>NC_056731.1:1210297092-1210497092 GCF_019279795.1 Protopterus annectens
TGAGGCAGCGTTGGCTTTTGTTAACCAAGCTGATGTCATAGTTTGGGTAGCACCTTTTCCCAATGTTGCACAATTTCACAACTAGAATGCATAAGGGGGGGATGATGCAGAAGGGCCTATCCTTCTATAAAAATGTGTTTTTAGTGCATTCTATTTTAAGTATTCTTGATTAATTATAACAGTTTTCATCTCTTCAATAATCTCTGCCAAAACCATACCAGAAACTATCTCTATAGTTATCAGTCTGTCGCATTTACTTTATATATTTCCCTTATTGTTTTTTATATGAACAATTGAATAGTAAGTTTGCACAGAAATGTCGAACTGCAGTGGAAAATGCCTCTAACTTCTAATGGCATTGCAGTACCAAGATCGGCTTCAACAAACACGGACCGTATTCTTAATTCAGGTAGCTTTAATAAATAAAAGACTAGCTAAAAGCTTTAACAAACTGCTTCATCAGGTCTAGTACAAATCAAACTCGGACACTATAATTTAAGATTTTAGTCATGTCCAGATGACATCATGTTCTTTTTTTAAAGAAATAGCATCATTTACACTTCTGTTGTAATAGTTTTATAACAGGTTTTAGATTCACTGTTTCATTTAAACCAGGTGCTGCATCGACATGCAGTTCATTGATCCA
The DNA here is from genome assembly GCF_019279795.1 of Protopterus annectens. Taxonomy (NCBI): domain Eukaryota; kingdom Metazoa; phylum Chordata; order Ceratodontiformes; family Protopteridae; genus Protopterus; species Protopterus annectens. The sequence continues at coordinate 1,210,297,739 of NC_056731.1, forward strand.
CTTATATTCTAAATTTTCCATCTTAGTTATTAGGTTATCTCCTCTTCTTTATGGATGTGCTATCTCAGTACTCAAAAAAGTAAAAAAGTGCCCTGGACCTACAGTAGACTTCCTCTTATCTGGCATCTCTTTAACCGGCCATCAAATTTCTGCCATAGCCTTAGCAAAAGACAACAGAGAAGAGCAACACTTCTGCCTCCTCTGGGCTAAACACAAATCCTTTTTATTTTAGCTGATTTATAACCTATAAATTCTATTTTGTATGCTTTTTCTGATTAACCAGCCATTTGTTTATCCAGCCTAAGGTCTGGTCCCAGCAGGACCGGATAAGAAGAAGTCTACTGATATTCCAATAAGGCATTGGTTTGAGCTTGTCTTCTTATGTCATGATATATGGTTGCATATTTTATCTTTCACTCTGCATTTGGTTTTGCCTACATAAAACACCTTCACAACCTTCATACAGGGCAAGGTGTGTTATATTTTTCATGCTACAAGTTGCAGTCCCATCTACAAAATATCCTATGTTAAGTTGTCTATCTCGCCTTCATTCTTGCTGGATGGGTTCGGAGCCAATCCTCAGCTCTGACTCGGCCAATACTAAAGCTCGAGAGCTAATTCCACCGGCTCGAGGCTCCCCTATATCCCACAATGCTAGGCGGTAACTACCCAGATCTCGTTTGCCGCTTAGCTGACGAGGTGCTTTTCTACTGGCTCTGGCAGGTTAGTGAAGAATTTAATTCTAAATTTTTCAATTCTTAGACCCCTAGTACCCTTTTTTTACTAAAACCTTTAGTTTTAAATTCCTTTTTTCCAGGTTCGACAACTTTGTTGCCATTAATTCCTTCTTTTATTCCCCTTTAGTTTTAGGCCTTAGGCCCCTTCCCCCTCCTTCTTCTAGTCCCTTAGTGTGACTGGTAGTTTATTTTTAATTAAGGCCTGTGTGTGTGTGTGAGTGTTTTCTTCGACCTTTTATTATGTCTAAGGAATCTAAGGTCTCAGGCTTCAAGAAGTGTGACTTGTGCTGTCAGAAAATGTCTCTGACAGACGGTCACACTTCTTGTGTGTATTGCCTGGGACCTTTGCACCTGCAGGACTCTTGTGCTGTTTGCCATGTTTTTAGCCCTAGAGTCCTGCAGGAACGCAAGAATAAATTAATCTTGCGTGGCTTATTAAAGCCTGAAGCCCCCCCGACTCAGTCTGTGTCGGGGAAGCCTTCTAAGACTTCCAAACAGTCGGCTCCGGTTTCTGAGTCGACTTCTGGAAATGTAAAGTCTGCTTCGACATCGGCTGCGGCTGGAGCCGAGGTTGATAAGACTCAGTTGGCTCCGATACTTTTATCGGAGCAACCTTCTAGGAAGAGATCTAGATCCCCCTCTATCGGCTCCGTGCACTCAGCACCAGGATCCCCTCTAACGGAGCCATAGAACACATTCCTCACGGTCTTCCAGGCTATCTGACCACGATTTGCAAAGGGTAGTGAGTAGACTTCTCAAGTCCGAGGCACTGGCCCAAATGCTGCATAGCCCGACTCAGCAGTCAGTGGCTATTTCTGTTCCCCAATGTATTCCTCCTCCGACTCCTTTGAGTTCGGAGCCAGGGCTCGTCGGAGCCATGACTGTCGGTGCGTCGGATCCGATACCTTCCCTTTCGGCTCCGTCGTCTGCTCCGATCTCCTCCTTGGAGGGATCTCGGCACCGAGCTTCCCTCGTCGGCTCCGAGGGGGCGAGTGGCATCGGACCCTTGTCCGACCCCGCTCTCCCTCTCGGGGCTTCGGCGCTGGTGAGTTCGGCTCCGACATTGGCCTCGGAGCCATCCCTGTCGGTGCCGGGGGGGGTCCTTGTCTCTTCGGAGCGGGGACCTCCGGCCTTGCCTGATAGGGGTGCCTTCGAGGTCATGCGGAGCGTGCTAGAACCAGGGTCTGCCCCACAGTCGGCTCCATCAGCCCCTCCATCTTCAGTGCCTGCGGTGATTTCTACCCACCCCCTTGCATTAGACCGCAGAGAGCCAACTCCTCAAGTTTCCCCATTGGGAATTTCCTCCTCTTCCGAGGTCTCTCCTGACCCGGTAGGAGATCCCCCTAGGAAGAGGCAGTGCAAGAGGAAGCACATTCACTCCCCTGAGTCTATCACCTCTGACACTGACTTAGAGGAATCTGAAGGTTCCCCTCGATCCCCCTCTGAGGATGTCTCCTTTGCTGACATCCTTGAGATCCTGAAACAGAGGGGGAACTGGCCAGCCCTTAACCCTTCGGAGGATGAGTCAGTGTATCTTGAGGTGTTTGGCTCTCGCCCTTCTACCTCCTGGGTGTCCCCTCCCTTTGACCCCCTGATGGAAGTGGTGGCAAGGAAGGCCTGGACGGCTCCTGATTCAGTGGAACCCACCCCGAGGAGGCCATCTAAGTTTATTACTGCCCCTAGAGATAAAGATTTTTTATCCAAAGGTGTCCCCGTTGATGCCATGGTGGTGGCCGCGGCCACTAAGAAGGAGTTAGCCGATCCTTCGGTTCCTGTCCATCCTCCTAATAAGGAATCTAGGACCATGGACAGGTACGGTAAGCGGATGTTCTCATCAGCGACCTTTTCAATGCGGTCGCTGAACTACTTATGCCACTTCACTCGTCTCCAGAGAGATTTACTCAAGGATATGACTGAAGTGATAAAGGATCCTACAGCTGAGGGGTTCCAAGACACAATGAACTCCCAGTTGGCAACCCTGAATTCCATTGTTAACTCCTCCATGCGGCTTATCTCATATGCTGTGGATGGGGCGAGTAGAGCCGCAGGCACAGGTGTTGCCTTACGACGTCACACCTGGATGCGGCTGTGCAACTTTGCAGACCCTTTCAAGGCGTCCTTCACCAATTCTCCCTTTGATGGATCGTCCTTGTTTGGTCCACAGGTGAAGGATACATTGACCAGGTGTGAGGTAGAAGGTAAGACTCTCTCTGCCGTAGGAGTCCGTTTTTCTACCCCTTCTAGGCCCTATCCCAAAGGTCAGAGGGGAGGAAAGATGTGGTTCCGTAAACAATCCCAGGGAGTCTCATCTGACGCACAAGGTCGATTCCCCTCTAGAGGCAGAGAGGGGAATAACAATAGATGCCGCCCTAGAGGCAGAGGAGGTCCGCAAAACCAGGGTAGCAGAGAAACGTTCTCTGATAAACCCTTTCAGCATCCCTGAGGGGCTGCCCGGCTGTCCACCTTTGGAGGCAGTCGGGGGAAGGTTATCCCTGTACCCAAAAGCCTGGCTTTCCCTTACTCAAGACAAATGGGTACAGTCGATCATATCCGAGGGTTACAAAATTCCCTTTATTCACATCCCATCCCAACCCAAAGGATCCCTTCCAGACGTTCCACCCAGTCTAAGGGAACAAGCAGCATTAGAAATTTCAAAGCTGCTATCAAAAAGAGTTATCCAATCAGTCCCAGCAGACCAGCAAGGATCCGGAATCTACTCCAAATTCTTTTTGGTACCAAAGAAAACAGGGGACTGGAGACCCATACTGGATCTCAGCAACTTAAACAAGTATGTCAGGAAAACAAAATTCCGGATGGTCACGCTACAGTCCATTCTACCCTTCTTGGGTCAGGACAATTGGATGTGCTCAATAGATCTTCATGATGCATACTACCATATCAAGATGAACAGACGCTCCAGAAGATTTCTCCGCTTCAGGCTGGGAGCCAGTCACTACCAGTTCAGAGCCCTGCCCTTTGGTCTCACTACAGCCCCTCGTGTGTTTACCAAATGCATGGCAGTGGTCGCGGCTCACTTGAGACGTCAAGGATTCCATGTGTTTCCATATTTAGACAACTGGCTCCTTACCGCCACCACCAGACATCAACTTATTCTATCCAGGGACTTCACCATCCAAACTTGCCAAGCCCTAGGCATTTCAATAAATTTCGAAAAATCTGCCTTGTCGCCTTGTCAATCTATTACCTTTATAGGCGCCACCTTAGACACACTCAATCTTTCAGCCAGACTCACAGAGCAGAGAGTGTCAGACATTCGAAAACAAGTTTCCCTTCTCTTACAATGCAACAAAGTCAAAGCCAGACTAGTTTTGAAGGTATTAGGACTCATGGCAGCAGCTATTCCCCTTCTCCCCTTAGCTCGCTTCCACATGAGGATCCTCCAATGGATGCTGTTTACTCAATGGTCCTTCCAACAGCTCCCGATATCCCATACCATATTGATAACTCAATCATGCAAGAATCAACTGTCTTGGTGGATCACATCACCTCAAGTTCTCCGAGGAAGACCCTTCACTCCCCCCCCCCCCAGTCGCCACGTTGACAACAGACGCCTCCCTGATCGGGTGGGGGGGGGGCATTATCAGGGCAGGACAGTTCAAGGCACGTGGCAACCTTTCGAGTGCCACTTGCACATAAATGTCTTAGAGATGAGAGCAGTGCTTTTAGTGTTGCAAGCCCTTCACGACTCTCTTCCCACTGGGACTATTGCAATTCAGACGGACAACATGTCCGTAGTGTGGTACATCAACAAACAAGGCGGAACCAGATCATACCCTTTATGTCGAGAGGCACTCAGACTTTGGCAATGGGCGATCTCTTCTCAGCGTTTTCTGATAGCAACGCACATTCCTGGGAAATCCAACGTGATTGCAGACAAGTTGAGCAGGGCAATTCTCATGCCCCACGAGTGGTCTCTGAAGAAATCAGTTCTAGAAGAAGTATTCCTAAGATGGGGCCACCCTTGCTGCGATCTTTTTGCTACTCCCCAAAACAGCAAGTGTCTCGACTTCTTCACTCTCTTCCCATTACCAGGCCATCCCACCAGAGACACTCTAGTCCACGATTGGCCCCGGGGACTTCTATATGCCTTTCCCCCTTTTCCACTGATATCTCAACTAATTCAGAAAGCCATCGCTTTGAGAGTGACAATGATCCTCATTGCCCCTTACTGGCCTCGACAGATATGGTTTCCGTTTCTTCATCGCTACCTTTTGGAGCAGCCTTGGCATCTGGACCCAGTACCAGATCTGTTAACCCACCTATCGGGTCAGCTGCACCAATCTCTGCATTCTCTAAACCTCACAGCGTGGTTTCTCTGATTCCGACCTTAGCCAGGCTTCCCTCAGTATCTCGCTCGGTCCGAGATATCTTGATAGCCTCTCATAAATCTTCTACCCGGAAGATTTATAGTAGCAAATGGAAACGCTTCTCTTTTTGGGCAACATCAAAAAACATAGATCCCTTTACTGCACCTATCCAGTCTATTCTAGACTTTCTAGCAGAGCTCTTTCATTTAGGATCATCTGCATCTACCATTAGAGTTCAACTGGCTGCCATATCTAATTTTCATGTAGGTGTCTCGGAGTCTAGCATCATGGCTCACAAACTCTGTAAAGCCTTTTTAAGGGGCGTATTTCTTCTCAAACCTCCAATCAAAGACCCCCCGCCTCAATGGGATTTGAACTTGGTTCTGGCATCCTTAATCCTTCCCCCCTTCGAACCGGCGGCTTCATGTTCTCTGAAGTTGCTTTCTTGGAAGACACTTTTTCTGGTAGCTATAACTTCAGCGAGAACTCCATGCTCTGTGCAGTCTTCCTCCTTACTTAGTGTTTCACAAAGATAGGGTATCCCTCCGTACTAATCCATCCTTTTTACCTAAGGTTTCCTCTCAAGCAAACCTAAACCAAATTATTGATCTCCCCGTCTTTTTCCCTAACTATTCAAACAGGTCGGAACAAAAGCTACATTTTCTGGATGTTCACCGCCAACTTAGATATTACTTAGACAGGACTAAACAATTCAGGAAATCTGATCAACTGTTTCTGTCATATGCGGAAGGGAAATTGGGCCTTCCTGTTACTAAAGTATCCCTCTCTAGATCATCTATGAGATAAGACATCAAAAACTACCCTCAAGACCTAGAGCTCATTCAACTAGGGCATTAGCTACATCCGTAGCTTTTCAGGATAGGCTGCCAATAGATTCCATTTGTGCAGCAGCCACTTGGGCTTCTCCTCTTACCTTCATTTCACATTACAAATTGAACATGGTCTCCAGAAACCGTGCCAGCTTTGGTTCCACTGTTCTCAAGAGTCTGTTCTGATAGGCCACCCGGGATAAGGTGCTAGGGACGCGGTCCCATCCAGCAAGAATGAAGGTGAGATAGACAACTTAACATTAAGAAGTTATGTACCTACCATAACGTTCCATGTTAGTTGTCGTCTTCTCGCCTTCTTTCTTGCGTCCCACCCTCCTTCCCCCAAGCCTGGACAGACCGATAGTAATTCAGTTTGTGATCTTCCTCTGGAAGTCGTCATTCCCACACATTCTTCCACCTCCTTTTCTCCTTTGTTAGGTCTGCAATACCTTTCACGCAGGTTGTTATTGAGGTGGGTTTCCCTTCTCCATTCTATGGAGACTAGGGTTGCTTGGTATAGCTATCAAACGAGATCTGAGTAGTTACCGCCTAGCATTGTGGGATATAGGGGAGCCTCGAGCCGGTGGAATTAGCTCTCGAGCTTTAGTATTGGCCGAGTCGGAGCCGAGGATCGGCTCCGAACCCATCCAGCAAGAAAGAAGGCGAGAAGAAAACAACTAACATGGAACGTTATGGTAGGTACATAACTTCTTATTTCTGCTCACTGAATGAGTAAAACTATCCATTGCTCCATATATTTACAGAAAATACAGTTAAAGCAAGGGAATGTACCTTTTTAAAAATTAGCGTACATATGTAGTTATTTTTCTGTTCTTTATAATATAACTTAGTTTTCAGGTTCATCACCTTTCTGTATCCAAACTGTGGTGCATTCAATAATCTTTTAAAACTGTTTCATTTAAGCCTTGCAATATAAACCAGTTCTTTCTAATAATCTTCTGCCTGTATACCCTTAGAGTGAGCATTGTTTACGCATGCATAAATCTAAAATTATTATTATCCATTTTAGCAGAATTAAAAAGGCAAGGTTGGGGGGGGTGTTGTGATAAAAATGCACATTCAGAACTTGAATTGTATATTCTATTCCGGTGCAAATTCAGGGGCTTGTAAAGTGCATGTAATAATTTCCAGATGAACAGGTTGGCTCTATGTACAGTTAAGATCTAAGATACAGTGAAGCACTAAAGCATTATTCACTTCAGTATAATCTGCAGGTGTACATTTCTGTTTAGGAAGGAAAGTGCAGTGAGCATTTGGGCCCATCATGCCAAGTGTGGCTGCCATAATTTCTCTGAGGATGGAATGAAAACATGGGTTCATATTTAACTGCTTGTAAGGAGGGCTGGCTGACCAAATGCTACCTTGGAAACACATTTCTCATAGTATGAATATATTTAGATAACACATGGAAAGTGTGTCCAAACTTCTTTTAATTTGAAATCCTGTGCACAAGTTAAAGTCGGACTGTGTGCCACACATGTAGGTCCATGTGGGTCAGTGTTCTTGCATTAGCTACGTAAATAAACTTAAAACTAATGTGGACTTTCAGTCATGCTGGCTATATGTGCAAATGTGTACATTCTGCTAGCCACATCTACCTCTGGTAACAGCAATCCAGTTACAAGAACTGCAGGTATAAAAATACAGTGGGCTGGTTTACCCCAAAAAAAAAAAAAAAAAAAGATAAGAACAGAACTCTAACCTGACATCCTGATCACCATTTTTCTGAGCTTTAATAATTTTCTACAACTAGCCAAAATCAGTGCATTGCTGCAAGGATCTGCAAGTGGTACAAAGTGTCAGTAGCTACAGAAAAAGTCATTTCTATGAATAATTACTTTTTTATTTTCAGTTTTCTAACACATATCTACTTTGGAATGCAGTCTGGCTTTCTCAGACTTGTGTTTTATACTGAATGTATTAAAAAACGTTTCTCTAGCTTTGAAGTATGTTTTTAGGAATGCACTGCTAAGGATGGTTGATTTGTTACTTTGCCCATGGTTGTGCCCACACACCCATGCTTACTGTATACACAAAACGTAATGTTACAATAGTTTGTAGTAAATGTGAAATTTGCCTATTCTCTTCTTTTGAAATTGTTCATAGCTTCTAGGTACTGCAGCCTCAGATTCATTATAATTTGCAAACAGGGTATGCAAGCATGGATCATATCAACTACAAGGTGGAATATAGCCAAAAAAAAAAGTATTTGGAGAAGTTGTTAGAGGCAGGTCAGAGGTATATATTCTGTGGAAGCTAGTAACAAATGTTAAAGGTAGGAAGACCTGTCTCAGTTTGGATTCATCAAGGGCAAGTCATGCATACTCAACCTGGTGGATTTTTTTGAAAAGCTCACCAAAGCAGTTGGATGAAGGCAAAGCAGTACACACCTCATACCTTGACCTGGCCAAAGCTTTTGACACAATTCCCCTCTCAGGCATAGTAGAAAAGCTAAATAAACTGAGAATAAACACCTATGTCACCTGCTGTATTGCCAGCTGAATGACAGAAAGGACACAAATAATCATAATAGGGGAAGTTATCTCAATAGAGAGACCATTCACCAGTAGAGTCCCCCAGAGGTCTGTGCTGGGACCTCTCCTGTTTGACATCTAATTTTTCTGAAGTAAAAGCCAGTACCTGAGGACTCTGGCTGACTAAGTTTGCAGATGGCTGCAAGCTAGGAGCAGTCATTGAAGTCATTGAATCCTCAAATGACGTAGCCATCTTGGAGGAAGGTTTGTTTGAAACAAGTAACTGGTGTGAAAATCAGGGTCTGAAACTACATGCCAAAAATGCATTATTGAATAATTACAGAAGTCGTCTATCCCATGGACCTACCACATTAACAGTACACCCCTAAGAGTTGACCCAGTTGTTCGGGATTTGGGAACTTAAGTGGATAGTGACTTAACTTTTGACCAACATGTGTCTGTTGCTGTAAGAAAGCCTTTCCATGCTGCACAGCTTATAAACAAAGGGATTGTGTCTTAATCTAGGGATGTCATTGCACCACGTTACTCAGCCCTCATTATGCCAGTCATTAAATATAGTGCCCTCTTTGGTATATATCTCTCCAGACATATGCAACAACTGGACAGCTCAAAGATATACCTTGGTAAAAGGAGACAAGACCTAAACAACATGCCCTCCATGGACCAACGCAAAGCCCTGTTGCTATACTCTGTATCCTACAGACTGCTAAAAAGTGACCTGCATTTGGTATGCAAGGCATCCAGTGACCCATTACTGAAGGATTTACTACATATCAGCAAGTCAAATGGCATCAGAAATTCTTGGTCTAGAAATCTAAACCTCTACTGCAACATCGAAAGAATGGTTTAGAAGGACAGGTATATTTTGCAGAGGATACCACTGCTATGGAACACACTCTCCATCCACATTAAACAAAGTTAGTCAGCCATTTTCAAGCGCAATTTAGATCTATGGATGAGAAACAGAAAATTTACCCCAGGACTGTCTCCAGTAATACTAATAAATAGATCCAGCTCCTAAATGCTTTATCCCATGCACGGGTCCCCCAAACTATATTTGGTATGACCCCATTTATTCATATTAGGGGTAATATGTAGTTAACAACCATGGGATAAGTAAGGTCAGACTATATCTAAGTGGGATAGGTCATTTCAAGCACAGAAAGGGAAGTTGGCTAGGCTTAAAATGGCCGCATAGGCAGCTAGCCAAATACTTAATTGTGAACGTGTGAGAGTATTCTTCTCTAGGAAAAGTGGCACATAAAGGCTTGCAAATGAGATTAAGAAGGTGAATGAAGGTATGAGTGTGCTGTTATTTAAAAAAATAATAATATATAGGTATGCACATGTGCATATACAGAGAGAGAGGGAGGATTATATCAAAATAAATATTCTAATGCATGACAAGTCCGTTGTCATGCACACAGATGCCATGCTAGTACCTTTAGTTTCCATGGTCATGTGTACTGTCTTTGAAACTATGTCAACTATTTCAAAATGATGTGAAGATTACTGATCCTACAGACATTGCCAACATACTGGCTGACAGGTTCAGTGCAAACTTCTCCCCCCCCCCCCCCCCAAAAGGAGAGATATCTATACCAAGCGATTGCAGCCCCCCAAACATCTCCAACGCCCAAGTGAGAACTGCTCTCTCCAAAGCAAAAAACACAGCATCCATGGGACCTGATGGTGTCCCCGGCTGTGTGCTCCACGAACTCAACGAGGAATTAAACCCACAGCTAGGACAGCTGTTTAATCATAGTCTTACCTCTGGATACGCACCAGGAGTGGCGCACTGCAACTGTGGTCCCACTTCACAAAGGCGGTGCCTCCACCGACCCTGGAAATTACCGCCCATTAGCTTGACAAGCCTTATCTGCAAAGCCATGGAGAGGATCATAATGGACCTCATAAATAAAGACATAGGAATTTGCAGACTTTGGATCCATCCCAGTTTGGCTTTGTCAAAGGCAGATCATGCCTTCTAAACTTGGTTGACTTTTGAAACGGTCACCAAAGCCATTGATGAGGGAAAGGCAGTCCATACAGCCTACCTCGATCTGGCGAAGGCCTTTGATACAATACCCCACTCGGGTATCATTGAAAAACTCATCAGCTTAAATGTTAACCCATACATCACAAGATGGGTTGCAAACTGGCTGAGTGACAGAACCCACAGGGTCAGAGTTGCTGGCGCCATGTCAGACTCAAAGCCTGTCACAAGTGGTGTACCACAGGGCTCAGTCCTGGGCCCACTCTTGTTTGGCATCTACTTTTCCAAGTACAAGCAAACACAGGAGGGTTATGGCTGACAAAGTTTGCAGATGACTGCAAACTGGGCCATAGTAGAAAACACATCTGACACAGATATCCTTCAGAAGGGTCTCACAGAAACGGATAACTGGTGCCAGAGCCATGGCCTAAAGTTAAATGCCAAAAATGCATAGTCATACCCTTCGGGAAAAACAAGGTTACCCCTAGCTACCAAATAGGTGGCAATCCACTGAGTACAGAAGAAGTTATCAGGGACCTGGGGACCCAGGTTGATAGTAGTCTGTCATTCGACACCCATGTAGCTAAAGTAGTTAGGAAGACCTTCTACATTGCCCACCTTATCATGAAGGGATTCTCATCTAGATCAAGGGAGGTCATAGTCTCCCTATACTCATCACTCATCAGACCAGTGATTGAGTACAATGCCCCATTCGAATGTATCTGACCCGACACTTGCAGCAGCTGGAGAGGCCACAAAAGTTCCTCACCAAAAGGATAAAGGGTCTCAAACATCTGTCCTATGCTGCCCGACTGAAAGAACTCCAGCTCTATTCAGTCGCACGCTTGCTCAGAGGTGACCTTTGCCTAACATACAAGGCCATGTCAAACCCAGATTTGATGAATATGCTTCACCTCAAAAATCTAGATCCGTCAGAGCCACAAGGGCGGAGACTTAAACCTCGACACGGCTATTAATAGGACGTGCTGGAGGGATAGATTCATCACCCAAAGACTCCCTATGCTGTGGAATAAAATCCCGGTATATGTGAGGCAGAGCACCTCGCTGGCCTTGTTCAAGAGAAATCTTGACCAATGGATGGGAGATCGCAGATATACCCCAGGGATTACCTCAGTGTCACTGCTCAACAGAGGCACAGCAAAATAATGGGTATAGTTCCCCATACTAAAGGGGTGGCGTAAGCCACAAAACTATGGGCTAGGCTTGTAAATGCCCTCGGGCAGATAGCCTAGTATGAACCTATGAACCTATGAAGCTGTAAACGAAATGGGCTGCATTTTACTATAGCATCCTATGAAAAATCATTTAAAGACCTAAGGCCAGCCAGCTGGAACTCTCTCCCTCAAATATTACTGCTTTACACAGTCTTCCCCTTTTCAAAAATAAGTTAAAAGCAGACTTTTGTCAATAGTTTAAATGTGTGTGCACGCGCACGTGTGTGTCTGTCTGTCCTGCTTTATTATTTTATTTATTTTCAAAATGAGCTGTACACTCTTGTCCTACCTTCCAACATTTTTTTTCTGATCCATTGTTCTGTTTTCATCTATTCTGTTTTGGGAACGCACAACATTTTACATGAGGCTACCTCTTACACTTTAGTACTGCTAGTTGGATTAGCCTTGTGCTTATGTTCATTTTTATGATTCCATGACTCTGTTATTAGTTTGACTCTTGCTAAATTCAGATATGTTTGTATCTTTCCAACTAACTCAGTTCATCCCTAATCTTTGCAAGTATAGTGAAATAATCAAAGTACCTACAACATACGTTCAGGCTAGCTAGCTTGTCATTGATGTACATAGTCTGTGTACATTAGTATGTTTACTTTGTTGATGACAGACGAGATCAGACAGGAGTCCCCGTGGACTATGATGTTTGCAGATGACATTGTGATCTGTAGTGAGAGTAGGGAACAGGTGGAGGAGACCCTGGAGAGGTGGAGATATGCTCTAGAGAAAAGAGGAATGAAGGTCAGCAGGACTAAGACATAATATATGTGTGTGAATGAGAGGGAGGACAGAGAGGATGCAGGGAGTAGAGGTGGCGAAGATGAATGAGTTTAAGTACTTGTGATCAACAGTTCAGAGTAACGGTGAGTGTGGAAGAGAGGTGAAGAAGAGAGTACAGGCAGGATGGACTGGGTGGAGAAGAGTGTCAGGAGTGATTTGTGACAGACGAGTACCAGTAAGAGTGAAAGGGAAGGTCTACAAGAGGGTAGTGAGATCAGCTATGTTATACGGGTTGGAGACAGTGGCACTGACAAAAAGGCAGGAGTCAGAGCTTGACGTGGCAGAGTTGAAGATGTTAAGATTTGCACTGGGTGTGACGAGTATGGACAGGATTAGGAATAAGTATATTAGAGGGAAAGCCGAGGTTGGAAGGTTTGGAGACAAAGCCAGAGAGGCAAGATTACGTTGGTTTGGACATGTGCTGAGGAGGGATGCAGAGTATATTGGGAAAAAGATGCTAAGGATGAAGCTGCCAGGTAACAGGAAAAGAGGAAGGCCTAAGATAAGGTTTATGGATGTGGTGAGAGAGGACATGCAGGTGGTTGGTGTGACAGAGCAAGATGCAGAGGACAGGAAGAAATGGAAACAGTTGATCTGCTGTGGCGACCCCTAACGGGAGCAGCCGAAAGAAGAAGAAGACTTTGTTGATTTTCAAGTGTATGTTACTACTCTGTGATATAGTCTGACTGTGCCTTTGTTGATGTATTGCCTATTGCTATGGCTGGTTGTTACGTTTTGGTTCCTGTATCTTAGTTATTTCTCAAATGATATAAAGAAACAACACACAACTTTTCTGAAGTGATTATCTTGTGTCTAGTTTTTGATATTGCCCTCTCTGTTTTTCTGTTGTGTAGTTTACAGTCTGTTTTTTGCCATTTTGGTTTGGCTAGAGGCAGAAAAGAGACTGTTTAACAAGCAAAAACTAAGTAAATAGATTGATCTGCTAGCTTAAATACTCACATTAGCAGTCCCATTGTTATGGGCAAGTTTCAGTTATTTATAATCTAAATGTTAAATAAGAAATAGAATTTTTTTTTCCAGTTTTTGTCCCTGCCGTCTGGTTATCAACCCCTCACAGCCAGTCCATCCATTTATTCCCCATCACTGGTCTGAGAGTCGAATAGAAGAGACCATCATTGAGACAGCCAGTAGGGGTGCCCAGCAAAACAGATGAAGAGGGCCATGCAATGGGCTGTTCATGCTGGTCATCCTATACGTCCATAAGGGGTGTTGCCAGCAAGCAGCTCTAACTCTTCCCTGAAGCACGATAAATGGTTTCCACAGTCTCCACAACTGAAATCACACTGTCCCATGCTCACAATCAGAACTCTCAACTCTCCACTTCCCCAGAAGACATAAGGAGGCTGTGCTCTTGCCATTTCAATTCTCTCCCCTCCTGCCTAGTTCTTCCAGTGCAGGGGCTGCTAATTGAACCCCAGTTGCCTGTGTCACAGTCAGGGCTCCATTCCTTTGTACCACGGAGCCAGACTAGAGGAATGTAGTTTATCTTGAAGGCAGTAGCTGATAATGTAACTTTTATTATAAGAGTGTTTTTATGCAACTATGATTCGGGAGGAAATTAGGAAATTGTTAATGCAGAGAGATTTTTTTCCAGTAAAATTGCTCCATATGTTAGGGTAAATGAGATGCAAATTGCTTGAAATACTTGCATTAAATTTATTGCATTTAAAATTTATTGTTTACTTGAGCTATTTTTCCTAACTTTTGTTTAACATTTGATGTGAAGTAGTTTACTTCATTTGATCTTCAACCTGTGGGTCTTGGATCCACATCAGATCTGACATGGCCGCATTTTCCAGCTATGGATCCGAGCTCCATACTCCTCCCCTTACCCATAATGACCCCATCTCCCTTCTCTCTTCATATCTCGTTTGCCGCCATAGTGATTACAAGCGTGGTTTCTGAGCTCCAGCTAGGGGGGGTCACGTAAGTGAACTAAACTCTGTTTGTTTTTTTTTGTTTTTTTGTTTTTTTCTCTGACTTCTATTTCCTTCCTTATATCCTTTACTTTCACTCGCGTCTGCATCCGATATTAAATGTGCTGGGTATGACAGAAGCCCGTAAGGCAAGGTTTAGGAAATGTACAGAGTGTGGCCATAAGCTATCCCCGGCGGATGGCCACACTCTGTACGTGGTTTGCCTAGATGTTCTTCGTGTTTCACTGTTGCAGTCATTACATTTGGGTAATCTGCTGACAGGTTGCCCTCAGTCGGCCTGAATTCCAAAGTCTTTGGTCCTACATCGGTTGCTGTCTCTTCTTCCATGATGTCAGGTCGTCAGGGGTATAAATCATGCAGCCGACGCCCTTTTCTTCAGTCTTTCTTGCCGCACGGTGCCCGAAGCAGAAGCATTTCGCAAGTGCCGGTTGGCCGACTACTGAAATGTTCGAGTTTGAGTTTCAGAACCGAAGTCTTCACTAAAGCTAAGAACCCTGTTGGGGAAACTTTTTTCTTGCTCCATACCGATGTCAGAAAAAGTTAATAATTGTATTACTTGTGGGTAGCAAATACCTCATAAGGATTTCCATCTATACTGTATTCCTTGCTTAGGCCTTGATAACAACGTGCCTGGCTGTCAGTTTTGTGCTAGATTTAACCAACGCACTATTAAGCGTCGGTATATTTTTGCCTCAAAGTATTTTGGAAACAGATTTAACTACCCAGAAATGTCGTCGGATAGCAATCCGACTACCGGAGTACATAAAAAATGCAAAGAAAAGGACAGAGAGAGACAGTCGAGGTCCAAAACCGACGACAAAGCTTCTCCTAAACCAGTCGCCGGTACTCAGTGAGGTGCTTTCGCAGCACTTAATACCCACTACTTTCGAGTCGCAGGCCTCTACCGACACACATGTGGAGTCCGGCATGTCGCAAGATACTCAAAGTATTGGACCGACGGATGTATCTCCCTAGGATGGGTCCGGAGCCGCTGAGCAGGCACCGGCTTCTGAGGGTGTATTCAGGCCTCAACATTTTTATATCAAACCAACGACAGCTGCAAAACCAAAGACAAAAGCAACTTCTAAAACTAAAAAAATGATGCATGAGCCACGTGCACAGGCCTCTATGCCTAAAAAACAGATGATCAAAAATGGCTGAAGACCTTTTTACCTTGATCAGGGGTACCCATCCCCCTCCAGATAAGAGGCCTAAGCAAGACACTGATTATGAATCTTCAGATCAGGTTTCTATTTCTTCTGATTCCTCTTCTGATCAGGAATTATCTATACCTCCCTATGAGGATTCAGATGCAAAGGAATCCGTACCATCTGTATCACCTCCTCAGGATTATTCATTTGGAGAAACCTTGCATACTTTGAGGGAGCATTTTCACTGGGAGAGTCAAGATTTCTCAGAATCAAAAAAGAGACTCGGGGATTTCCTTCTTCTCACTCAGCACAGGCCTTTAGCCATACACCCTGTTTTAGATATTGTGGATGATGTATTTTCGGAGTCTAGCTTGACCCCTGACTCCTTGCCTCTGGCTCCCAGCAAACCTGACAGATATTACAGGGTCCCTGACTCACATACATTTTTATTTAGAAACCCTGCTGCTGACCCTGAAACTATTTCACAGGGTCCAAAGGTAGTTAAGGCCTCAACAGCAAAAAACCCTACCCCCTCTGACAGAGATTCAAGGGCACTGGATAGATGGTAAAAAAAAAGGTTTATACATCTGCAACCTTGGCAGTTAGGGCCTTAAACTGTCAATTGCATATGCTCAAATATCAACAACATGTTATGGGATTGCTAAAACAGAAAATGATATTGATTTCTGAATGTGCAGAAAATAAAGAATTGCAGGAATTATTGCATGCAGCTGAACAGGTTGGAAAACATACTTTGCAATGTGGTTTTGGTTCCTTAGAGGCCTCCTGCAGGGCCGCAGTTACTGGATCTGTGATTAGGAGGCTTGCCTGGCTAAAAGAACAAAATTTGCCTGATCATGTTAAAGCTAAATTGCTAGATGCACCTTTACAGCATGATACCCTGTTTGGTATTAAAGGCAGAAGAGGTTTTAAAGAAAATGGAAGACAAAGCTAAGTCTATGCAAACTGTAAAAGACTTCTTACAAGTGCAGCCACCAAGATTCAGTAGACACTGGCCTACAAAAAATTGGTCCTTTCCTGTGTCAGACAGAGCTCAAAGGGGCAAATCCAGATGTCCTAAGGGTTCCAGATACCAGGCGCAAGATTCATACAGGTCAAAGCAATGGGGCGCTTCCACCTCCAAATCTGGAGGAGATAAAGCGCAAACCTACAGAAAACAGTCCCAATGACTTCCCTCTACCGGCATCAAGCACTTCTCTTTTGGCAGCACCCTTAGGGGGAAAATTAGCACTTTTTGCTCAAAATTGGCAGTTAATAACCCAGGACAACTGGGTGCTAAACATAATATCTCAGGGATACAGATTCCATTTCCATACTCTGCCAATGGCAGACGGTTGGCCATATCTGCCAAAAAATCAATGGGAAGAGGCACAGAAACAGGTTACGTCCCTCATGGATATGGGGGCCATTCAGCCAGTACCAGAACAGGAAAAAGGACAAGGCCTGGCGGCCAATACTGGATTTATCGATTTTAAACACATACCTAGACATTCCAAAATTCAAGATGCTGACTTTGCAGCAGCTTCTGCCCATGCTGGGCCATAATGCTTGGCTGGTGACATTAGACCTAAAAGAGGCATACCTGCATGTCCCAATAAGACAATTGTGCAGAAGATACCTCAGATTCAAGGCTGGTTTAATGCGTTACTAATTCTCTGCACTGCCCTTTGGCTTATCTACTGCGCCCAGGGTCTTTACAAAGTGCCTGGCACCAGTAATTGCATTTTGCAGACAAAGAAGTATTCAGATATATCCTTACTTGGATGACTGTCTCATTCAAGCAGAGAACAAGGACATTCTTCTTCAACACCTGACGTTTGTGAAAAGGCTTCTAACATGCCTAGGGTACACAATAAACGAAAAGAAATCACAACTTGTACCCTCTCAAAAGATAACATTCCTGGGTGCAAGCTTGAATACAACTGCCTAGATGGCTTACCTCACGCCAGACAAGCAAAGGCAACTGACAACTTACTTCAAACTGATGGAAACAAAAACCCAGTTATCTGCAAGACAAATTCTGCAGGCTTTGGGCTTCATGGCATCCTGCATCCTATTGATTCCATATGCAAGACTGCATGTGAGGAAACTTTAATGGTACCTAAAAAATTTATGGAGTCAACATTGTCACAGTCTGGAAACAATGATTCCTCTCATTCCCTGCCTACCAACAGGAGTTCCTATGGTGGGCAAAGGCATGTCACCAAAACATGGGACAGACCTTCACTCTACCCCCTACCAGCCAAACCTTAACAACAGAGGCATCAGATTATGCCTGGGGGCCCACATAGCAGGAAGATGCATTCAGGGCATATGGACCCCAAAACAAATGCATCTACATATCAATCAGAAAGAGATGCTGGCTGTTCAAAATGCCCTAACAGCTTTCAAGGACTTACTTCATCCAGGACAATTACTGATAAAGACGGACAACACCACAGTCATGTGGTATATAAACAAGCAGGGGTGCACACACTCATACCCCTTTTGCAGATTAGCCATGGCACTGTGGGACACAGCCTGGACTTACCAAATACATCTTCAAGCTCTATTCCTGCCAGGAAAGCAAAATACTCTGGCAGACGATTTAAGCAGAAACTTCATGGATCCTCATGAGTGGAAACTAGATCCACAAGTATTCAGCATGATAAGGGAATGGGGGAGCCCAGACATAGATCTATTTGCCTCTCCTCAAAATTATCAATTGAAAAAATTCTGCACAAGGACTTATCACAGACAAGCATAGAAAGTGGATGCCCTATCCTTCAGTTGGAAAAACCTATCAGTTTACACCTTTCCTCCTCTGCCTCTTCTCCCAAGGTCCTCCTAAAAGTCAGACAAGAGAAACCAAAGATGATGCTAATTGCCCCGGACTGGCCTCACTAGTACTGGTACCCAGTGCTAAGGAACTTGTCTCAATACCCAGCTTGGACCTTACCTCAAAGACCTCAACTACTGTCCAGCAAAACAACCAGATCCTGCACAATCAACTCCATACACTGAACCTGGCAGCATGGCTGATCATGTAGTTATACAAACAACACCTGATGGATGTCATTTTGGAAGCCAGAAGGCCTAGTACTAGAAAATCTTATGCTGATAAATGGAAGAGATTCTGTGCTTGGAATCAAGCACAAGGAACTGATGCAGCAGAACCTAATATTCCTCATATATTACAATACTTAACTGAGATGCTTGACAAAGGCCTATGTTCCTCATCAATTAAAATCCATGCCTCTGCCATTTCGGCTCATTACAATACAGAGCCACCAATCTTTTCTCATCCGTTACTAAAGCAGTATCTTAGGGGAGCCAAAAGTTTAAGGCCTCCAAGAAGATCACCAATACCTGCATGGGACCTCAATTATGTGTTGAAAAAGCTCACCCTGCCTCCATTTGAACCAGCTGCTACCGCTAATGTAAAGTTCTTATCATGGAAAACAGCTCTGTTACTAGCAATCACTTCAGCAAGAAGAGTTTCAGAGCTATAGGCCCTCATGGCTGTAGAGCCTTTTATCATATTTTACCCAGACAGGGTGTCTCTGAGGACAAATCCTACATTTATGCCTAAGGTGATTTCCATTGTGGCTCTTAACCAAACTATTCATCTGCCAACCTTTTATCCAAATCCGCAGAACAAGGGGGAGAGAATTCTGTATTCCTTGGACTTACACAGACAGCTAAGATTCTACTTGAGCAGGACTAAAGCTCTAAGAAAAACTGAGCAATTACTAGTGGCATATGCTGCAGGATCAGAAGGAAATGTTATTTCAAAGCAGACTATTTCAAAGTGGATAAGCCACTGCATTAGTTTCTGCTACTTACACCATGGTAAACCTGTGCCCAAGGGCATTAGGTTTCATTCCACCAGAGCTGCAGCTACTTCAGCAGCCTTTCTCAGGGAGTACCAACCAAGGACATTCTAGAGGCTGCTACTTGGAGTTCTGTTCACACCTTTACTAAGTATTTTCATTTCTTTACTCTAAGTCCAGGGCAGGCTTTGCCACTATAGTTCTGCAGGGCCTTATAGCCGCACCTAATGCTGTTTAGCTCCAGCCACCCAACCATAGCTTTGGGATTCTACCCAAATGTAATGACTGCAACAGTGAAACACGAAGAACATAGTACAGTTGTGTACACTTACCATAAATGTAGATGTTCGAGTGTATTCACTGTTGCAGTCCAGGTTACCCTCCCGCCATCCCCCTTTCATTCTGTAGTTTATCTTTCCTTCTCTATCTTCTACAACCTATGTAGTGTATTTGCTTGTAGATGAAGGTAAAGTTTATTTTGATGCATGTATTTATATATATGTATGTATATGTATATATATATATATATATATATATATATATATATACATATTATATATATATATTTATATATATATATATATATATATACATACATATACATATTTTTGCTACCTTTTTGGGACACCTGAAGACATCTGGGGCAAGAAAAACTAAAGAAAATGGCGTCGGCTGCATGTTTTATACCCTTAACAACTTGACATCATGGAAGAAGAGATAGCAACCGACGCAGGACCCAAGACTTTTGAATTCAGGCCGACTGAGGGCAACCTGCCAGCAGATTACCCAAATGTAATGATTGCAACAGTGAATACACTCGAACATCTACATTTATGGTAAGTGTACACAACTGTACTTTGCAGATCACCTCAAGTGGGACAGACTGATACTGAAGGGATTGCTCACCTCTTCAGGGACTACCATCCCTTCTTCTCCAGCAGGGATAGCAGCGGCTGCTGCTTCTGCTTCCTCTTCCCTGGCCTCTGGGACTCAAACTACCGCTAATAGGTCCGAGGAAGGGGACAAGGCCAAGAAAGACTGTTTCCGTAAGCGGTCCCCCAACCTTTCATCGGAGGCAGGTCTGCCACCAAAAGTTAGGCCTTTGACTAGGCCTGGATCTCCTCGATTACACTCCCCCATGTTCTCCCCCGAGCCCAAGGAGACTTGTAGCTGGTCCCCAGTAAAGACTTCTCCCCACTGGCTGTCCCGACCAGTTTCGGTGGCGTCCTCCCGCTTCACCTGAATTCTCAGTGAAGTGGAGATGGACAAGATGATGCAGAGATTTATCCGCACCCAGCTCTAGATGGAGGTCTTGCCAGCACCCTCTTGGTCGCTGTGCCCCAGGAAGTTCCAGTGGAACATCAAGAGGTTTGTTGAATCCTCCTTGGAAAGTCCCCCTGAGGTGGTACCCCGCAAACGTCAGTGTAAGAGGAAGCACTTGGACTCTCCACTTGAGTCCCTCACAGAATACACTGACTTGGATGAAGAGGAAGGTTCCTCAAGGTCACCCCTCCCGAGGATGTCTCCTTTTTAGACATTTTGGAGCTCCTTCACCAGACAGGGGGTGGTCAGCCCCCAAACCGACCTCAGATGAGTCCGTGTTCTTGGAGGCATTTGGCTCAGACTCATCTACCTCTTGGGTGTCCCCTCTTGCTGATCCACTCATGGATTTGATAACATCTAGGGCATGGAAGGAGTTGGACATCGTAGAGCCCATCCCTAAGCACACCGACAAAGTATTGAGTCCCCTGTCAGACAGGATGCATTGGAACAAAGGGTCCCCGGTAGATGCAATGATGGTGGCGGCTGCCACCAAGAAGGAGCTCGCTCAGGAGAGCTCCACGGTTCATCCCCTGATCAAGAATCAAGAGCGATGGACCATTTTGGGAAGTGAGTATATGCTTCAGCGACCATCTCGGTGAGAGAGCTGAACTATATGGCATACGTCATTAGACTCCAGAGAGATTTAGTGAAGGAAATCACAGAGTCTGCCCCAGAGTCCATGTCAACGAAGGATAAAAAGACCTTCGCCCGAATGGTCACTCTAAAAGTGGTTGCCAAAACGTCCATGTGACTGCTGTCTCATGCTACAGAGGGGGCAGCAAGGGTAGCTGGAACAGGCACTGTTATCAGGCATCACACCTGGCTCTGGTTGTGTCAGTTTTTGGAGCTCTTCAAGGTGTCTTTCACCAACGCCACCTATGATGGTTATTCCTTCTTCGGGAAGTCGGTGAAAGAGACTCTGGTCCAGAGTGAGAAGGACGGGAAGACCCTGTTTGCCATCGGGATCTGCTTCTCCTGTCCTCAAAGATCCTTTTCCAGGAATCAGCAAGGAATGAAGAAGATGTGGTTCCGGGAGTCTCGGGCGTTTTCCTGGGATGCTGAGGATTCTCCGTCCCCCAGAGGCAGAGGGGGTCAGAACAGATGGCGCCCGAGAGGCAGAGGGGGTCCTAACAATTTTGGTTCTTGAGAGCCCTTTATGGATGGACCTAGGCAGCAGCCCTGAAGGGTTACCCGACTGCTCATCTCTGGAGGCAGTTGGGGGTCACTTGTCGCTACACCCGAAGGCATGGGAGTCCATTACGAAAGATTGCTGGGTATTGCAAACCATATCCAGAGGATATTTTATTCCATTCAAGGAACATCCCCATCTGAACAAACTCCTCCCAGACATTCCACCCACGTAATGGGAGGAGGCAGCGGTAGAAATAGGAAAGCTGCTGAAGAAACGAGTCATCCAACCGGTCCCCCCAGACCAGTCTGGATCTGGCATTTACTCCAGGTTCGTTTTAGTGCCAAAGAAAATGGGGGACCTCAGACCTGTCTTGAATCTGTCCACATTGAACTTGTCAGTAACCAAGACAATATTCCAAATGTTCACGCTTCAGTCTATCCTGCCCTTTCTGCAGGCCACAGATGGGATGTGCTCGATCGATCTCCAGGATGCGTACTACCACGTCAAAATGGACAAGTGCTCCTAGAGGTTTCTTCGCTTCTGGCTGGGACCCAATCACTACCAGTTCAGATCCCTTCCCTTTGGTCTCACCACAGCTCTCAGGGTGTTTACCAAAGTGATGGCAGTTGTAGCGGTTCACCTGAGGCTCCAGGTTATTCAGGTCTTTCCTTACCTGGATGATTGCCTCTTTGCTGCACCCTCAGAGCATCTACTGTGTCAGGCCAGGGATTACTTCATCCAGTTATTGAACAAGCTGGTTATTACCATCAGTCTGAACAAATCTTCTCTAGAGCCAGTCCAGATTCTAGAATTTATTGGGGCACGTTTGGACACTTCAAATGAGAGATTTTCTCACCCCGGACAGGATATACAGTTTGAGTGCATGTCTTACAAATTCTTTATGCTCAAGTCCCCACAGCCACAGCAGTTCTCAGGTCATTAGGTTCCATGGTGGCCACAATCAATCTCCTGCTGTTGGCTCGCCTTCATATGAGAGTTCTTCAGTGGACACTTGTGGTCCAGTGGTTCCTGTTAGACCTTCCCCTCACCTTTCCAGTGAGAATCTCAAGGGCATGCAGGGACTTCCTTCAGTGGCAGATTCAATCTCTGGATATCCTCAAGGGATGTTCCTTTCACCCTGTTTTTCCCAAAACCACGGTGACCACGGAACCTCCTAGTTAGGGTGGGGGGGCACTGCTCGGGAAGGACGGTCCAAGGCACGTGGTCCCCCTCAGAGACCGAGTTGCATATCAGCGTTCTAGAGATGAGGGCGGTTCTTCTGGCATTGCAGGCACTTCATGCCCATCTTCCTATAGGGTTGATTCCCATTCAGACAGACAATATATCAGTAGTCAGGTACATCAACAAACAAGGGGGAACCAGATCTTATCTCCTCTGTCAAGAAGCCATGAGAGTGTGGGAATGGGCGATCTCCACCAGCCGCTTTCTAGTAGCAACGCACATTCCGGGGTGGTCCAACATTCTAGCGGATAGGCTCCGCAGATCAGTCCTGATGCCTTACGAGTGGTCTATGAATCCTTCAGTAGCGGAACAGATCTTTCTAAAGTGTGGTCAGCCTTGCTACGATCTCTTCGCATCTTCTTCCAGTGGGAAATACAGCAAGCGTTTTGCTCTGAACTCCCCCCGGAGGGGAAGCCCCCAGAGATGCACTGGTTCATGCTTGGCCTCCCAGTATCCGCTATGCTTATCCTCCACTTCCTGCTTATGTCCAAGTTTCTTCAGAAAGCTCGAAGGCTGGGGAGCACAGTTATCTTCATAGCCCCATTCTGGCCTCGCCAGGTTTGGTTCCCCTCACTGTGGTCTCACCTAGGTGTTCCTCCATGGACATTTGATCCTATTCCGGATCTTCTTTATCATCACTCAGGGATCCTTCATCCAGATCTGGACAGTCAGAAGCTCACGGCTTGGCTGCTCCTGTTCCCATGATTATCAGGACTCCTGGATTGTCATCCCCTGTAAAGTCCATTATGGTGGTGGCTCACAAATCCTCCACCAGAAAGGTGTATAGTAGTAAATGGAGATGTTTTTCCATATGGGCCACTCAGCGGGCTTTGGATTATTTCACGGCTCCTCTTTCAGCGGTTTTAGATTGTTTGGCTAGCATCTTCCATCAGTATGCTAGTTCTTCCACAGTTAAGGTGCAACTGGCAGCTATCTCTAATTTCCATGTGGGGGTGAATATGTCTTCCCTGGTTCTTAAGACCTTCCTTAAAGGGACCTTTTTACTTAGACCTCCGGTTAAGGACCCTACGCCCTCCGTGCAATCTTACCTTAGTGTTACAGGCATTGATTTCTGCACCCTTCAAACCTGAGCATCGGTTGATCTACACGTTTTGACATGCAAAACTGCTTTCTTTGTGGCCATTACCTCAGCCAGAAGAGTGTCAGAACTTCAAGCCCTTTCTGTTAAGGTGCCTTTCATGATCTTTCACAAGGATAGAGTGTCATTGCGTACTAATCTATCCTTTCTTCCAAAGGTGGCCTCAGAAGCCAATATTAACCAGACAATAAATTTACCAGTTTTCTTCCCCAACTTCCAGAACAAAGGGAAATACAAGATGTTCTTTGTGTTTCACTGTTGCAGTCATCACCTGTGGGAGTTATCCCTGCTGTGGTAGCCCTCGGCCAGCCCAAATACCAGACTCAATGTTTTTCTGCGTCTGCTGCTGTTGCTTGTTTACTGACGTCAGGTCGTCAGTGGTGTAATGTAAGGCAGCCGATGCCATTACATCAGTGTTTCTTGCAGTGAAGCCCGTAGCAGAAGCAGTTCGCAAGTGTGCTGGTCAATCACTACCAGAGTTTGAATTTTTAGCTGAAAGCGTCTAAAGCTAAGTACCCTGTTGGGGATCCTTTTTTCTTGCACTAACCGATGTCCGAAAAAGTTAACAATTGTCTCGCCTGTGGAAAGCAGATCCCACACTGAGATTTCCATTCATACTGCATCACTTGTTAGACTCCGACCATGATATCCCCCATTGCCAGTTCTATGCCCTCTTCAACGTGAGAACCATTCGTCGTGGAACTCTTATTGTAGATAGGTATTTTCGTCTTCGGTCTTCCCATTCCGAAATGGCTTCCAGCAGCCAGCAATCCGTAGCCATCCTGAAAAAACGTAGAGATAAAGATAGAGACAGACCACACAAGGCTAAGCCTTCTGACGATGCTAATGGTAAGCAGGTTGTCAGGTGTCTGGAATTCAGTGAGACGCTTTCGCAGTCCCTGATTCCCGATACGATATTTATGCAGGCCTCTACCGAGACCCTTTCAAAGTTCGGTATGCTGCAAAAATCTTCTTCATCTTCCGAGCCTTTGGTCGTCTCTGCCTTGGTTGGGTCCAGAGCCGCGATGCAGGCACCGGCTTCCGAGGAGGCCTCTCACACTACTGATTCCAGACAAAAACTGATGTCCTCTCATCCGACTACTGCTTCCCTCAGACCGATGGATACTCTTAGGCCTAGAAGCCAGGCCACTCCTAGAAAATCTACCTCTAGTCTCCATCTTACTCGTGCTCCACCACCCCAAGCACAAATGCTTAAGATGGCAGAGGATCTTATCTCCCTTATTAGGGGTAGTCAGGCCACATCTTCTAAAAGGAAAAGACACCCTTCTCCTGAAATACTGTCTGAGCAGGATTCTGAGGAATCTGATTATTCAGTTTTTGAAGAGGAGCAGCCACCTCTTACTACTTATGAAGACTCAGATGCAGAGAAATCCATTCCTTCTGCCTCCCCACCAGAAGACCTTTCCTTTGGGGAAACCCTTCACACAATCAGGGAACATTTCCACTGGGAATCTCAGGACTTCCCTCAGTCTAAGAAAAGACTAAGAGACTGTCTAGACCTGCCCCAGCACAGACCTGGCCATCCCCCCATTTTAGAAGTGGTGGATTATGTTTTCCATGAATCCAGTTTTGCCCCTGATGCCCTTCCACCTGCTCCCACTAAACCTGACAGGTATTACAGAGTACCGGATGCTCACAAATACCTATATAGAAATCCTGCTGCAGACCTGGAGGCCATTACACAGAGACCAAAAGGAGCTAAAGTTACTTCTGCAAGGAATCCTATCCCTTGTGATAAGGACTCCAGAGCTCTGGACAGATGGGGTAAAAAAGTATAATCTGTGCGACCTTAGCTATCAGAGCACTCAACTGTCAGTTCCATGTGGTAAAATATCAACAACACACTTTAGAACTATTAAAACTAAATATTTCTTTCTTTCCTGGCTGTGCCAATTCTAAAGAGTTAGCAGATTTATGCCTCACAGTAAGCCGTTGTTCTGTTCGATTCTCAGCTAGAGCATCTTCTGTGTGGAGATATGCGTGAATGGGAGTACCTTCATTGAAGGTTGTGCGTCAGGGCTGGCAACTCGGCATGTAAAAATCTACTGCCAATCATTAGCGGACCGGAGTTTCGCTGTGGCGACCTCTAACCGGGAAAAGCCGAAAGACACAACAACAACTGCACTATATTTGTCAAGTGGCCAAACACTCTCTTTGCACTGTGGATATGACGCACTAGAAGCCTCAAGCAGGGCAGCAATGTCAGGATCTGTTATTAGGAGACCTGCATAGTTGAAGGAACAACCTCTCCCTGATCATGTCCAGTCTAAATTAATTGATGCACCCTTGGATAAGGACCGCTTGTTTGGAATTAAAGCAGAACAAGTGCTTAAAAAGATGGAAGGCAAAGTAAAATCTTTGCGAACAGTAAAAGATTTCATCTGATGTTGTAAATCTTTATTCATTCCTTACTGTTAGGACTTCGGTTCTGTCCTGGGAACCGACATGGCCAGTACCAAGCTCGCGTCAGCCAAAAACTCTCAGCTAAGACCTACCCACAATGCCCCTCTCATAGTCTGTCCAAATCTCATTTGCCATTTTCCTCATCAGATGTGCCAAGCCTTCTCCCAGCTAAGTGTTAGCTTTTTTGTGGTTATTTCGAGTCTTTAGTGTTTGTTAGACAGTTTTTATCGTCTAAACTTATTTCTCATCTCTATATCCTTCTTTTCCTGACTAAACCCTACCCACTACCTTGGTGGTACTTTCATACCATCGTTGGTACTACTCCCTCTTTCGCTACCTTAGTAGGCCCTCCTCTTACTTTTTGGTATTTTAGTACCATTGTTGGTACTTTTTGTCCTGCTATCTGTACAAAAAAAAGTGCTATGTTTCACTATCCTATCTCTTGTTGTTAGTTATAGTTTGTTGTATGGTAGTGCTAGTGTGTTATAATGGCGGATAAGGTTAAGCGTGGTTTCAAATATTGTGATAAATGTGGGCGTAAGATGTCCAATTCTGACGGCCACGCTCGGTGTGTTTACTGTTTGGACATTGACCACCTTAATGTTTCTTGTGACATTTGTTCTAGCTTCAGCAACCATATGTTGGCTGAACGCAAGAACAAGGTGATTCTAATGGGTATGCTGAAATCCCCCTTCGCGGAGGCTCTTTCTGGGATGGAGGTTTCACCACCTCCTAAGCATAAAGACGTAAAAAAGCATAAGGAGAAACAGAGTCTTTCGGTTCTGACATCCCTGTGCCCCTTGGAACCGAGTTGACACCAGGCTTCGCCCGCATCGTTGGCGCAGACTGCTTCGGCACCGGGGTCCCTGTCTTCTCCCTCAGTGCCGCCTTTTATTCTGACTCAGACTCCTTCCACTGCACCGGCCTCGGCACCATCCCCCGCAGTGCCGACTTTGTTTGTGACACAGGCTCCGACTACTGTACCTGCATCAGTATCATCCCTGGCCTTGGTGCCAATGTCTTACACGGCTCCACTGGTAATGACGCCTTCAGTTCCGAAGGTCAAGCACCTACCCAGAACTAGGTATTCTCCATCTTATGACACCTTTTTGGAACAACAATTTAGTTCCTTTCTTGAGAGACCAGACTCCCCATCGGCAGGCATCTTTCAGATCCACCAGGAGTCTTTCGGACAGGATGTATTGAGGGTTGTGGACCAGCTTCTGGCAGCTAGAGGATTAACCACCCAGACCAAGTCTTCCCTCCCCCTTGGGAGTGGAAGCTGTCACGGCGTATTCTCCTGTCTATCCTCCTCCGACCCCCACTCAGGTTTCTGAGACTTCGGTACCAATGGCCATCCTGGTGTATACTGTTTTGGCTCCTACAGCGAAGGCTTCCCTGTCGGCACCGATTATTCTTGGCGCCACGGCTCCTTTGGAACTGATGCACTCTCGGAGCAGTGATTGGTCTTTTGGCACTGTGGCACCTAGTTCGGCGCTGATTTTTATCTGTTGCACTGTCTACGGACACAGTTCTCCTGGCAGCTGCCGGTCCTCTGGAGCACCTGACCTGGAGGCGGGATCCTTGGGGCAGGGTGTGACCCCGGTTCCGAGGTCGTCCTTCTCGGTTCCGAGCTCCCATCCCTCCTCAGGCGGGCCTTCTTTCCAGGTGATGGAAAAGGTACTTGCTTCAACAGGCTCACAGTCTACACCATTGGCATCGGAACCAGAACCCCGCTCTAGCTTGCAGCTGTCCCACCCTCCTACTCTGGAACCTCGAGCACGGGAGCTGCAAGACCTGCCCTTCAAGGGAACCCTTTCTCCGGAGTCCTTCTCAATAGATCCCACTGGGGAGCCACTCCGGAAGAAACTTTGCAAGAGGAAGCATCTTGATTCCTCTGAGGAATCCATCACTGAAGACACCAATTGCGATGAGGGAGAAGGGTCCCCATGGTCTCTCTGGAAGCGGTCTCATTTGGAGACATTCTCGAGATCCTCAAGCAGAGGGGAGACTGGAAGCCCTGCAATCCTTAGGAGGAATCCGTATTCTTACAGGCTTTCCGTACTTGGCCATCTACTTCCTGGGTGACCTCACCTGCACTTGAGCTCATTCGACTTATTGTGGAGCATGCCTGGAAGGCCCCAGACAACATAGAACCCATCCCCCAGAGGCCAGATAAAATTTTTTCCACTCCAGAAGACCAACCCAGTTAGTCCAAACAGCTGGTAGTCGATTCCATGGTCATGGCGGTGACCACCAAGAGGGAACTGGTGAATGATAGTTCCACTGTTCATCCCCGAACAGGGAGTCTCAGGCTATGGACAGATTGGGGAAGTGGACCTACGCTTCAGCAACCTTTGCCATTCGGGTGCTAAATTACCTGGCACACTTTACTCGCCTCCAAAGAGACCTAATTTCAGAAATGTCTGCCTCTTTGGCGGAGGTACTGCCTGAGGAGGTGTGTGATGCTTTTGCCTTTCATCTAGCTACCTTGGGGTCAATCTCTGACTCCTCGATGCACTTATTTCTTTCACTATCAAGGGGGCAGCTTGAGCAGCCACATCAGGCATCGTTATGAGATGGCATGCTTGGATGCGTTTGTGTGACTTCGGGGACCCCTTTAAATCTTCCTTTGTCAACACGCCTGTTGACGAATCTTCCTTTTTTGGTCCCAAAGTAAGAGACACACTTTCATGTAGTGAGGAGGACTGAAAGACTTTGTCTGCTGTGGGCATACGTTTTTCCACCCCCCAGAGGTCCTACTCCAGGAATCAAAGGGGAGGGAAAATTGTGGTTCAAGAAGTCCCAAGGATCTTTTGACACACATGATGAGCAATCCCCCTGGGCAGAGGGGGCAACTCATCTGGAAGACATGCCTTTCGGGGCAGAGGGGGTCCACGCAACCAGGGCACTAGAGATTCCTTCTCTGGCCGACGCTTCCAGCACTCCTGAACAGCGGCCCTATTGATTTCCTCTGGAAGCGGTCAGGCGTCGATTTTCTCTGCACCTACAGACCTGACAACTCATAACAATGGATGTGTGGGTACAGAGAATAATATCCAGAAACTATCATATCCCATTCGACCTCACTCCCAGACCCGTATAAACGAATCCCCGATGTCCCACCCAATCAGAGGGAGGCTGCAGCCTTAGAAATCGAAAAGCTGCTAAGAAAAAGAGTCATCCAACCAGTCCCACCAGACCAAAGAGGATCCGGCTTTTACTCTAGGTTCTTTTTAGTGCCTAAAAAGACAGGGGACTGGATACCAATCCTGGATCTCAGCTTACTAAACAAATTCATCAAACCTCAAAAATTACAGATCGTCATGGTACAGTCCATTCTCCCCTTTCTGGGGAAGGACAACTGGATGTGCTGTGTAGACCTCCAGGAAGCGTATTACCACATAAAGATGGACAAACGCTCCCGGAGATTTCTCTGCTTCTTGCTGGGAGCCAATCATTGTCAGTTCAGGGTACTGCCCTTTGGTCTCTTGACAGCCCCCAGAGTGTTCACCAAATGTATGGCAGTCGTAGTAGCTCATCTCCGACTTCGAGGATTCCAGATGGTTCCATATCTAGACGATTGACTCCTTATTGTCACGACCAGGAATCTTCTCATTGCCACGACCAGGAATCTTCTCATTCTCAGTCTGTCTTACACTCAAGGCCTTGCTCTTTGCGTAGGTATCACAATCAATATGGGCAAATCACATGTCTCCAACAAGAGCACTGGAATTCATTGGAGCAATTTTCGACACACTGTCCTGTCAAGCTTCCCTTCCTCCTCACAGGCTTTCAAAAATAAGAAACCAGATTCAAGTCCTCCTTCCTCAGACATTTGTACCAGCACACCTTGTCCTACAACTATTGGACTCTATGGCAGCAACCATTACCTTAGTACCACTTGCAAGGTTACACATGAGACTATTACAGTGGCTCCTTTCATCACAATGGTCGATCTTAACCCACCCACTCGACCACATGATACGCCTTACAAATCTTTGCAAGAAAGAAGTGCTATGGTGGACGAAGCCGGAAACAAACCTTTGGTGTCGACCATTTTGTCTTCCCCAGCCCAGGGCCACGGTCACCACTGAGGCTTCCCTGTTAGGGTGGGGAGGGGGGGGGCATTTCCAGGGAAAGACAGTCCAAGGCACCTGGTCCCCCATGGAGGCCAATTTGCACATAAATGTCCTGGAATTGAGGGCAGTTCTGTTAGCTTTGCAAGCATTCCGCACATCCCTTCCTTCCGGGACCATTGCAATTCAGTCGGACAACATGTCAGTCGTCTGGTACATCAACAAACAAGGCGGAACCAGGTCTTACCCCCTGTGTTGGGAAGCCATAAGAATTTGGCATTGGGCGATGGCTTCCATCCGCTTTCTCATAGCAACACACATTTCCTGGAGTTCCAATCTTATTGCAGACAATCTGAGCAGGAACATTTTGATGCCTCATGAGTGGTCCCTCAATCCAATAATAGAGGATCAGATCTTCCGCTGTTGGGGCGGGCCTTGCTGCAACCTGTTTGCGTCACCCCTAAACAACAAATGCAGAAGCTATTTTGCCTTGATCCCTCCTCAGGGGGAGTCACCGAGGGATGCTCTGACACCCGATTGGCCCCCGGGTTTACTGTATGCCTTTCCCCCATTCCCTCTCATCCCGAAATTTCTACAGAAAGCTTAAAGGTTGAGAAGAAAAGTGATCCTCATTGCCCCTTATTAGCCCCGTCAAGTCTGGTTCCCATTCCTATGGCCTCACCTGATTCACAGCCCGTGGATCCTGGATCAATCCCAAGGTCTGCCGTCTCACCCTCAGGGACTGATCCACTCCAATCTCCACAGCCTCAAGCTCACAGCTTGGTTTTTCCACTTCCGATGATTGCCAGGCTACCTGATATTTCATCCCCTGTTTGTGAGATCCTTCTGGCTTTGCACAAACCATCCACTCGAAAATTTTATTACAGTAATTGGACTAGGTTCTCTAGATGGGCCAAAGAACATAACATAGACCCCTTTTCCATGCCTATTCAGAAGATCCCTTCATTACCTCACTACCCTGTTGCATGCAGGAGCTTCAGCATCGACAATTACAGTGCATTTAGCAGCTATTGCAAACTTTCACAATGGAATTGACAATTCATCTGTTATGTCACACAGACTGTGCAAAACCTTCATGAAAGGAGTATTACATATTAAACCTCCTGTCATGCGTCCTATAGAACCATGGGACTTGACGTTGGTGCTTCAGTCGTTAACGAGTCCTCCATTCAAGCCTTCTAATTGCTGTGATATCATATTTGTGTCTTGGAAAACTCTTCTTCTAGTAGCCCTTACCTCAGGGAGAAGCATAACTGAGTTGCAGGCCTTGAGTGTCAAGAGACCTTACTTGATTTTTCATAGGGAAAGAGTGTCCCTACGTACTGATCCCTCCATTTTGCCCAAGGTCATTTCTGTTTTTTGCATTAATCAATCTATTGACCTACCGGTTTTCTTTTCCCACCATTCAAATAGAGGGGAATACCTTCTGCATACCCTCGAAATTCATAGGCAACTTCGTTTCTACTCAGACAAAACTAAATCTTTCAGAACAGATCAATTGTTTGTGGCCTTTGCAGGACCCAGAATGGGTGAGCCTGTTTCCAAAATGACTTTATCTTCTTGGCTCAGAAACACCATTACATTCATCTACCATCAAAACAAAGTGTCTTTGCCTTCCAAAATAAAGACTCACTCTACTAGATAGATGGCTACTTCAGTGGCCTTTCATTCCAGAGCCTCTATGGATGATATCTGCGCAGCAGCCACTTGGGCAAGACCTCATATTTTTATCACTCATTACAAATTGGATTTGGCCTCCAGGGGATGAGCATCTTTTGGTTTTATGGTGCTTAGGAATGTCTTTCCTTAGGGCCACCCAGGTCTCGAGTAGATGGGGACTCGGTCCTAACAGTAAGGAATGAATAAAGATTTACAACATCAGATAAATTATGTCTTACCATAACGTTCCATCTGTGTTGTAGATCTTTATTCATTTATTACTTCCTGCTCTACTTCTCCCTGCCTGGACTCCTGGTGGACTTCCTTATTAGTTAAGTATCTGCTCAGACAGAGCCTCCTATTATCGGGTCTATATTATATCCTCGAACGCTTAAAAAAGCGAACGCTGATTGATAGAACTTATTTTCGCGAAACTGCAAAATATCGAAGCAGTAGAAACTCTAATTTTTTCCTAGGGAAAGAATTTGGTTGTCTGTTTCTGTTGCTTCGGTATTTTCAGTGTTATGGTGGAAAGTTACCGGTCGGATTCAGGTAAGTGTGCGATTGTGTGGATGTGAGTGTTAGGGTGATTTAGGTGAGTTAGGGTTAGGGCTCAGGTTAGGTGTGTGTGCGATTGAGTGGACATGAGGGTTAGGGCAGATTTAAGTGAGTTAGGGTTAGGGAGCGGGTGAGGTGAGTGTGCGATAGTGACGGACCTTAGGGTTAGGGTTTGGGTTAAGGTAAGTGGGTAGTTAGTGGTGTGTGCATAGTTTAGTGTAGGGTTAGATATCAGATTTTAGGTGTATGTGTGTGGATTTCTGTTTGTTTGGTGTGCTTGTGTTGTGTGTATGTGTTTTGGATCAGCGATTTTTTTTCCCTGGGAAAAAAAATCACTGATCTGACAGTTTGAGATTGTAAGCTTTCACTTAAATTAGGTCAATCAATCAGCGTTCACTCTTTTAAGCGTTCAATTATATAATATAGACCCCTATTATCAGTATTATTACTTCTATACTATTATGGCAGACAAACTCGATCTGAAGACACTATGAGAGGGGCATTGTGGGAAGGTCGTAGCTGAGAGTTTTGGGCAGGCGCGAGCTTTGTACCGGCTGTGTCGGTTCCGAGGACTGAACCAAAGTCCTAACAGTAATGAATGGATAAAGATCTACAACACAGATTGAATGTTATGGTTATTTTGTTTTCAGGTTCAGACTCCCAGGTTCAGCAGGAATTTCCCCTCTAAGCACTGGTCCTTTCCTGTACCTAGTAGACAGGGTCAAGATAAGCCCCACAGGGCCAGGCCACCCAGGACTTTATCCCAGGGACAGTAGAGAACCAAACAGTGGACCTCCTCCGCCCCTAAGGCACCTAAGGCAGGGAGTTCTAAGCCATCCTTCTATGGCAAAACCTCTCAATGACTCCCTCTGCCCTCCTTTCACTCACCAAAAGCTAGGAGGAAGGCTCTTCCTCTGCTAAGAAAATTGGCATTTTGTAACCAAAGACCAATGGGTCTTAAAGATAATCTTTCAGGGATACAAATTCTCTTTCAAGGAACTCCCAGTTCCAAGAGGGTACCCAGATTTACCTCCAAATTAATGGACAGAGGCATTAAAACAAGTACAAACTCTCATATCCCAGGGGGCAGTAGAGCCTGTTCCCACAGACCAAACAAGCAAATGCTTTTATTCCAGACTATTCCTTGTTCCCAGAAAAGAGGGCACTTGGCACCCCATCCTGGATCCCCGTCCTGGATCTATCCATTCTGAACACCTCCCTGGTGGTCCTCAAATTCAAAATGCTAACTTTGCAGCAGCTGCTGCCTATGCTGACAAAAAATGCCTGGTTGGTGATCCCAGACCTAAAGGACGCTACCTCCATATCCCTATCAAAAAATCATGCAGAAAATTCCTGCACTTCAAGGTAGGCTCACAACATTTTCAGTTCTCTGTACTACCCTTTGACTGGCGTATCTACTGCACCTAGGGTATTCACCAAATGCTTAGCCCAGGCCATAGCGTTTTGCAGATAGAGAATTATTCAGATTTACCCTTATCTGGATGACTGATTCATTCAGGCAGAGTGCAAAGAAAAGCTGCTCTAGGACCTCCTCTTTGTCAAAACCATCCTAACTTCCCAGATTCCCTCCAGGAGGATCATTTTCCTGGGAGCACTGCTGGACACAGTATCCCAAATGGCCTTCCTATCACCAGAAAAGCAGAGCTTCCTGGCACTCTACTTTACCAAGCTGGCTTCCAGAAGTCACCTCACAGCAAGGAAGTTCCTGCAAGCTTTGGGGTACATGGCATCTTGCATCTTTCTAATTCCTCTGGCCATTTTCCACATGAGGAGACTTAAGTGCTATCTAAAGAACCTTTGGTGTCAGCACTCTCAGCCTCTTGAGAACCCTCTCCCTCTGATCCCCTGTATAAGGGCCGAGTTTCTCTGGTGGGAAAAGGCCTGTCCAAGAACAAGGGTCTCCCCTTCATCCTCCGCCCTATCAGCCAGACCATCACCACCGACGCCTCAGACATTGCTTGGGGTGCTCACCTAGCAGGAAGATGCACCCAAGCCTTCTGGGATAGCCAGCACCTTCCCTTACACATCAACCAGAAGGAAATGATGGCAGTAAAAAAGGCCCTGATATTCTTCAAATCCCATCTCAGGCCAGGGGTCCTCCTTATCAAAACAGACAACACCACTGTAATGTGGTACATCAACCAACAGGGATGGACCCAATCTTACCCTCTGTGCAGGCTAACCTTACCACCCTTCGAACCTGTTACTTCAGCAGAACTAAAATACCTCTCCTGGAAGACTGCTTTGCTGCTAGCTACCACCTCAGCCAGGAGGGTTTCAGAACTTCAGACATTAATGGCCATTGAGCCCTTCATCATTTTCCATGCAGACTGGGTCTCCCTGAGGACTAACCCCTCCTTTATGCCCAAGGTGGTATCTAATGTGACTCTCAACCAGGCCATACATCTACCCACCTTCTTCCCTAACCCTCAAAACAAGGGGGAAAGAATTCTGCACTCACTAGATGTGCACAGACAACTCGGGTACTACCTAGACCGTACTAAAGCCTTGAGGAAAACAGACCAACTGCTGGTCAGCTTTGCCCCAGTGGCAGAGGGGAACCCATTTCCAAGCAAACCATCTCCAAATGGATATCACACTGCATCCATTTCTGCTACAGATTTCATGGGAAACCACCCCGTAAGTCTATTCGTACCCATTCAACTAGGGCAGCCTCCACTTCCACAGCATTCCTGAGAGGAGTCTCCACCAGGGACATCTTGGAAGCTGCCACCTGGACTTCTGTCTATATCTTTACTAAGCATTACCCCTTTACTCTAAAGCTAGGGCAGGGGTTGCCATTGCAGTTCTGCAGGACATGCTGACCCAGGCCTAGGTCTATTACTAATCCTACCACCCCTGTCTTCAGCTTTGGGAATCCTCCCACAGGTGATGACTGCAACAGTGAAACATGAAGAACATAGTACAGTTGTGTACACTTACCATAAATCTAGATATTCGAGTGTATTCACTGTTGCAGTCCTGGTTTCCCTCACTCCTTCCCCCTTATATCCTCTTTTCTTAGGGCGACATAAGCTTCTTATGGTGGCTTTTTGCCACCAGGTCACCCTTACCATATTTCCTGGGGCTCCTGACTGGTTAGGGCAAGAAAAACTGATGTAATGGCGTCGGCTGCCTTGCTTTATAGCACTGACGACTTGACGTCGGTCAACAAGCGACAGCAGCCGACGCAGAAAAACATTGACTCTAGTATTCGGGCCGGCTGAGGGCTACCACAGCAGAGATAACCCCACAGGTGATGACTGCAACAGTGAATACACTTGAACATCTACATTTATGGTAAGTGTACACAACTGTACTTTACATCTGCTTGATAACTGAGATTTTGTTTACATAGGACAAAACCCTTTTGCAAATCTGGCCAGCTATTTGTGTCTTATGCTAAGCCTTTTTTAGGCAAGCCAGTTTCCAAGGTAACAGTTGCTCGTGGGATTTGCATGTGCATTGCTCGAGTCTACGAGGTGAAAGGCAGGTCCTTGCCAGGACAAATGAAGGCACATTCCACCCGATCTATGGCTACATCAGCTGCCTTTTGGTCTAGGGTGTATCTGGATGATATCTGCTCAGCATCTACTTGGTCCTCATCTCATACCTTCATTTCTCATTACAAATTGGATATTGTGTCTCTGAATAGAGCATCCTTTGGCTCTGCGCTGCTCCAGAATATCCTTCCATGAGGGCCACCCAGGAATTTATGGTAGCTGGGGACTCTGTCCCACAGCTTGAAAATCAAATGAAGTAAACTACTTCAGATAAAGAAGTTATGTACTCACCGTAATGTTCCATCTGAGTAGTTGCACTTCATTTGTCTTCAACCCCCCCCCCCCTTCCCCCTGGCCTTATCATGGTTGCAGGCTGGGTTTAGCTTTGTATAAAGTGTATGGCCCTTGACTCTGTCCAGGACTGGGAGTGATATGGAGATACCTGTTATGATGAGACGATATTGGGTTGGGTATATGATACCTTTTCGGCAGCAAACTCGATCTGAAGGGAGAAGGGAGACAGGGGGCAGTATGGGTAAGGGGGGGAGTCTGGAGCTCGGATCCATAACTAGAAAATGTGGCTGTGTCAGATCCTATGTGGATCCGAGATCCACAGCTTGAAGACAAATGAAGTGCAACTACTCAGAAGAATGTTATGGTGAGTACGTAACTTCTTTTTTTTTCTAAAATTTCATTTGTTTTATAATGTAGTTTGTTAGAAAGCACTGTGATAAATGCTGGCTGTAGCTGATAATGTGTAAATTGCAAGTAAGATACTATTGAACAATTCTGAAGAAGTTCGTCACAACGGACGAAACCCGGGTAACATTCGTTTTATGTATTTGTTTGGTGGACAATCAGTGGATGTTGGTGTACTGGTCATTTTCGTGGTGTACTTCTGTTCGTAACTTTCAATAAACGGTCCATTATAGCTGTGGAAGCATTACTTGTACGGCGTGGAAGAAAGTGAGTTGCTGTGATTGCTGTGACTGCTGTGGTATAATTCGCTGCCGAGCATTTGAACTTCCTGTGACATACATTTGTTTCAACAATTTCTTAGTTTTGTTGATACTATTGAACAATATTTAGATAGTTTGCAGATTGCATAGTGGCACAAAGGATAGTGTTATCACCTCACAGCAAGAGGTTCCCTGGTTCAATTCTTGGCTGAGATACCTTGTGTGTGGAGTCTGAATGTCTTCCCTGTGATTGCATGGGTTTCCTTGGGTTGCTCCGGTTTCCTCCCACATTCCAAAGATATGCAGTAGGTGGATTTGACACTCTAACTTGGGCATAGGTGTGAGTGTGTATGCAAGTGTGTGGTGTGGAAGAACTACTGTAGAAGGACTAGCCACCCGGCGGTGCAAACCTTGAGTCTAGATTATCATTGTCAAAGTGACACCCTGACCCATGTGCAAAAATGGGAAAGGGGGTTGTGGATGGATGGATGGATGGATGGATGGATGGATGGATAACTGGAATACAAGCTGTGAAGATAGGTGAAGGCTGCCAGCCTAGCCAGGTAGAATTTTGTAGGTTATTCTGTCATTTGTAAATGTTAATGTAAGCCACAGGCTTGTTCTCTTAAATGTGAAAAAACTGCATTGGATATTGAACTGTAAAAATGTAACAACAGTGGAGTCTGCTGTAAGAAAGCTAAGTCAGGCATTTTATGACTGTCTTTGATGTCAAAATTCGGAGCCGATATGTTTAGAGGGAAGCATCCTGCCTATTGTTTTAAGACCAGAGTTGATGGCTAGAATTTGCATATATAAATGTCCTTTATTGCTCTGGTTTCTGACAGGTGTAAAGAATGTAAATGTAGTTTCTGTTAGCCTGGGAACACCAGAGAAGTGTGAAGAATGATGTAATGTGAAGCAGCTCTGTGTTATCAATTTAAAGAGAGAGAATCAGAGAGCTCTGAGCATTTGTCTTGAGAACATTCACCTCACCACTCTGCCTGTTCTATATGTAAGT
Source organism: Protopterus annectens (assembly GCF_019279795.1). Classification (NCBI taxonomy): domain Eukaryota; kingdom Metazoa; phylum Chordata; order Ceratodontiformes; family Protopteridae; genus Protopterus; species Protopterus annectens. Next base: position 1,210,336,156 of record NC_056731.1, read on the forward strand.
TATTTACAACTGTGTTTTCTCTTAGAAATAGCTATGAATTAGAAAGATTAGACTTAAATGTTTTCTGTGTTGATATTAGAACTTTTCTACCATATTATTTCAAGTATTTCTCTATGATCTCTGAACTCTTGACTAGCACTGTGTAGTAAGAAGTATTGTCTTGTGTTTTTATTATTTATTATTGAATATTTTTAAATCTTTCAACTGTGGCTGTTTTATGTAGAGTTAATTTAAGCTCTACAGTTCATTGCATGTATATAGTGATACTGTACCAAGTCACTCTAATAAGCCTTGACTGTTCAGTCACACTTACCATTTGGATAATAATATTGCACAGTAATAATTGGACACCCTTTCAGAAGGGCCTTTGAGTAGCTAATATTAGTGGGTGGTAGCAGCTGGTACAACCATTTAGACTGGGCAGAAAAGGGGTACAGCTGAAGAGCCTATGCCAGCCTTCCCCAGGAGTGTCTGTGTGGTTGTATAAACTCTTATCTCAAAGCGTGTGTGTGTGTGTGTCAGCTACTTGGGCAGGGACATGAAGCACTCGTTGGACAAAGAGGTTGCTGGAGGTTTTAGCTTGCCCACTAGGCTGAGATCTGGACCCTATAGCTGTGCCAGTGTAGAGTCTTATTGGGGACCTGGAGAGGAAGGGAGAAACCAGCCCCAGACTGACTGTGATCTCTTAAGGGAAATTGTACTTTATGATGTGTGTGTTTATTATCCTTTCCCTATATGGACGACCCTCACTGGTGTTAGTGGTGAGGATTGAGGCTCCTTGATTGCTGGGCCAGTGCACGGGTGTCGCATATTAATTGCTTGGCAGTAGTGGGATATGCACACCACATATAAATTGGTTGACAAATACTAATTGGCTTGTAGTGGTGTCAGTAGTGTGAAGTTAGTCAGAGAAAGCAGGCAGCATGTCAGCAGAAGAGTATGGAAAGCTGACAAGGAGCCAGCTGGCTGAGATGTGACAGGCTAAGGGACTGGTGCATGGAAACCTGACTAAGGCAGACATGATTGCAGCTTTGCTCACAGCTGCGTCAGAAAACAGCAACCAAGAGGACGATCAGACTGGCAGTGGAGATGTACCACCCTCAGAGAATGGACAGCTCAACCTTTCTGCAGAGGACTTAAAAAGCCATCTGGAGCTGAAGAGACTTGAGTTGGAGGCCAGACATTTCGAAATAGAAGCAGCTGAGACACTGAGATGTCTGCAGGTTGCGGAGAATGAGCAACTGCTATGCCTAGAAGCTTAGGAAAAGCAGAGGCAGCATGAGATGGAGATGCTGACTCTTCTCCAGAGTCATGTAGGTAATGGGGAAGAGAGTAACCTGTCCCCATAAGCATGAAAGGTCAGTAAATTTCTTCTGCAGTTTAAAGAGGGGGATAATTTTGATAGTTTCATTCATATGTTTGAGAGGGTATGTAAACAGTATGATGCTGACCAAAGGCTCATGGTACAGTTCCTGACCCCTTACTCCACGGTAAAGCTGTAAGTGTGTTGTCTAAAATGTCTGACATTGGTTGTTTTAATTACACTGTTGTTAAGCATTGCTTGTTAGAATGTTTTAAGCCAGCACCTGAAACTTATAGGAAAAAGTTTCGTGAGCATAGACGCAAGGGAGATGAAAGTGTGTGTGAATATGTTGCTGAACTGAGCACTTATTTTTATAGGTGGGTGAGTGGATGTGAGGTCACCACTTTTGAAGGGCTGGCAGACCTTTTGGTGAGGGAGCAAGCCCTTAGCACTTTGCCTGAGGACATGAGGATCTGGTTAGCTGATAGATAATGTGCTACTTCAGATGAGTTGGGGAAGAAGGGAGACCTATACCTAGCAAGCAGGGCATCCGTGCACAGGAAAGGGACCCCCAGTACTGCTCATGGGTCTACAGGAACCCATGGTGGGCAGCACAGACTGCCCCAACAGAATCAGCCAGTGGCAGGGGAAGCCACTAGTCCAGGTGCACGTCCAGGACCTAGGGTTAAATGTTTTGAATGCAACCAGTGGGGCCATGTGGCATACAGATGTCCACGGAGGCAAGGTGGGGAACAAAAGGTGAGAGAGCCAGTAAGTGGGAAAGACAAAATGTCAATAGTAGGTTGTCTTGAGACAACAAGGGTACTGAACTACCATCCTGCAGATGTCCTGATAGGGAAGGATTTGGATGAGGCATTACCATGTGCTTATGCAGTTACACGTAGTCAGGCTAGGAGACAAGCATGTGAGTCTGGTAGCCTGGGTAAGACCCAGACAGATTGCATACTTGCAGCCAGGACTGGTGAGGTGGGTACTTCAGGGAGGGAGCTACTCTGTAGCAGTGAAACTGAAGGTGAGCCACAACTGCTTGTGGGTACTGATGTTCTCTTGGACAGAGTGACTACAAAGGTAGAGGGGTGAGTAGTAGTATCCAGGTTGACAGTGAGACACCACTGTCACAGGATGCCAGACTTCCTGTCAAGGGGGAGCTGGGAAGGGTTACAAAGAGAGAGTTGAGACAGGCTCAGCTCTTAGACCCCACATTGCAAGGTCTGAGACAGGTAGCTAGTGAGGGACCTGATTCCCAAGGGAAGGGGGAATCTATATACTGGGACAAAGGATTACTGTATAGAGAGTGAACCCCTGAGGGAGGACTAGAAGGTGAGAGGGTACAGCAGTTGGTAGTGCCTACAGCCCACTGTCTGGCACTTCTAGCCATAGCCCATGATATTCCCTTTTGCAGGTAATATGGGCATAAAACATACAAAGAGATGGATTATCCAGAACTTTTATTGGCCTGGAATTTCCAGAGATGTAACAGGGTACTGCAGGACCTATGTGCAGTGACAAAAGGTAGGCAAGGCAGGAGACAAGGTGAGTGCTCCTCTGATGCCTTTACCTGTGATTGAGGAGCCATTTCAGAGGATAGCTATGGATATTGTGGGGCCTCTGAGTACCTCAAGTTCCACAGGGGAAAAAGTATATCCTAGTGGTAGTGGCATATCATACACGATACCCTGAGGCAGTGGCTCTGTCCTCCATTGAGGCAGAAAAAGTGGCAAATGCTTTGTTAGAGATTTTCAGCCGGGTAGGTTTCCCAAAAGAAATACTGCCTGACAGAGGTGCCAATTTCATGTCAGACCTGCTGGCTTGTCTGTGGAAGCACTGTGGGGTGAAGCACATGAAGATCACCCCCTACCATCCCCAGACTAATGGTCTTGTTGAGAGGTTAAACTCTACAATCAAGTCCATGCTACTGGCATTTGCAGACCAGTTTAAGAGGGAATGGGACAAATATTTGCCCCATGTGTTGTTTGCTTAAAGAGGTTCCCCAGGAATCCACAGGTTTTTCACCCTTTGAGTTGTTGTATGGGCATAGGGTGAGGGGACCACTAGATTTAATTCAAGATGAGTGGGAAGGTGAGTGTGAACCTCACAAGGAGTCTGTTGTGGCATATGCCCTAAACCTCAGGACAAGGCTCCGAGAACTCATGGGCTTGGCCCAGAAAATCCTGGCAGAAGCCCAACAACAGGAAAAGGTGTAGTATGACAGGAATGCTCAAGCTAGAGAGTATGCTGTGGGGCAGCAGGTAATGGTTCTCATTCTTGTCAGACACAACAAGCAGCTTGGGAGGGACCCTACCAGGTGGTAAGAAAGGTAAGTGATGTTAACTACATGGTGAAACTGCTAGGCAGGTGGCAGGGGCACAAATTGTACCATGTTAACATGACAAAACCTTACCATGATAGGGAGGCCCCTGTGCTAAGCATTTGCAGTGGATTGCAGGAAGAGTCTGAGGGAGATCTGATGACTGATGATCTCAGTGAGGCTCGGACTGACACCTCAGTGGAAGGGGTAGCAATGTCCCAGCAGCTATCTCCTACCCAGGTTCGAGAAATCTGAGCAGTGTTACAGGAGTTTGGGGTCATGTTCTCTGGGAAACCAGGTGGATACAGTACCCCAAAGGCCTGTTAGGCAGGCCCCTTATAGGGTGCCTGAGAGAGTCAAACAGACTCTGAGGGAGGCGATACAGGAGATGTTAGAACTAGGGGTGATTCAAGGGTCCAACAGTCTGTGGACATCCCCAGTGGTGTTGGTGCCAAAGAAGGATGGCAGCACCAGGTTCTGTGTGGATTACAGGAAATTAAATAGTCACACACAGTCAGATGCTTACCCTATGCCTAGGACAGATGAGGCCCTAGAGCATCTGGGTGGGGCTGAGTATCTTGCAACTATTGATCTTTCCAAGCGTTACTGGCCGGTGCCCTTGACTCCCAGTGCTAAAGAGAAGTACGCCTTTGTGACTTCTTTTGGCTTGTATGAGTTCACAAAGATGCCCTTTGGGATGAAAAATGCCCCAGCGACCTTCTAGAGGCTGGTAGATCATATCTTAGCAGGAGCAGGAGGGTTTGCCCTTGCTTACCTAGATGATATTGCCTTCTACAGACATTCCTGGCAAGAGCACCTTCAACATGCCAGGGTGGTGCTGGGCAGACTACAGAGGGCAGGGTTGACCATTAAGCCCAGCAAATGTCAGGTGGGTATGGCAGAGGTCTCCTACCTGGGACATAGAGTGGTGAATAGTAAGATCAGGCCAGAACCTGCCAAAGTGGAAGTCATTCAGGCATGGCCTGCACATGGTACCAAAAATACAGGTGAGGGCATTCTTAGGGACAGCAGGGTACTACAGAAAGTTTGTCCCCAGTTATAGTACCATAGCTGCTCCCCTCACAGACCTGACAAGGAAGAACAGAGCCAGACAGCAAAATGCCAAGTTGCTGAGATGGAGCCTAGGGTTGCAAGAATATGATATGTCAGTGCAGCACTGCAGTGGGATTAGCAATGCCAACGCAAATGGGCTTTCAAGACAGGGAATGGGGTAAGGTATGCTCAGATAGACCTAACCCTCTCAAGCAACGTTTCTCAGGGGTCACTTGAAAAACTAGCTTGAATTCTACAGGGGGAAGGATGTGTGAAGATAGGTGAAGGCTGCCAGCCTAGCCAGATAGAATTTTGTAGATTATTCTGTCATTTGTAAATATTAATGCAAGCCACAGGCTTGTTCTCTTAAATGTGAAAAGACTGCATTGGATATTGAACTGTAAAAATGTAACAACAGTGCACTCTGTTATAAGAAAGCTAAGTCAAGCATTTTGTGACCGTCTTTGATGTCAAAATTCAGAGCCGATATGTCTAGAGGGAGGCATCCTGCCTATTCTTTTGACCAGAGTTAATGGCTAGAATTTGCATGTATAAATATGCTTTATTGCTCTGGTTTCTGACCAGGTGTAAAGAATGTAAATGGAGTTTCTGTTAGCTTGGGAACACCAGAGAAGTGTGAAGAATGATCATGTGAAGCAGCTCTGTGTTATCATTTTAAAGAGAGAGAATCAGGGAGCTCTGAGCATTTGTATTGAGAACATTCAACTCACCACTCTGCCTGTTATATATGTAAGTTATTTAGAACTGTGTTTTCTCTTAGTCTAATCTTCCTACTTCCTAACTATTTCTAAGTGTTTTTCTGTGTCAATGTTAGAACTTTTCTACTGTATTATTTTAAGTATTTTTCTGTGATCTCTGACCGCTTGACTAGCACTGTGTGGTAAGAAGTATTGTCTTGTGTTTTTATTATTTATTATTGAATATTTTTAAATCTTTCAACTGTGGCTGTTTTATGTAGAGTTAATTTAAGCTCTACATTTCATTGCATGTATATAGTGATACTGTACCAAGTCACTCTAATAAGCCTTAACTGTTCAGTCACACTTACCATTTGGATAATAATATTGCACAGTTATAATTGGACACCCTTTCAGAAGGGCCTTTTAGTAGCTGCTATTAGTGGGTGGTGACAGCTGGTACTACCTTTTAGACTGGGCAGAAAAGGGGCACAGCTGGAAAACCTGTGCCAGCCTTCCCCAGGAATGTCTATGTGGTTGTATAAACTCTTATCTCAAAGAGTGTGTGTGTGTCAGCTACTTGGGCAGGGACATGAAGCACTGGTTGGACAGAGAGGGTGCTGGAGGTTTTAGCTTGCCCACTAAGCTGAAATCTGGACCCTATAGCTGTGCCAGTGGAGAGTCTTATTGGGGACCTGGAGAGAAAGGGAGAAACCAGACTCAGACTGACTGTGATCTCTGTGAGCTCTTAAGGGAAATTGTACTTTATTGTGTGTGTATTTATTATCCTTTCCCTATATGGATGCCCTTCACTGGTGTTAGTGGTGAGGATTGAAGCTCCTTGATTGCTGGTCCAGTGCACGGGCATCACACAAGCAATGAAGAATTTAGTTGTTTACATGAAACTGGCAAGGTTACTGCCGCTATATTTTTATTGTCTATGTTTGGGGATTTTATAATTTGCCAAAAACAAAAAGGAAGTAATTGCTTTTTACAGAATTGCATACAGTTAAACCATACTTCTTTATTACAGGCCAACAGACAAACTCCTAAATGTGATCCTGAAAAGATATCCACTCCTTCAGATAAAGCACTGAGGAGATTTGAAAATAAAATAAACCTTGGTAAGTATAATTTTAATTATGGGTCGAGATATTAGCAGCCCAGGAAGTAGCAATGTGATATATTTATATACATTTCTTAGTGCATTAGCTTTGGAAATTACAAAGCAGTGGTAATATGTATTGCATTTATTTATTTATTTTTCCCTGTTGCCTGAGACTGGTTGACTGGGCTTCATCATCACGTTTTACAGGTTCTTGCACCTGCAGTAGTTAAGACAGCGCAATGTATGTACCCCAGTATATCTGAGCTTTTTTGTCCAAGAAATGTTTCTTTATTTGCTATCCAGTCTCTGCCTTATGCAGGCCCTTGTTCAGATATTTATTCCATAGTTCCAGAGCATTGTGTGTTGAGAAGAGCAGTGCAAGGCCATTTCCTAGTCACACGAAGAAAACCATTACAATTTTCCTCTTTTCTTTGTGGAAGTCAGTGTTTGTAATATCACTGTAGTACTTTATCCCTTTGTGAGATTTGTATCTTCTGGATTTTCTCCATTAAATGGTTCATACTTTCTGTCTCAATTCCTGTCCCTCTACAAAGAAGCAATGCTTTCTACTTCTCTTTAGTGGCTAGTTCCCTGGTAGTCAGCATTTATTCCTGAACCTATGTTTCCAGTATAGTATGTGAAAGTCCAACTAGTTTCCCAGAGGAAATATATAAAGATGTACCATTTGTGTACGTTTTCTTTAAAACATGTTTTAGTTGCAGTTTCTCTTTTTTTTTCTTTATCGTTCTTTAGATAAACTTCAATTTGCTGACTCTGTGATCAACAAAGTTACGAACATGTCACGTCAGAAAGAAGCAGACATGTAAGTAATGACAGTTAAAAAGCTTTGTTTTTTACATAACTACTGAATAAAATAGCTTGTAGTGATCACTGTAAAGTTGCATTTACTTTTTTAGTTTTTTTGTTTCGTGATGTCGTGACCCACAGCCTGTATAGTGGTGGAACCAATACCTAATACTTACTGTGAAGCTTCTAGGATGTGATAAGTAAGTGTGTGTTACTGTGACTGTCTCACTCGTCAAGCTAAATGCAGAGAATGCCTGTTGTACGGCCCTTTCAGTAAAACTGGCTTCTCCTATCATTTGACACTTATTTTTGAATAAAACTGGCTATCGGATGGCTGCCTTTATCTTTAGAAACATTGCATTGTCAGCATCTACAAAAAATACCTCATGAAAAGAGGGAGATTCTTCCCCTCTGCATTCTTTTTAATCTACCACCAGTTCAGCATTAACATGGCCTTTTTCCTTTTTTAGAGGAATGTAATTTGTTCAGCATTAGTTGTTAATCATTTTAAGATGCTTTGGTGGCAAGAGTGTAGGGCCAAGAAATCAGACAGAAAATGATTATAAACACACACACTAGAAAACTAAAGTTAAAATTAGTATTTGGAAAGACTGATCAACAAATTGAAATATAATGTATGTGACTTTCTGGTTTGATGTTTTTTGCCTTTTCTGGTGTTTAAGCTGTAGATTTTGGGGTTAATGATTAAAGATAATGATCTTTGGAAATATTTCTGTAGCTGGAAGTGGATATTTTGTGTGGTCTGTGGCCACCTTCTTGACATGGATGTCTTTTGTAAGCAGTTTAAATTGACTTGCTATCTGAAGGCTATGTGGTATGTTCTTGGAAAGCAAAGGAAAAGATATCCTCTAGTCGATTTTCCTTCATGAGAAAAAAAATAGGGAATGTGACAAGACTGTAGGTGTTGAGAGATGCCTTCTGTTTAAAAAAAGAGTATTTGTAGGTCTCATTCTGTAGATAATTCAGATGTACATTCATTGTAGTTTTGCTCTCCCTCTGTCTCTCTCCCCTTTTTGGAAACAGTTGAAAAGGAAGGAGGAGGCCTTTATTTTGGTGTTATCACTACTGAAGCTCTCACCAACCCCCCCCCCCCCAGACCCCAGACTCAAGTTGTCAGCTAGTGGAGGCTTGTCAAAACCAGACCCTGCTTCACGTTTCATAGTTGATTTTCATTCACTTACTTTAATGCTAAGGTGTATTGTCCTCAGTTCTCAGATTATTAAAACCATCTGTTTGTCTTTGCATCTTATGACATCATCACAAAGGTGTAAGGGCTGACTGTTGATGTGCGGTGCATCATTATCATCATCTGCTTCTTTTTCATCTATACCATTTTGATGATTTTTGCTGCAGTTCTAATTAAACATCTTACTTCTACTGAAGGGAATTCAGTGAGTTGGCAGAACTCCTGTCGCTGTTGTTTTAGCAATTGGTGCTCAGGCTACATGTTAGCCAGCAGTCCCTACCTTCCTTTGGACATGTAAGGAAGCTCCTGTCATGCCCAAAATCTTTGATGTAGACTTGTCAGGGAACATTTAAACTTGTGGCAGAAAAATGGACTGTACACATGAGGTCTCAGCATTTGTTTCATTGGACTCTGGACAACTACACATGTAGAGCAGAGCCTTTAATTTACCTTCCGAACACCCAACATTAAATAATTCATCAAGCATACTGACCTTTTTTTGTGTATGTCTGTGGTCCAGGATAGAGTCATAGATGCATTTATGACCCTTTTTGTCCATTGTTTAGAATGTCCAGTGCTTCAGCTGAGGATACTAGTCTTGCTGTTCCCATGTACCTTAAGGGATTAAAAAGCCTAAATAGTTCCATAAAAAACTGACCATTGTGGAGTATTGGACAAATGATGACCCAAGGTATATAATTTCCTTTGCTATTATGCAACTTTTTTGTTGCTGCATGCAGCATTCAAGCAATCAACCACTCCCCTGCAGTGTAGAATTACTTCCTGACATGAAATCCAAGTACTTGGATTAAGAGAGTAAAATGTGTTGTGTATCCTATATCCTGGGTGCGTACATCACCAGTTGATCAGCACAATTCACAAAATGGTGGGGTAAAGGTTCAGAAAGGTAACCCAAGCCTTCCTAAATGTATTCCAGAGGCAGCGGTTATAAAGAATGCTGTGATATCCTTTGAGGACTGTAGACAATCTCTGGAGGCCCTTGCTGTTACTATGTTTGGAGTAATGGTCCAGACGCCAATTCTGTCTTGAAATGTAGGGCTTAACAGGAGTAGTTCAGCAGAATATCCTGACTTCCATTTTGCACAGGATGTTCCTCATTTAGTAAGCAAGAAAGAAACTGCATGACAAAGGACAATAACTCTGTGCATCATCTGTAATGTCGTAATGGAGAAGTGGGCACTTCTTATGCATAGTGATGCTTTAGATCTAGGACTAGATGTTTACTTGCCATATAAACATATTCATGGCATTCTGCCTTTTGGAAGATGAAAACTTTTTAATAGATGCCTTAAGGCACCACCTGAGTCTCAGTCTGGACTTTTGAATCCACCTTCAAGACACATAGGTTATTCTGGTTTCTGATATCCAATAATGGATTTCAATACTGAATAGGAGAATACACTGTAGACCTTTTTGGTTCTCAGACCTATTATAGGAATTGGGCAGTAAATGTATTTCTTTCTGAAGTTGAAGAACTTGTTCAGGTTTGTCCAATTTCTTGTTTCATTGCATGATAGTGAGATGTTGGGATGAATACCTCATGCACATTTAGTGCTGCCTGTGGATAACCAGGAGAATGTGGTTCCCTATTTAGGTTATCAGCATTGAGGATATTATTCAGATGTGCATTTTTCCACTTTTGTCTTCATTTTGGGGTACTTAAGCATAACTTTAATGCTCATCTTTTGTGGTGGCTCTGATGTTCACTTCTGAAACATCTGTTTGTTACCTTTAGATAAATGGTGGTGTTTTTCATTTGTTTCTGTAATCTGAACCTGGATCTTGCCTTGAATACTATCAAAGACTGTTTGAGGAACCCTTGGAAACTTTTTATTTCAATCCAAGGTACAGTATAGTTAAGATCTATAATGTAATCTTATCAACCTATTCTGTACAGACTGAATGTTCATTATTAGTCCAGCATATATTGACCAAGAATATTTAACAGCTGTCTTTCACTGTGTCTGCAGATAAAATTCCAGACAATAATTTGACTGGGCAATGATGATCACAAATGTTTTCTCATTTATTGAATTGACTTACTCAATGGTTCTCAAATTACTTCGCTGGAAGTCCCTCCCTTTTGACAGGTGTTTCTCCTGACAAAGTGAATCTGACTTGCAGAATCATTTGTGTAAAAGGTGTTATTCAGTACTTCACACCGGTTAGGTCTCCTTAAGAACCAATCCTAAATTCGTCTCCAAAGTAATTTCAGAACTTTTCACGTAAAATAGCTGTACATTTTCCATGGCTTTGTCTCAGAAAATCAGAATGGAGATGAGACTTCATATCATAAGTATGCACAAAATTAACTAGTTGGTGGTTCTGTTCTTATTTGTTAGAGAAAAGAAGTCAACAGTAAAGTAGATATTACATTGATGATTGACTAGTTGCATTATCTTGTGACACTGAAAACATGGCCAGCTTTCTTTGTTGCATTAAACGTCATTCCATTAGAAGGATGACAAAATTTAGAATCTTTTTTAGGAATGTGTTCAGAGAATGCATTATGCATCATAGTCCCATAGTTTGTTTAGTTCACACCACCGTCAAGCATTACAGCTTAGTTCTTCGGCCAGAAACACAGATTTCTTTAGCAGGACTGTATTGCATGGTATTTTGTCTTGACAGACTTAGACAGTGGACTTGGAATCTGTTTAGTTTTGCAGATCCACGTTTCTCTGAAACTATTCTGGTATCTGCATGCGAGCATTAGTCGTATCTCTGGATCTTCGAGAGGGCTTCTGATGTAGGTACTTAATTTACCCCTCAGCCATCTTTGAGCTAATCTGCAACTAGGGAGAAGATGTATTCATAAAATGGTTTATGGTGCATTAACATTATGTTGGAATTTATTTTTTTATTTTGCAGAAAGGCTCTTGGTTTGATTGGAGTAGCAGCTGGATATTTTGACAGTTAGCACTCCTTTTAATGCACAATATGATAATTGACAGCAGCATGGGTCAAAATAGTATTTTCTATTGATTGATGACATAGTGATTTTTTTCAGTCTGGTTCAATGGATTAAAAGTTGAAGTAAGCTAGTTGGGGGAACCCACTTCTGTCAGCTTTGTCAAGGGAATAAAAGTGGAAGTACAGTGTAAACTCTGTTAACCGGAACTCAAGCAACCAGAAAAAATTGAAGAAATGCAGTACAGTATCAACAATTCAGTTTTTCATGTGTTGCACTTTCTGTCCCCCCCTGCAGAAACATACCTTACGTTTTTAGTGTGTTAAAAAGGAAGCTGCAAATAAATTCCCTCTTCCCAGCCTGAGAACAAGTCAAACAAAACAAGTCAAATCACTAAAATGTCAACACTCGCTCCATACTCACTCAGTTTGCATCAGATTGCACATTCTCTCTCTGATCTCTCTGACAGTCTCTTCAGCTTTCATAACTACATCCACTCTCTCTCTCGATCTGTCACATACACTCTCTTCAACTTTCATACATCTCTCTCACACACTTTTGCTTCTGCTTTCATACATGCATTCACTCACTCTTTCTCTCACACACTGTCTTCAGCTTTCATACATCTGACCGATCTGTCACACAGTCACTTCTGATTTCAAACATGCATTCTCACTCTCAGTCTCTCTCTATTCAATTCCAATCCACTCAGCATGCCACTGTAAACTGTTCCGCATGCCATGCTTTCTAGTGGAAATATACATTGAAAATATTGTTCCAGCCAGGCTTTTAATTACTGTATTTCAATATTAAAATCAAATCAGTACAGTGTTTATGGTATGTTATAGTATAGTATAGGGACAGTATTTGTCAGGTCTGTTTTAATAGTAACTCTCAAGCAGCCAAAAACTACACTTACCCAGCATCTACCAATCCCCATAGGTGCCGGTTAACTGAGAGTTTACTGTAATCTAGCTGGGGAACCTACTTCTGTCAGCCTAGTTCAAGAGAATAAAAGTAGGAGTATGCTAGTTGGGTGAACCCACTTCAACAACTTCCTTTAAAACCATGTTTATATGGTATGCACTCCTTTTTGTACTTTACTGCTAGTTTGTTTACTGCGGTGGTGGTGCTGCGGTAGCGTTGTCGCCTCATAGTAAGACGTTGTCCTGTTCGATTCTCAGCTAAAGCATCTTCTGTGTGGAGACATGCATGAATGGGCGTACCTTCATTGAAGGTTGTGCGTCAGGGCTGGCAACTTGGTACGTAAAAATCTACTGCCAATCATTAGTGGACCGGAGTTCCGCTGTGGCAACCCCTAACCGGGAAAAGCCGAAAAATGCAACAACTGCCAGTTTGTTTACTCATTTTTTAAATTAATGATTTCTAAAGTGCTGCTGGTAACACTTTTTTCTCAGTAGTTACGACTGGTAGGTGATTTGATTTCATTACATTAAATGGTTTGTTACTAACATGCTTTATTATAGTTTTTTTTTTTTTTTTTTTTTTAGTAACAACCCTGAAATGAATGATTTGTGCTTGCATCAGCACCATCCTCCAGAGTCCACTTTTTCTCTATCACTTCATCTTATAGATGAATTTGGGTAATACTGAGTTTTGTCAGTCACTGATTGAGGGCGATTCCACTGAGAGCAGTTACCATTTTCCTGGTTTCAGCACTGAATGAAAGGATGTTTGATCAAATGCTTTGTGTCATATTTGATGAAGCAATGGACTTAGATTTGTGTAGGTGATGGGCTTAATAGATAAGTTTTAAACTTAAGGCTGAGTGTAGTGATGAATGGGTTGTTATTGTGTCTGTGGTCTTTGCATTTTAGAATTAAATACTCAGAATGTTTGTTTAATGGATATGGCTCAGTTCTCTGCATTTTCAGTGATATTCTTTGTGATCCATCATGACCAGTCGGTACCATCTTCCTGATTCCCCTTAGTTTCATTATTTCATCTTGTGGCTGAGCTGCTCACTATGTTAGAACCCCTCGGTATACCCCTGAGGGCAGGGATGCCCATTCAATGAAATGCGGCCATTTCAGCCAGTGGTATATGCCTCTTACTGGTTAGGGATGAGTGACTATTTGTGAATAGTAGATGGGCTGTTGTGATGTTTGAATGTTGAGAATGAGCCTGAAACTGAGATTGGTATGAAAAGGCAATTCTCCCCACACTATTTTTCATTCTTCTCCCCAGAGATCAAGTGCATACATCAAAGTATCACCCTTGCACTACTCTTTGTATTCTTCCCTTAACTAATGTAACACTAATATTTTCAGTTTCTACTTTGAGCCACAAAAAGAGCAACTACGACCTTAGCTTTCCCCCAGAAAGAGTCACTGAAGGTCTTTCCAACAGCCCTCCAGCCTTGCAGTACCTAACATGTATTACTGAACCCTGGTCACTGGCTTTGTGGTCAGGGTTAAAACTTTTGTGCCATGTGGCTGGTATGTTTTTTTTTTTAGAAAAGAAGTTGTCAAATGTATCTGCTGATTCTGCAGATTTGTTTATGTTGTCTAAGATGTCTGTGAAGTGTCCTTTACTCCATTAGATATACATCCTAATGTTAATCTTGGCCATTGTTTTTTGCAAATGTCTTGTAAAGAACTGCTGTACTGCGTATTTCTGTAAGATGGTTAAATAGGAAGGGTCTATGTCAGAAGATCGAAAGTTCAAAAGACTGAAAATCCAAATATCTAAAACTCAAATTATGAAAAACATTTTTAATGCATTAGGCAAACCCCCTGCATTCCTCATACGGGGGCTGTACCCCCCTGCTAATTATATATAATAACTCCAAGATTGCACAACAGTGGATAACGGACAAATTCCATTTTTGATATTTTGAGTTTTAGACATTTGAATTTTCAGTCATTTGAACTTTCGATCTTCTGAAGGGGACCCAGTAGGAATGTTTTAACAAAGGTTTTTAGGCATATTTTATTTTTTGCTTTTGTTTTGAATTCTTTAGCATGGTTAATCTTATTGTATTTAGGTTTGATAACAGAGCAGTTTGTAATACAGTTCATACTATTCATCAGAATGTTTACCTTGACTTTTAAAGGTATCGTGTCAAAGACAAATCAGACAGAGCAACAGTTGAACAGGTATGAACGTCTCCCTTTAACTATCCTTTGTTTGTTTTTGTGTGTTTGTTTTTATTTGTTAACCTGCAGTTTCAGGCGGTCATGGTGTGCATGCAGTAGAGGAACAGGGTAAAAAGCTCCATACATTCAAAATTTACTAAGAAAATGCCAGTAGTATGATTATATACAGAAATGAGTATACACATAGAAGTAAAGTTGAGAGTACTATGACAGTGAATAAAATGGGTACATACATCAACAGCAAATAAGCAACAGTTGAAGAACATCGTACGTACATTATTTACACAGCAATAATTGTATTTTAACTACTGGAATATTATTAATGATGTGTAAGCTAAGAAAACCTGAATTCAGGTAACAAGAATTATGACATTGTGGTGTACAAAGACAACAAGTAGACCAACAGTGATCTTAGTGTCTTGTTTGGAAAATGTAAATATACAAAGCATGTCCACTGATAGTGAAGAAGAGTATTTAACATGTTAGAGTAATACTAGATATAACTATGATCTACATGGATGCTGGGTGAGATGAGACATACCAAAAGAAAGGCCGAACAACCCTGGCTCAGCTAACTAATTAGATCCTGTGTGAAGAGTAAACCGAGGGAAGGGAATGAGCATGTGAGGATAATAGAGAGAACATGACTAAAAGTTATTAAGGAAGGAAACCAGGCTAGGAAGAATTCTAGTAAATGTAAGGGATCTGATAGTGGCATGAACTGAGATGGTTAAAATGAGAAAATAATAACTGATTGGAGGTGGGGTAATGGGAAAGATTTGTGAGGAGATGGGATTGAAGTTTTAACAATAGAGGGACATATAAACTGGAAGAGAATAGAGAAGATTTTCAGTATTTGGAAGCTTGTGAATATTTGGTTGTGCCTGGTAACCCTACAGTTACAATACGCGTTACTGAACATTTTGAAAATTTGACTGAAAGCAAATAATTTGTATGTTATGAGGAACTGTATTTCAGTGTTTTGTTCTACCATGTGTACTGCTATATGGTTTTACCTTACTAAGAAAGAAGGCACCATTGCATTAAAGATGTCCTCGAGTGGGGTATACCAGGTCATTATCTTCCATAGTGATTGTAATTTTGTCTTAGTCTTTGCTTGTTGCCCAAGTTTTGGATAGAAGATTCTAACCAAGTAAGCTTGTTTTTAAGTCATTACAGTAGTGATAACAGAAAAATTATACTAGCGGAATTGCAAGTGAGCTTGTTGTAGTCTAGTTCAAGTTTATTTGAGGTAGTTGTGAAGTGGTTTTAAGCTGAGGGGAAGCATACATGAAGCAGAATAGCAGGAATGTGTAGACTGTAGTTTTTCTGGTATAGTAGGTCAGAAAACCTTTGGTCTAGTGTAACATATCAAGCTTCTGATTAGGTTTTGTAATAATGGTCTTGGAGGTTAGAGTTGAGTTTTAACATTGTAGCCTTCCTTGATGGGTCCAAAGGATGAGTTCATCCCTTTTAGTTAGACTGAGTCTACCAGCAGTTTGAAAGATCCTGGGTTGGGTGGCTACACTGTAGATTCCAGAACATGTAATGATGTTGTGCATTGACTGTTTATCCACTCCTAATCCCAAATCTGCCTGTTCTTTTTTGCCGTTTTAATAGCTTGGGTCATAATCCCATAATGTTCTTTCAGTAAAATTCTTGTGTTAAGATAGGTGAACTACCCCTTTGTCCATCAGACTACCAGTTGAGATGTGCACCAGTTTTGGCCCTACTGTCCTAAAGATGAGCAACAGGACTGAGTGTTAAGTGCTGTAGATCCATCCCTGCTACTTGATGGAACAGAAAAAGATGGCATTAGTCAGAAGCTCTTCACACAGGAAGCGGCAGGAGGCTGTTTTCCACACACATAAGTATCGGTCAGTGATGTTTGCTACAGGGACGGTAACTCTGAGGTTTGGTTCAAAATGGTCTTGTTGACCCCTCATATGTGTTATCTGTCTAGTTAGAACTAGTGTTTCAAGTCATTCCCGAGGCATGTGTGTTCTGGTGTGTTGGTACTACCCAACCCACAGTTGACTGGTTAGAACTCAGGGCCAATAAGTCCTTACTGAGTTGCATTGGTCAGCTCGGGCATCAAGTAGATAGATAGTGTCTGGTGGAAGCTTGACATTTGGGTACAGGTTTGTACCTGATTAATTACTGTGATTATTCTTAAGGGTATTCTTGTTGAAACCTGATGTAGCAAAATTTAATCAACAAAAGTATATACCGTTAAAAGTGTGAAGTGTTGAATCTGAATCTCAGAAAGTAGTTGATGCTTTATAATTCTTTTGCTGGTGGCCTTTGCCCCCCACAGTCTAGATTTCTAATTCAAAGGTTACTTCAACTCTGAGTAAAAGGAAATATCTGATTTTTTTGCTTTTATTCCTTTGTTGTACAACCTCAGAGTTAATCCTTGGAGAGATTGGGGTTATGGGAGCAAAGTTCCCACATCCAAGGTACAGGAGAATGCATTTTGTTTCCCACAGAAGTATTTCTTTTACATGCATTAAGATAATGTCGTTTGACAATTTTCTGCATTGCTCTTTGTTGATGTTGACATTAGGAAAATGTAGTGTTTTGGGATCACTGGACTGTATTTCAATAAAAAAATTATACAGATTCCTCTTAAGGAATATGGTGTTATGCCTAAACTAAGCATGCTGGAGACACCCCTTCTTCCAGGGTTGCTTTATATGAGCATGAGCCATCTGGCACCATCTGTTGCACATTTACCCTTGCACAGGTGGGGAAAGCTGGACTTCATGCAACTCAAGCTCCTGTGAGGAGTTGGAGGAATTGGTGGCCACTTGCATGGAAAATGACTGCTGAGTCCTCCACACTTCCATCATCAAAACCAGGTTCCCATTTTTTGGAGATACCATGAGGCTTGTAAGGTCCAGCAAGGACTGACATCATTTATGCTCCTTGTTGTACTCAAAAATGATTTACTGATAAGTATATGCATAAAAAAGGTAGGGGAACCTTGGATGATCCCTCCTGCTGAGCTAGTCATTAAGGATACTATTTCAGAAGTCTAAAGGCATGTCATCATTCCTCCTTTGGAACCCCAAGATGGAGAATGACATTTACAAGCCCCAGCTGAGTGGAATGAGTCCCTTACCAGGCATCCTTCAACTGACTGTAATTTTACTCTTTGGTCAAACACTGCTGTAAGATACCACTACCTTTTCCCACCTTGTCCCCCCAAACAAAAAATAGAAGTACTCTTATGACCTATTAAGGTTTAGAACCTGAAAATATTTGTCTCACCTGTCCAATTTTCAAGTCCTCTGTGAAGCTTGGGTACTGAAGAAGCATGATGACCTCCTTGAGTTTGGACTTCTGAGGTAGGCTTCCTTGTAACCCACTGCAGGTTTGGCTGTGTGGCTTTGGCCAGAACTGCATGATCAGGAATGTGCTTGCACAAGATGGCATGGTTGAGACTGTTCTCTCTTTAAGATGGAGCTCAGGAACAACACCCTAGATGCCCAGTTTATGGGATAACTGCTTTTCAGTGTGACATCCGGGGACATAGTGGATGACCTCCTGGGGAAGAAACAGGGCTCTTCCATTGTAGAAAACCTGAATTATGGCCTCACAGATGTCTGTCCTACTGTCTCCTCTTCTTTCTGTTCTAAGACAAACCAGCCTCAGAAGATCAAATCTACTTGTTATCCAAGGAAGATGCTGAAGCATCACACAGTCTTGCCATCTTTGGTGCTGGCTAAGATTCCAAAGAGAACTTCTGTTCATTCAAAACAGTTTTGACTAAGGTATGATGCCCCTCTTTGGGGGAATCATGAAGTTCTGATCTGATCTTTTCTTTGTATTGATTCTTGTATAGCATGTTTCATTTCCTTAAGTTTTTAAGTAGCCATTTTACAATCAATATGGCCTCTCTTAGCTTGTGTGTACTTATAATGTAGTCTTATTTGAAACTTCTTAAAATTTATAATTGAGAAATTGTGTAACTGCAGAATTATGTACCTGAGTGTTCAGTCTGCTAAGGTGGCTTTACTATAAGCCTTTTGTTAGCTTCTTTGGTCTTTTCTCTTATATTGTTCCACTTGTTTTGCTAAATGGTGGCTTGATTGTCACTGTGCCCTGTTGCTGCATGTTATTGCAACTCAATCATGGATGAAAAGGAATCCTTGTGTTCAAGTCCACCTGCCTGCTCATAGTAAGGTCAAGTGAATAAAGAGTATAGCCACTGATGTCCTTCCATTTTACTGTTGCAGTATTCTTAACATGAGGTATCCCCTGGCAAGGGCGGCCCAACATCCGGCCAGTATACCAAAGCCTTTAGGTTGTTAATGTATATCACATGTATGCTGCAGGCACAAGGCGTAGGGCTTCTTTTCTTTAGGTGTCTCTCATGACCATATGTCCTACACTGTTTGTCAGGCTTTTGTTCCAAAAAATGTACATAGTCGCCTTTTATCCCTTGCTAGCTATCTGGAAAATCAGTATCTAAAGCTTTTAGCGAAAGACACTGTGGAAGGTACTTCCCGGCCTGAGGGTCAGCTGTCTTTGAAGAAGAAGGCCAAAAAAGTCAGGTCAGGTTCTTCGGCTGTGGCTCTTCCACCAGATGTCTCTCTCGAGGCTGGCAAAAGTCCAGAGACTCTTCCAGTTTCTGAGTTGGATTCCTCTGCCACGACTGGTTTGGAGGCCTGCATGGATCCAGCATCTCGCACATCCTAAGAAGCCTTGCAGACATCCGTTTCAGACATTCAGGAGGAACTGCTTTTGATTATCACCGAAGGGCCTACCTATAGGGGTTCCTCACATACTGGTAAGGGACGAAGTCCTGACTGTAATTATTAAATGCAGGCTGATGTCTGAGCTGTCTACATTACATAAGGTAGACAACCCTGTAAAAAAGAAGCAAAAGACAAAAAGCAGTTCTTCTGCTCCTAAAGACCCTCAAAGTGAATGACAGAATTTTACACAAGGGTTGTTCAATGCTCTTATGGCCTTGAAGCCTCTTCAGGGAGTCTCTGTCCCAGCTCCTCCTTGGTCTTCTTCCCCCCCTCAAAAGGTCTATGAATCAGGATTCCTTTGAAGAAGAGGATGCTTCTGATGAGGAATCCCTGGCCTATTCTACCCAGATTCCTTCCCCTTTGGATTATGGTTTTGAGGATGATGAGTCTGCTGGTCCTGAATCTCCTTTTGAGGAGATCTTTTGAGGAGATTTCCTTTGGGGATATCATTGCTAGGATGACAGAATTATTTAAATGTGATTGTTCTCAAGTATTTAAGTACAGAGGAGGTATTATGAGTTCCTTCAAATGGAGTATCCTAGACCCTCTGCTGTTCCTTCAATTTTGGCTGCTTTATTGGATCCATTTTTTCTGCATCTCGGGCCCCAGACTCTCATGCCCCTACTCCTAAAAAACAGATTAATTTTATAAAGTGCCTAATGACTGAAAAGCCCTTTATAAATATCTATCTGCTGACCCTTTGGTGGTGTCTATGACATCTGACAAGCCTTCTAAATTACTGCCTTCTACCAAGCTTCTTCCTTCTGATAAGGACAGCAGGACTCTGGAAAGGCTGGGTAAAAAGGTTTATACTTCAGTCACCCTAATCTTTCGGGCTGTTAATTATCAGGTTCGTATGACCAGATATGTTTTGGCTTTCCATTCTAAGGCTTGTCAGGTTATTTCTGACCTTCTTAATTCTGAGGGAAAGACTTCTGCTTTGTCTCTGTTAGGGGCTTCTTCCCAAGTAGCTTGCCATTCAGTCAAATGTAGTTATGATGCAGGAGATGCTTCTTCTAGGGACGCTGCTTCTGGCTCTGTGTTGAGGAGATATTCCTGGCTACAGCTTCAACCTGTGCCTGATGATATTAAGGCTAAGTTGATGGATGCTCCTCTGGACAACAAATGTTTGTTTGGTGCTGCTGCAGCTAATTTGTTCAAATCCCTGCAGGAGAAAGGCAAGGAGTTACAGGACATGAAACACATTTTTTCCCTGTGCCAAAGTTCCAGAGAAACTATCCCAATAAACTGGCCTTTGTTAGAAGGCAGTATTGTCCTCCTCCTTAAAGGCAAGAATGGGGTGGTAGGAGGGTTCCCCCAGCTAAGTCTACATAGACCCTCCTGCTCAGAAACTGTCCTTTCCTGATAAACCAGGTGCTGTTTGACTACCCGATTTTTCCCAGCCACATTCATCTCTTACATCATCTTTCTCTTCCTGTCTGGTTAAGCATAACTCAGGTTTTCTGGGTTCTTTCCATCATTCGTCAAGAGTGTTCATGATTTGGAAATCCCCCCCCCCCTTTGCGGGCATTCCTCAGCCACCTCAAGACCAGTTGAGCTCTTTTCCACAGGTGCTTCAGACTTTTGATTCGGGGAACTATTCAAGAGGTTCCAGCTGCTCAAAGAGGGAAGCGGTTTTATTTCAGAATGTTTGTTTTTTGTCCCCAGGAAAGAGGGCACTTGGAGACGCATTCTGGATCTTTCTCACCCGAGTACATTTCTGAAGGTTCTTTCCTTTCGAATGTTATCCCTTCAGACTTTGTTCCCTCTACTGCTTCGTCAGGGTTTTATGTTTTTTCTGGATCTCAAGGATACTTACCTTCATATCCCTAGTCATCCCCATTTCAGGAGGTTTTTACATTTCTCTGTTGCTTTCTGACATTTTAACTTACCTGATTTGCGCTTTAGATTCTCTACTGCCCCAAGAGTATTTCCCAAAATGTATAGAGCCTGTGATTACTTCTTGCAGGCTCAAAGGCATTCAGGCCTTTTTTTATTTAGATGACCTGCTGATTCAAGCCTCCTCTCCAGAGATTCCTTTACAGCACCTTCAGTGGGTCATCACTCTGTTGCATAGCCTGGGATCATGTTTTTCTGGGATGCAGAATCCAGACTGTTCCTGTGCTAGGATCCTTGCCTCCTCCCAAGGCTTTGACTCTGATTTCCATTTTTCAGTCCCTTCTTCAATGGCTTCGATTTCAGCCAGGGAATTTCTGAGGGTATCCACCATCCCTATGCTTACCTTTGCCAGATTGCACTTGATAAAGCTTCAGTGGTATCTAAAGTCAGTTTGGCTTCAGCATTCTCATCCTCCGGAGTTTCCAATCCCTCTTTTTCCATGTTTCATGTTGGAATTTCAGTGGTGGATTCACCAACTGACTTTGAATCCAGGTGTTCCCTTTCAACCCCGGCTTCCCTCCCAAGAGCTGTTCACAGATGCCTCAGACGGGGGTTGCGGAGCTTCCTTCAGAAGCCTAAAGGCACAAGGCCTTTGGTCTCCTCAGCAGCAACAGGAGCACATCAATATCAAGGAGATGAGAGCTTTTCTTCTAGCACTAACTGCTTTCCATCCTCTGTTTTCTCCAGGGCCCCTAAAGATCTTTACAGACAACACCACAGTATTGTTGTACTTACGTCCACAAACAAGGTCCTATCTTCTTTGCCAATTGGCACTTCAGGTTTGGGAACTAGAAATTCAGTAACAAGTCACTGTTCAGGTGGTGTACATTCCTTTAAGTTGGAATATTGTGACAGACTCTCTGAGCAGGTCCATAACACAACCTCATGAGTGGATGCTTCACAGGAATGTATTTCTGGACATTATCCATCAATGGGGTATTCCTCAAATGGAAGTCTTTGCCTCCCCTCTGAACAGGCAGCATCCACAATTTTGTGCCAGGACTCGATGTCCTCTGACCTAAAAGTTGGACACCCTATCTTTTTCATGGAAGGGGGTGTTTGTTTATGCCTTCCTTCCCAATCCTTATAACAAAAGTCTTGTGCAAGATAAAACAGGATCCTCTCAAAATCTTGCTGGTGACTTCCTTTTGGACAAAACAAGACCTCCACAAGATTGGCAAATGCAAAGGCCCAAAAAGCATAAAAATCCAACAAAAAATCTGGCCAGCACTGCATAGTGGAGCCCATTTCTTTTAATATCTGGTTTCATCATACAAGCCTTCATCAGTGAATAGTTAACAAGTATGCTAAATACATTTTATAGTAACCTGTTCCCAGAGCTTCATTGTGATTGGAAAATCACAAATGTTCATTAAGACCTGAAGTAAATAAACTTCTAATCTAATGATCCAACAGTTTTCCTTCTTATTTAATATGTTATGCCAACCAGTTTTATATCTCCTGTCCCCTTCAATTTTGTCAATAATGACAAACCTAAATTGTGCTGTGGGGTGCTTAATAGTGTATTTATAAAGGGCATCCTAAAAAGTCGGGCTATCCTAAAAAGAAAACACATGAGCTAGTAGATAGAGCCCAAACATGGTGGGCAGTAAAGGTAGACCCTGGTTTAATAAGAATTGTGCTAAAGAACTGAAGGAAAATAAACAGAGATTGAAAAACATTTCATCTCCAAGGGTACTTTTGCACTAGAACAGATATATTGATACTATATACTATGTGATAAGGAAGAATTGGCGTATTTTGCATATTGACGATAAGCTGAAAGCAGTAGTAGGTGCATATCCTAAGTTTACTTACATTAATAATCCTAATCTTAAACAGATATTGTGTAAGAACATTTACCCTAAAAAGGGTAATATAAGCAGTTTAAGAGAAGGGACCTATCAATGCAAGAAGTGTAAGGGATGCCAATATATTAGTAATTCAACTAATTTTGTGCATCCTGTTTCAGGCAAGTTATATACACCAAGACTTCATGCAGACTGTAGGATCAAAAACGTGATTTATTTAGTTAAGTGCACATCCTGCGAAACATTCTATATTGGAAAAACCAACAGGATGCTGAAACAACGTATATTACAACACATGTATGATACAAGGCTAGGGGTGAAGAGGTAATGCTTTATATCAGTATATAGAAACAAATGTAGGGCATGGATTTAAGTTTATGGTGTTGCATATTCAATATGAGAACATAAGAGATGGTGATATCAAACATAATCCTGAGTTTGCAGAGCTGAAATGAATAGCTGATATGCAAGCTAATCATAAACCAGGTTTAAATGGCTGTATGCCTGTAAAACCCCGTAGGCCTTTTTTATTGTTTTTAATTGGTTGCTTGTTTTTATAAATAGAAAGTTCAGTGAATGTATTTTAGATCTGATGAAGAGCTAATTCTCTAAAACCCTTATCTGTCTTTTAGTAAACAGTTGTATTGTTGGTCGTGGTGGCTGCAGTGGGTTTTTTCTTTTTACGCTTTGGATTATATTTTACTACTGTGAACTTTTGCTTCTTTCTTGGCTGCTTTGGATTTTTTTACATATCAGCAAGAGTATCTACATTTACAACAATTAGATGCTTTTTATTTTAACCTTAGTCACTTGGGGTCTTCTGCTTCTTTACTTAACTAACTGTCAGTATCTTTGCTCAGGAATTCTGGATAAAGACAAATGTAATGGGAGGACAAATGTCCAAGATCACGACAATTTTTAAATTATTACTCTAATTTACTTAAATCAACAGTTTTTATATCAACATGCATTTTCTGACCAATATGAAGGATTACACTCTAATACGTGACATTATTTACTGTAATCATAGTGTTTTATCAAAAAATCAAACATTTTATGAGGTACATGGAAAAGTATGACTCAAATTCAAGGATATTTTGCACATTTCTGGACAGATATGAGGGATGGTGCTAGGCAATAATGATGCTCTGCCCGTAACTGATAACCACTTAAAGCCCTTAAGAAGATTGTAGTAATGGATATGTGCACTGGCAAGCAATAAACCACATTTTTTTTTGCTTGCCAATGCAAGCAATAGCACACAGATTTTATTGACAGACATTTGTAGTTTATGAGTATTAAAACACTAGTGGCAAGTCACATTTCAGTTTTGGGATAAAAACATTTCTGGCTATTGTACTCCTTGCAGCAGGGAAAGAAGATGGGAGATTTTGTAGCAGTGTTATACATATATACACTGGCAATGTTGTCAGTGTGTTTTAATATATCTCTCTCTTCATTCACTTTGGAATTGCTTTATTCATGTTATCCAGAATCAATACTGATGGAAGGTTTGTTAGATTGTGTAGACTGGTGAATAATATGATTTTTTTTTACTGCAAAGTGTTGTGTAGCTTGTTTTTGAAGTTCTTGGACTAATCTACCTAACTCATAGGAGATGGTCCACATATAAGATGGAGTTAAGAGATGGGATATCATGGGTTAAGGCATCAGGAAAAAAAGTAGTGTGTCAATTACTGAGCCCTGTGACACTGCCAATATTTAGGTAGCCAACCTCTGAGAGGGGCTTGGCAAAAGTACACTCAGAATATTATACATAAGACTAATACTAAGCAGTTAATCACTGGGGCCATAAGATGCATATCAGTATACACTGATAAGTAGACAAACTTTAAATTCTTGCCACCCTTGTCAAGCACTTAGTACAGCTTACATTCCAAATCCAACAGGGCCTTGCATAACAAGCCTGATATAAATTTGTGTCAACCTATCCATTCATTGATTAGGCTTAAAGATAGTCAGAGTTGCACCTTGTTTGATTTGTATGTAGTGTCAGCTTATTTCTTAGGCTCTGGATCCTCTGTGTTAGGAACCTACCTGTCCAACGAGATTTTTTTGTTTTTGTATAGATTTAGGTCTCTTGTGCAGGTGTTTGTAGAGGCACTGGTTCTGCAAAGAAATAGGAGGTCAAATGGCACTGTGTCATGATTCCATATTTTTCTTTTCAATTCTAGGTGTTGGATCCAAGAACCCGGATGATTCTTTTCAAAATGCTTTCAAGAGGAGTTATATCTGAGATTCATGGCTGTATTAGCACTGGCAAAGAGGTGAGTGCAGAATAGAATAAAAATAGGTGTCTTATTTAATTTGTGGCACAAAACACAAGTAGGCATAGAAGTGATTATTGACTGTTTATGAGAATTCCTATGTCTACAGCAGTTTGCCAAATTATTACATGTCAGACTGTATGTATGGCACATTTTTATCATTATTTTTGGCCTTCATCATTCTTGTAACAATCAGTCCCTTATTCCTTATTGCTTACCATTATTCTTGTCCCCCTGATGTCCTTGAACACTGACAAGAGCCTGACGTTTTGTATATGTCTAATGTCTTCCTCCCCACTAAGTAGAAAGTGCAGGGCAGTGCCCACTGTACTGAGACCTGGTGTAGGTGTGTGAGAAGGATCAATGCATTTGTAATTTCTGGCAGACTCCTTCCTGGACTCGGTCAGTGAGTCATATGTTGCAGAAATTGGCTTACCTCACATTCTCCCTTGACAGAGTTCCTGTGGCTGGAGTCTGCAACCCCCCCTCACCCCTGAATGGGAGAGCAAGCACTGACTGCTCACTACCATTCCTGCCCTGGTCATCACTTCCAGAGCCCAGGCCACTAAATAGACCTGGGCTTGTTTTGGATGTAGTTAGAGTTCTGTCCCTCTATGCCACTGAACAGGCACTCTGCTCACAGTATAATCTTTACGTGGGGTGGACCAAGACAGTAGAAGGCCCCACTGCAGAATTGCTTTTGTCTTCCACCAGACACCTTCTCTCCTTGCTTTGTCACATAGACACAGTGCCAGTATTACTTGTTGCTATCTGCTTGCTCGCACCTCAGCAAAATAAGCAGTAAAAGTGTAAACTATAACTATGCAGTCATTGTCAAAATATCAGCTACAAGCAGAAGAGCATGCTCTTTGCAAAGACTGAAGCTAGACATTTATGTTGTTGACTGTAGTAATTATAGTGTAGGGTTTACATTTAATTCAGATGCACAAATCTACATATTTCAGACTTAGTGAATTAATGTCCCAAATTGAGTATCTTCATCTTGTGATCAAGACATTAATTCTATTGTTATGAGATTCTTGAACTCCATAAAGGGACATAAAGTAAAGTATCAGTACTACTCACACCTCTCAACATCTTAGTGCAAGAAACCTGGACAAAGCCTAAAGTTATGGAGGGACAAAGGCCCAAAAATACAGGCTGATTTTATATGTTGCTTTTATAAACTTAAAAAATGGCTAGAATAACAAGATTTGTGTTAGCATCCATTTTCCTATGGAACTCAAATGTATGTTATTGTTTAGTGACTTCAGCCCTCAGTGATTTGCACGAAATGTATACATTTTTTGAGAAATGGACCAAAAATATGAGGTAAAAAAAATGGAAATTCTGGGAAAATCTGGAATGTTGAGCGGTATGTTTCTACTGTTAGCTCTGTACATTAATTCATAAACAAAAAAGAAGGAATTAGCTGACTTATTAGCAAAATGCTTATAAATTGTAAACAAAGGCAGTAAGTGAATAACTACTGTAGACTGTAGTCCACAACTTAGTAGCTCTTAATAAACCTCTTGAAATATCTATTTATATTTGTGTAGGTGTATATATATATATATATATATATATATATATATATATATCTATCTATATGTATATACACACACACACACACACACACATATACATATACACACACACACACACACACACACACACACACACACACGAAAGAGAGCAGATCAGATCTGATTCATATGATTGTGCTAGCTAGGTTTCGAGCACAGCAGAGTGAAAAGAGAGACTGAATGTAGAAAGCTATGCATAATTTGCTTCACTGTAATCTGTCGAAAAGTGGGGAGACAGTAAAGTGCAAGCCAGGAATAGGCTTCCAAAAAGAAAAGCAAATAATCCAAGGTTCGGTTCAAAGTGTTTTGGTGCATTATGGCAGAAGGCTGTGTGAACATCTTCATTTGCTGTAGTTAAACAGTAGATGTTGCAAACAGCCTTATAACATTGTAAGTACTAAACAATGCTTGACTATGAACATGGTGAGGAGTAGGTAGGCAAGCCATGAAGAAGAAAAAATGCCTTACCATTAAAACTTCTAAGTTATGTCTGCTAGTACGAAAATCGCTTTATTAAAGTAGACAGGTTACTGTAATTTTGATTGTTTCATCAGCAGAATAAGAAGTTGTGATAAGCAGGTGGAACACAAAGGAGGGATTAATTTGAAAAATGTAGTAATTATTATGTTGTTCAGGTGTGAAAACTAGGTTGTACAGGAGGGGGCGGAGTGGCTGAGCTTCAACCAGGTGGCCACCTATGTTCAGAGCTTGCTCATTCTGCAGTTGAAGTCCAAAAATGCATTTAAAATAATCAGCCTGAGAAGTTCCAGTTAATGTTTGTGGAAGGGAATAATTGGGGGAGCTAGAGAACAACAACTAACACTGGGTGCATGTCCAAAAGCCTAGGAAAAATACAAAGCATGCTAACTGGAGTCACTAAAGACAATGTTTTTTTCTAAAGGATGCTGGGAGTGGCCATAATTCAGGAGGAGAACCTAGAGCCAAGGGTTGATAAATGAAATAAAATATCAATTTGCAAATGCTAATTAAAGGAGCAGGAGATCCACATACTGAAATACCAGTCAGCCAGGAAAATGGGTACAGAATAAGGCACTTTAAAGCTGGAACTTAAAGATCAAGTGCATGGAGTTTTACAGATACAATGTAAAACATGCTTGTAGGCTAGGAAAAAAAAAATTGCTCGGCCGTCATTGGGATTTACCCTTTTCCCCACTGTAATGTGATCTAGGAGTTGGTATATTTAGTTAGGGGGGTGGGGCACAGTCCCCCCACTATGTAGGGTTTGAAAGTTTTTTTGTGTGTGTGTGTGTGTGTGTGTGTGTGTGTGTGTGTGTGTGTGTGTGTAAAGGTCTGGCTCAGGGGTGTGTCTGCTTGGCCTTTGAGTCCAATAGTCTGGCAATTCAGTCAGCGTCTTCAAAGAGTCTCCCTCAAACATGGAAAGGATGATGAGGAGCTTTCCTCAAGGCCCAAATAGAGTTGGAGCTCCTGGCTTCCTCTGCCCATCTGGCTAAGGGGCTTCTACCTTCCCTGTTTCTCATTCTCTTCTTCCAAACCTGGTGGCTTTGGAATCTCAGGACCCGGATGCCCACGGTCCGATTCTGGTGAGGCCGAGTATCCCCTTTTTCTTGACCCCATCAGAGTCCCCGGCTTGTTCTCTTCCTCCACCCTCGGAGCAGAATGAGCCTCGTGTTGGAGTAGTTGACATCGGCTCCATGGGAGGGGGGTGTCTGGTACCATTTTCTCAGACCAGTCCCTTCCCCTTGGGGCTTTGGCCTTCTACAGCTCTGGACCTGTATCATCCGGGGGTCGTGGTGCTGTTTTCAGATTCATCCTTCCTCTCTGGGAGACTTCTCTTCTGGACATGGGCGATGGGGCTGCTTTCAGCCCCTCAGCTTTCCAGGTGGTAGAGAGGACCTACTCCAGGGCTGGAGCTTCATCTGCCACTCCTCCCGGTCCATCCCTGCTTCTCTGTACTTCAACTTGTGAGGCCTCCCATCCTGTCCAGGGTCAACTCTCCAGTTTGAGCCTTCAGGGGGTTTCCTCCCCTCTGGGAGTCCATGCCTCTTCTGAGTCCTCTCTGGAGCCCTCCGCAGAGGAGGTACAATTGTAAGAGAAAGTGCAAGAGGAGGCACTTGGACTTCACTGTGGAGTCCCTCACCAAGGACATGGACCTCAGTGAAGGAGACTGGTCTCCTAGATCTAGGAGACCAATGTCTCCTTTGGGGACATCCTTGAAGTCTTGAAGCAGAAGGAAGATCATGGTCTCCCCAGCCCCCATCTTCGGAGAAGTCCGTGTTTCTGAAGGCTTTCGGGACAGGCTCCTCTACTTCCAGGATGTCCCCCCTGCTGACGAGTTAGTAGATTTGATCGCCAACAGGGCCTGGAAGGAGCCCGACATGGTGTAGCCAGTCCCAAAAACAGCAGACAAATTTTTTAGCCCTCCTGCAGACTGTTCTTTCTGGAAAAAATGTGTCCCGCTTGTTGCTATCATGGTGGCCGCCGCCAGCAAGAAGGAGCTGGCAGAGCAGAGCTCCATGGTCCATCCCCCGAACAGGGAGTCCCGGGCGATAGACCATTTTGGTAAGTGTTTGTACGCCTCAGCTACTTTTGGGCTGAGAGTGGTTAATTATTTGACACATTTTACCAGCCTGCAAAGGGATTTGGTCCAAGAGCTTTCCACTTCCCTTACAGAGTTTTTGCCGGCAGAGGACTTTAAGAAGGTGTCTCCCAAGCTGTCCACTCTGACTTCCCTTGTGAATTCCTTGATGAGGTTAATTTCCAGTGCTGCGGAAGCTACCTCTCAGGTAGCAGGTACTGGCATCACTGTGAGGAGTCATGCCTGATTACATTTATTTATTTATTTATTTATTACATTTTGTTTACCGGGAAATTCCGACTGGACACAGGTCCTTTTTCAGCGGAGGCCCGGGGAGAAAAGCTCACAACAAGTACAAAATTAGAGAGGTGTACAATAGAAGAATTTTACAATATAATGTTACACTAGTAGATCTATCCGTAATCAGCATGTGATTCAGATTACACAGTACGGTAGTAAGAACAAAAAGTAGACAATAAATGATACTTAAGGGGTTAGGCTGATAATAGGATAAGAGTGTTTAGGAGGTGTGGTAGTCAGGGTTTGGGCAAGGGCAGAGCCAGTACATTTTTAGGTGAGACTTGAGAGTGAGTTTGAATAGACTGCTGGAAGGCAGTTTGGTTATTGAGGGCGTGAGGTTATTTCATAGTTTGGAAATAGCATAAGAGAAAAGGGCATTAGCTGCTGAGTTTTTGGGTTTAGTGGTAAGAAGTAGATTTCTGCTATTTTATCGTAGGGATCTTGAAATAATATGGGGTTGTAGTAAGTTTTGAAGTGATGGGATATTGTTGGGGTGGTTTATTAGTTTGTGGGCAAATGAGAGTTGATTCAGGTGAAGAAGTTGTGGGAGTTCAAGCCAATCTAGTTCCCTAAGTGAGTTGCAGTGGTGGCTGCAGTAGGATGGGCCTGTAGCAAACATTGCAGTTTTATTGTAGCAGGATTCTAGTCTGTTTAGGTCAATCTGTCTAAGGTTGGTAAGTATTGATGAGGCATAGAGTAAGGTGAAGATTAACTGTGAGTTGGCAGTAGCAGTTCTGGCTGTGTTGGTTAGGTATTGTTTGTTTCTATATAGTGCCACAAGCTTTTTATGAACTTTTTTATGGTGAGAGATGTGGAGGTCGAATTTGAATTTGTTGTCTATTTCAACACCTAGTTTTGTGTGGTCAGTTGAGGAGATGATGGTGGTGTTCCTGGCATGAATATTGATGAGGAGTGTATAAATTTAGAGGGTTGAAAGATAAGGAGTTTGGTTTTGTTTGAATTGAGCAAAAGTTGGGTCTTGGAAAGCCAGGTTTCTACAGATGTGAAAGATTCTTGTGTAATATTTTGGTGTTCTGGTAAAGTGGAGGCAGAGCAGATTAAAGTGGAGTCCTCTGCATATTGTATGAGAGTGGCTTGTTTGGTGGAGGTGTGAAGGTTGCTGATGAATAGGGAGAATAGTAGTGGGCCAATAAAGGATAGTGCCTTGGGAACCCCAGAGAGATAGGAAGACGAGGTGAGAGCTGATCATGCCAAATCACAGATTGCTGTTGGCCTGAGAGATAGCTGTGGAACCAGTTGGTAACATAGTGGGAAAAGGAGGGATTAGTGAGGACAGAGAGAGAGATTTTGTGAGATACCATATCAAAAGCTTTTGATAGGTCCAGAAATATAGCAGAAGAGTAGAGACCATTGTTTTTATGGTGCAGGATCGTGTCGGTGAAGGAAAGTAGGGGGGGTGGTGCTGTGAAGTGGCCTGAAGCCATGCTGGATTTTGGAGAGGAGATTGTTAGTTAATAGATAGTTTAGTACCTGAGACTTTATACATTTCTCAAGAATCTTGGAGATTTGTGCGGGTTTGCGGAATCCTTCAAAGCGTCCTTTACCAATGCCCCCTTCAATGGTTTTACTTTCTTTGGACCTTTGTGAAGGACACTTTGACCCACAGCGAGCAGGAAGGAAGACTTTGTCTGAAGTCGGGATCAAGCTTTCTACTCCCCAGAGGTCCTTCTCTAAGACCCAGCAGGGAACTCGGAAGATGTGGTTCCAGAAGTCACAGTCTCCCTTCCAGGAAGCTCCTGATGACTTCTCTTCCAAAGGCAGGTGGAGAGGTTTCAATGGTCGACACTGCTCTCAGGGCAAGGGGGGCGGCACAAAATCAAGGCTCCAGGGAAGCCTTTTCTGAGCAGCCCTATCAGTGCTCCTGAAGCATTGCTGAGCAGCCCTATCAGTGCTCTGAAGCATTGCCAGACTTCTCTGCCCTGGAGGCAGTCGGGGGTCGCTTGTCCTTACACCCACTAACCTGGACAAATATCACCTCCAATCAGTAGGTGTTAAATATCGTTTCCAGGGGCTATTCCATTCCCTTTTCGAAACCACTTCCAGTGAGAAGTTGCCTCCCCTGACATTCCAACCAGTCAGAGGGAGTTGGCCTTCAAAGAAGTTCAACTTCTGCTAAAAAGAGCCATCCAAGAGGTCCAAGCAGGACAAAGATGATCTGGTACTTATTCTTGCTTATTTTTTAGTGCCAAAAAAAGACGGGGGCCTGCATTCTATTTTGGATCTCGGCAAGCTCAGTCTTTCATTCAAGATGTCAAAGTTCCCAATGGTCACTGCTCAGTCCATTCTGCCCTTCTTATGCAAGGACGATTGGATGTGCTCAGTAGATTTCCAAGACACCTACCGTCACATCAAGGTAGACATTCTAGGAGACATCTTCACTTGTAGCTAGGGGTCTATCATTACCAATTCAGAGCCCTACCCTTCGGTCTCACCACAGCCCCTCAGGTGTTTTTCAGTTGTATGGCAATGGTAGAGGCTCACCTGCGGCTGTATGGTTTTTAGGTCTTTCCATACCTCAGTGATTGGCTTCTCACTGCACCTTCGAGGCATCGACTGCTACAAGCAATCCATTGTGTTCTTCCCCTCTTCCATCAGTTGGGGATCACTGTCAACCTTTCAAAATCCAATGTGGTCCCCACACAACAGTTGGAATTCATAGGAGTTCTGTTAGACTCCGTTTCAGAGATTGCAGCTTTACCTTTATGCAGGGTTTAGTTGATCCGGGAAAAGGTCACGCAGGTCTTAGACCTGTCGCATCCCTTGGTTCTTCAAGCCGTCTGATCCATGGCCTTGGCCATTCATGTTGTTCCCCTGGCAAGGTTCCACATGCGAATGTTGCAGTGGACCTTAGCGGTTCAGTGGTCGTCTCTGTTTCATCCCCTGTCTATGACCATAAAACTGATGCCTGTATGCAGACGTCACCTCCTTTGGTAGCTTCAGTCTCAGGATCTCACTGTAGGCAGGCCCTTTTGTCTACCTCCATCCATGGCCACAGTGACCAATGACACTTCCCTCTTGGAGTGGGGGGGCATTTTTAGGGAAAGACTGTCCAAGGCATGTGGTCCCTCATAGAGAACAAGTTGCACATAAGCATCTTAGCGTTGAGAGCAGTTTTTCTACCGTTGCAAGATTTTTAGGACTGCTTCCCTGTTGGGATGATTGCAATTCAGACAGACAACATGGTTGTGGTCTGGTATGTCAACAAACAGGGGGGACATGATCTTACCCATTGTACAGAGAGGTCATGAGAGTGTGGGAATGGGTGATGTCCTTTAGGCACTTGGAACACATATACCTGAGGATTCCAGTGTATTGGCCAACAAGCTTAGCAGATCGATCTCGAGTCCTCACAAGTGGTCCATCAATCTGTTAGTGGCAAAGCAGATTTTCAACCATTGGGGTCAACCTTGCTGCAACCTCTTTGCCTCCCCAGCCAATCACAAATGCAGAAAGTACTTCACCCTGATCCCTCATCCGGTGGAGTCACTGTTGGATGCTGTAGTCCACAATTGGCCTCCAGATTTCCTGTACGCCTATCCTCCTGTTCCTTTAATTCCCAAGGTTCTGCAGAAAGCGCAATGCCTGAAGACCCTTATCCACATTGCCCCTTTCTGGCCTCGTCATCCATGATTCCCCTTCATCAGGTCTCATCTGAAGTAAACGCCATGAGTACTGGATCCCCATCAGGATCTGATTTCCCATCCATTGGAGCTTCTTCTGCAAACCTTCGGACCCTTCATCTAACTGCATGGTTTCTCCAATTCCAGTGATTATAAAACAGTCCAGGCTAGCATCTCCCATTAAGTGTATTATTCTAGCCTTCCAGAAACCTTCCACTAGAAAGGTTTATAGTAGTAAGTGGAAAAGGTTCTCTATCTGGGCCAAGAGCAGGATCCTGGACCCCTTTTCTGCTGTAGTTTCTGATCTACTTTTATTTTTGTCCTCCCTTTTCCAAGTGGGAGCAAGTTTCCCTACCATCAAGCTTCAGTTCCCTGTGATTTCTAACTTTTACAAGAACATTGAGTGTATTTTTTCATCTCTGCTTTGTAAAGCGGTTATGAAAGGGTCTTCCTGCTTAGACCACCGATTTAAGGATCCCTCGCTTCCTTGGGACCTTGTGTTGGTTTTGCAATCTCTGGCTAGGAGTCCTTTTGAGCCTGCTAATTCCTGAAATCTCAAATTCCTGCCTTGGAAGATGGCTTTCCTGGTTGCTATTACCTCAGCTAGGAGGGTTTCAGAACTGCAAGGTCTTACCATTGCTCCTCCTTATATGATTTTTCACAAGGACAGAGTCTCTCTCAGGATGAATCCCTCTTTCTTGCCCAGGATTGCTTCTGAATCTACTCTGAACTAATATATTAAGTGACCAGTGTTCTTCCACAATTATTCCAACAAAAGAGAGTACATTCTACTTCCTTGGACATACACAGACAATTACGGTTCTACCTACATAGAACCAGAGGTTTTCATAAGACAGAGTAGCTTTTTGTAGCCTTTCCCCTAATATACACTGTCTTCCGGTTTCTAAGGTCACTATCTCTAAGGGGATCTCTAGCTGCATCTCCACAGTGTATGACCATAGCTATCTCGAGTTTCCAGGAAGAATCAAGGCTCTTTCTATGAGGTCCATGGCGACTTCTTCAGCCTTTTTGGCCAAGCTTTCTATTGATGACATTTGTGCTGCTGCCACTTGGTCTAATCCTTGCACATTTATATGTCATTACAAGATAGAGTTGATTTCTAGAAGCAGGGCTTCTTTTGGCTCCACAGTGCTCTGGAATGTCCTTCCTTGAGGCCTCCCAGAATAAATGGTGGCTGGGGGCTCTGACCCTATGATGATGAGTGATGACTTGGATAACATCAGATAAAGAGTTGCATACTTACCAAAACCTGGCATCTGTGTTATCCTACGTCGTCATTCATCACATTTTTCCATCCTGCCATCCCCCTACCTTGTGGATCTTAGAGGAAGTTGAGTGTTTTTCTTCCGGTCTTGCAGGAGTAACCTTTAGGAACATGACAGCAAACACGATCTGTGGGTTAGAGGACAGCAGGGCATCATGGGAGAGAGAGGGGTTAGAGGGCAGCAGGGCATCATGGGAGAGGGAGGAGCTATAGCCTTGGATCCATCTATAGTAGGTTGCTGGCTCGGATCCGATATCAGATACTAGACCCTCGTTTCAAAAAGAAGATTGCCAGAGCTTCAAGCCTCAATGTGAAATGAGTCCTTTCTAACCTTTCATAGGAATAGGGTGAGCCGAGAACCATTCCCTCCATCACACTCAGAGTGGTAACGGAGTGGACTTTGACACATTATCCATCATGCATGTCTTTTACCCTAACCCACAAAATGAAGTAAAGAGTTCTTCATTCTGTGGCTGTTCACAGGCAATTATGGTAGTATTCCCTCCAGAAAGCCTAGCTGTCCTTCATTTGACTCAAAGAAGGAAGGACAATCTGTGTCCAAACAAACAGTATCAAGGTAGCTAGTACAATGCATATATTTTGCTGTTCCTCCCAAGGAAGGGAAAAACCCTGGAGAATATTATTAAAGCCCATAGTACATGGGCAACAGTCACAATTGTGGTATTCTGTAAAAGGGTCTGTTAGCAGTTTGTTAAACACCACAAACTAGGCATTGCTTCTTGTGATAGGGTAGAATTTTACTGTGGAGCAAGCTACTATCTAGCCATCTGTCACAGCTCATATCCCTTGCATGTTGAAGCTCTGGGGATCATCTTAGTTGTGAAGACTACTGCAACAGTGATCTAAATAAAAACCTAGCACAGTTCAGTTAAGTCATTGTTGCAGTACATCTCCTTTCACTGCCCCTTTATTGTTACTTCTCTCCTCCATTTGAGGCATCCTAGGCTGGGTAGTGTATTCCTTGCTATAGCTCTTCCCTCCCCTTTCCCTATCTGATTGCCAAGGCCTTGGGCCTGGTCAGATCTCTAGAATAGATGGGTGTATAGTTTGCTGTCTCTAAATTTTCTTGGAATTTTTTGTTGGTTTACATGGGTGTTACTCTAATACACTGGTGAAGAAAGCTCTAAGATGGCATAGTTGTATTCCTCTTATCTACTGGCAATGGACTAACATTAGTGAGGGAGAGCATCTGCTATGCAGAAGGAGAAAGGTTCCAAGCTCTAGAAGTCAAGACTAGTCATCTAGGGACTGTGCAGCAAAAGTCGCAGGAGTCATGACTTCCTACATCCTTGAGTGCCTACCATTGTGTAAATTCCTGCAAAATTCTACTTTCCTGAGGCATGCCTCATGCAGATCTGAAAAGCCTTTTTGACTTTTGGCATTGAATCCGGTATAAAGATTAACATTCTCAATGTTTATTTTGCATCATAGAATTCTACCTTGGGTTAGTTTTCCTGAATTTTGTGGGTTTCTCTTTGAAAACCCATAGAAGCAGAGAGACCTTTTTGCATGCCTGGTTGGCATAGAAAATATTCAGGCTGTTATGCAAGCATCAGAATTTGAGCAACCATCCAGTAGCAAGAGAGAGTTTTTATTTCCCAAGAAGAGCCATAAAAAGGAACATAGGCATAAATAATGCTTTTAGAGGTGAGAGGACCTTGAAAAAGGATGTGACTAAGGAATGGAAGACTACTTGCTTAACAACTGAAGGCCCACGGATGTTGAATCATGGAACTGGTTTCCCAGCCCTTGATCTCCTTATCTGTTTCAGCTACTGGCATCTGTCTGACCCTCTGGAGACAGGCATGCCAGCAGCATATGACTTTTCCTCCTGGGCCTTTTTTCACTCTGTAGGTTTGGTGGACACACAGGCTGCATTCTGTAAAGTGTCCAACTCTGATGTTTGCATGGATATGGCTCTAGGTGGCATGAAAACGGTGGCGTTTCTGACTGTGCAAGTATGTGGTGCATGCCATACGGGTAATGTGTCAGAGCTGTGTCAGTGCTGTAAAAAAGCATGCCCTGCCTAGTTTGGGCCCTCTTGCTGCTGTATTTTCCAAAATACTTAAATGTACTAGCAAAACTTCTACCATGCTTCAGGCCTGAAGGCCTTGGGTCTTCAGTTACATTCTCCTCATTTACAAAGCATGGCCTCACATTACAGGATTTTAAGAGATTGGAAGAGGAGCTCTTCACAGTGTAGCAGAGCTCACAGCAGGCCCAAACCCATACCATCTGTTCGGGCCCCTATTCTAGTAAGAAAGAAATTACTCTTCCCTTCAGAGAATTTGATTCTTTCTCTGAGGACGAGGGAGGTTTAGTATATACTTCCTAGATGTCCTGTGCCTTAAAACATGGTTGGGATGAGGAAGAGAAGATATTTCTGTGGGGAGACTGTCTAACTCATCAGGGAGCATTCTAAATAGGGAGTCTCATAAAGTGTCCAAGACAAAAGACTTTTCTGGATTTGTTAGGCCTAGATGAGGCCAAACCTACCACTGTACCTCCACTATTTGAAGCTTTTTGAAGAGTACTTTCTTTGGAGCCTGATTGACAGTATCCCACTCCAAAGAAACTTGACCATTTTTTAGGGCACGGCATGTCTTTCTGTATCTGTATGGCAATCCATTTATAGATGCACATGTGGTTTACCTAGATGCAGTCAATAACTCTATATTAGCAGAAGTCCTAATACCTTCCCCAAACATGACTTAATTTTGGTGAAAAAAGGTGTACATATTTGCTATGCTTGTTTTCAAGGTTACTACTTATCAGACCCACATTGCAAAGTATCAGAGAGAGAGAGATCTTGAAGCAGATTGAGGAGATTGCCCAAAGAACACATACAAAACCATACAAGTTCAAGTATGCACACCAACTCTGACAGAGAGGAAAGCAGGTGAACATTATAAAATGCATATACAAGACGGTTGATGCAGCATTTAAGGCAGCAGCTCTGAGGTTTATGATTAGGAGACATGGCTAGTTAAGAATGTAGTCCCTTCCTGATGATGTAAAAGGGCAGGGTTGTATGTCCAGTAATTAACTGCCGACTGTATGGAATCCCATTATATTAGTGCAAGCCTCTTATGATATCCTTGCTTATTGTGTCTCCAAAATGGGCTTTAACATGAGTCCTGCAAGAGGAAGAGCAAGTGTGATTATCCCATTTCTATGATGTGATGAAAGGGTATTCGATATATCAAGCTGAAAGTAATGAGGCTTGAGTAAACAAGCCATCAACACACCTACAGTGAGTCAAGAGCAGCTACTTAATGCACTCTTAGGAAAGGCTGTTTTTTCAGACCTCCTTTGGAACAATTTTTTGAAGAAAACAAAAATACAAAAAAAGGAAAAAACAATGGAGATGGCACAGCTGTTCCATCCATACCATCCTCTACTATAAAAGAAATTATCCTTCCAAATGATGAACTTTTGCTCTCAGACCAGGGATCAGCAAAACAAAGAAAAAAAAGAGCCTTTATAATTTGAGATTTCGTTGAAGGAAAAAAGAGTTAAATCTGGGATGCCTACTAACAGTGACTCCCAATTCATATTGATTATAAAAACAATTTTTTCTCTTCCCGTACTGTCCCATGTGACCACTACCTTCCCATCCCCTATATCCTTTTGTGCAGGCTGATTCTCTTCAGGAAAAAAATGAATGAAGAGAATCTTAAATAGATGGATGTTAGACATCATTATTTCAGGGTGTTGAGTAGAATTTAAAATTGTGTGCCTTTCACAAAGATGACTTCACTTTCAGAGGACCAGCCATCAGGAGTTGGTAGTGCCCTTCCTTAATATCTTTCTGGACCAGGGAGCAATAGAAATTATCCCAGTGGAAGACCAAAGAAGAAGAAAGTCTTGATTCCCCTGGGAATGATCTTGCCTCTTCCTTGCTAAGGTAACTGATTCTCACGCCTAGTTTAACTGGGGAAGAACCACCCCCCCTTACACATTGTGATAATGGACTTTGTTCCACTAGCAGTCGGGAGCCCAGCACACCCAAACTTGCATAGCTTAGGCTTACAGCATGGATTATCTGTCACTTATTCTTCTCAAGCACCATTTTACATAGGTTGGATTGAACATTATGAAGGAGGCCAACTAATATAATGCAAGGAGTCATATCTGGTAAATTTAAAGTTGTTTTTTCTTTGTTATGCATACTCAGAATTCTAGTTCTGCAGATCTGTCCTGTATGTCATATTTTTTGCAGCAAGTCTTTCATGTTATCCTGTAAAAGTGCATGCCTCTGCCATTGCATCATACCTTCCCCTGGATACACCCATTGGAAGCCACCTGCTTCTAAAATAGCTCCTGAAAGGGATTCTGCATCCCCATCATCATGGAAAAGTAGTCCCTCTTCTTTGGACTTTAATTTTGTCTGAAGGAAGCAGCTTTTTGGGCCTCTAGCCACACCATCTCCAAACATTATATAAGCTGGATATCCAGCCCTACGAACAGGACAAGATTCAGCATGGTCACCCTCTGGTCTTTCAACTCCTTAGCAGTCTTCCCATACTTCATGGAGTACTACTGCAACAGTGATCTGCATGATAAACACAACCTAGCATCCTGGTGCTGGGAAGAGAGACAACTTTATGAACAGACTAAAACAAACATTTGTGTTAACGTTTCCTTTGTCTTTAAGCATGCAAGTCTGCTACTACCTGTAAGTTAATAGTTTATTTAACTGCATAAAACTACGTTTTGTGCTTCTTCCGGAAGTTATGTGGCCATATTCAACAGCCTTGCTACATATGATGTTGAATGCTGGGGAGTTTTTTTAACTGCCACTGAGCTACCCTACCCCCTCAGAGATTTTTTCAAACTGCCAACTTACAGATACTTTTGAAATATTTGCAGAGAAAAATGTAAGCAGGCTGTATGACACCATTTGCCCCCCTAAGGCCAGTGTTGTGTACCAAAAACAAACTCCTTGGCTGCTTAAAGGAAAACTCCACATTTTCCGACCTTTTAACTCAACTCTTAGGTTACTTTTCTACCTATAGTTTGATTCCAGTACTGTGTTGTTTCATAGGTGTGTACTAGGCTAATGGCTCTGGAGCCTTTACAAGCCTAGCCCATAAGATTACCCTGGAATTGTGCCACCCGACCTTAGTTCACAGTGCCTCTGTCGAGTAGTACCTGACACCCACTTGTACTTTATACAATTTTCATTTCCTCACCTTGGAATCAAAGGAAGGGAAAGATCACCCACTTTTCTTATATAATTTGTAGAGGAATTTGTCTACACCTTCATGACACACCACAGACACAGAAAGTACTGCTGACAATCTTCCATGGGTAATTAGTCCTGCTGATGTCAGGAGCTCAGGCTGCTGTAACGAAGACAGAGAGGTGTGAAACTGTTTTCCATTGTCTTTATTGCAGGGAGGAAGCAAACTTACACTGATTCACAGCTGCTTCCAGTGTAGTCATGAATTTCATAGCAAAACAGAGCAATTAGGGCAGTGGTTGAACTTCAAATCAGTTGTCACCTCTTCTGACAAATTTACATAAGTAGCATCCTAGTATTGAAATGCTAAGCTTCAATCTTTAAATGTTTTTTGTTTATACTGGTTTACATTTTAAGATTATTTGAATGTAGTATCAAAGATGTCTGTGACATTTAAAGGAAAGTCAGAAAATATTTTTTTTTTTTGTAATTCTTATAAAGTATCAGCACATTTACCATAGTGTGGGGGGGAGGGGCTGTCAATTCATCTTGGACTACCGAAAGATACTTTGAACAAAGGGCTGCAGTTTAGCCACTATTTTGGTTGCAGCTGTACAATTCCTCAGTAGTGTAAAACAAGCCCTGAGATGCACACAAGGCCCAGTCAAGAAATAAAAGCAGTATGTTGCAGACAGTATATAAGATGACTGGAACTGACAGTAATCCCACTATATATCAGTGGCATGGAAATAAATCACTACTTCCTTATGCTAGCATGACTCATATAATGCAAACTTGCAATGGATTATGGAAAAGAGAAAGACTTGAAGGAAAATAAGATCACGTTGATATGTCAAGCCCCATTGACAATCAATTTGCAGAAAACATTAAAATTCTCAAAGCAGACAGAGTGATTTTGAGGTGTTAAAATAGCTCAGAAAACAGAGTGAAAAAATAGATTTTTTTTTTAGTTCTAGGGTAGAGTTTTACACTAAATGCTTTGCCTCTGCAAGTAGCACTACTGTAGGGACATATCAGGAGCAAACATGCACTTAGACAATGTCATGGATAGTATGATGATTTTTTTTTAAAACATAGTACAAGGACCATATAAAATTAAGATGGAAGACAGAGCTATGTGATTCTGTATAGAATTAAGTTTTGTTTCTTTTGTAATAGCTAGTATGTTTTGTATGTTTCATGGCTAATTGGTCAGTTGTAAAACTTAAGATATAAATGGCAAAAGATTGTGAAGTGGATTAGTGAATGTTTAAGTTTTGTGTAATGAACTGTCTAAAGCAAAATCTTACGCCGTGACATGTTGTTTACTTGAGTGTATAAATATCTAAGTGTTTCTGTGTTCATGGAGGTTTAGACTATTCTGATACCTCGCCTCCTTCAGTCATGTAAATAAAGATGTTCTGCTGTGATCAGATATGTCGATTCAACAACTAATATGCTGATCATAACCGCTAACTGCATGCACCTGAAACAGACACTTCTTTTACTTCACCATTGCTGTGGTGGAGAGATTATGCACTTACAGACACTTGTGAAATTTATTTTAAACACTGCAAGGTATAGAGAAGTCATTAGAAGTACTTTTTTGAGTATTGCTGTATTACAACAAAATATGGCTGCACATTAAGATATAAGTAGGAAGTAGTATAAGATGAATATATTGATACAGCAAAGCTTACAAAAGTGTTGCTGCGCTTCAGTGAAGTACCACATTCCAACAATCAGAAGCCAAGTCTGTAGTTCTGAGACAAGCTGAATGTCAACAGTATTTAAAGAAAGGGAATGAAAAAGCAGAAAGAAAATCAGTGGACAGAGAGAGAGAGAGAGAGAGAGAGGTTGCTGCAGCTAAAGGTGAAGAAATCCACCAGACTAAAAAAGGGAGAGAGAATAAGGAGGAAAAAGCCATAGAAGCAACTTGAGCGATCCTAAAGAGGCTACCTAAAAGTGGCTAAATCGGGATAAAAGGAAATAGAGTGCTTATTCCAGATACAGGTAATAAATAGCAGAACTGGGAAAAGTAATGCAGAGACTAGAAGAGCAAAGATGATTGAGAACTGCTCTGAGAAATAGAAGAGACATAATCATTAAATCCAAAGTGCAATTTTTTATCTTATAGAGTGATAAAAATGAGTTGCTGTAGGACCTGCCGATTGTTATGATTGTATTCTTGGTCTTGTTAGCCAACTTCAGAACCTACAAGTTGAAAGCGAGTCTTAAAGTTAACTTGCATAAAATGTTTATTAAATGCACAGCTCATGGTAGCTAAAGCTAAAGCACAACTCATGGAGACTTAGTATACACTTGGTCTTTTAAGCATACATTAGCTCCGAACAGTGAAGTGGCTGAAGAAAATACTTAAAACAGAAGATAATGTTGATCCAGCTTTTGCAACAAAATGAAACTGAAATTGTATTTCTAAATAAAGAATACAATGGTCTGGTTAAAAAAAGGAGTCTAAAGAATTGGAGGTTTAAGGAAACCAAGATAAGTGCAGTTAGTCAGAAGATATAAGCCAGAGAAGAGCATTTTAAAATGAAAGAAAACATTGTTGATGTACTGTAAAGAGAGAAAAGTTGTGCTTCCAGGTGGATGGAGAGAAAAGTTGTGCTTCCAGGTGGATGAACAGAGTGCTACTGCTTTTGAACTAACTGTTCTGTAAAAATCTAGAGGAGCAACAATTCCTTTGCCTTATAAGCAGCATCTTCACCCAAGATGGTACAAAGGCCTGCAAAAATATATTTGAAAATGATGCCAAGTTTCTTGCATCAGTGTCAGAAAGTGAGGAGACTGAGATGGAAGCTAACCAAAAGAGTGATTGAGCCAGTTTTGGCTGGACCTCAGGAGATGGGAAGTGAGAACAAGGCAGAAACTGACAAGAGGATTGAACAAGCCAATTACAATAAAATAGTGGCTACTGATGCACTGAGTGAAATTGAAAACCAAACAACACTTGAACTATTAACTGAAGCCGTTAAAACTGGTCTCTGTATGTTAAGAGTCAATGTTAATTTCAAAATACAGAACAGTGATATAGTTGTGAGAGACTATGAAAGAGTAGTGTTAATAGAGTCTTATCCTTCTTACAGATGAAGGGGGTGTATAGACTCTTGTGTCTTTGAGAATATACTTCTGTACATCATAAACCATGGCTTGTATCATGGACTGTGAAGGTTAGTCAAGTAACCTGCAGTAAGAATGGTGACTTCTGGCACACCAACAGCTGAACATAAGGCTCAGACTGAAGTATGTGAGGAAATAGTGGCCCATGTAATAAAAACAGAGAAGATGAAATTAAGAAAATGCCAAGGTTCTTGTGTAGTTCTCAAAGATCTCTGACAGAAGAAAATACTTAATACACCAGAATTCGAATAAAATGTCAGTGTTGGTTTTAGAGTACAACGATATATGAGCACATCTCTGTGGAAAGAAGGCAGATACATTGAAAATGAAGCAAGAACCTGTCAGTTGAACAGCAGCAGGTTTTTTGAATGCAGGTTGTTCAAGGAGGTATCACCAAAAGCACTTTCAGCACTAGTGGAATTTTCCCTTTTCTCCACCATTTTGTGATCTCCGAGTAGGTATATGTAAGTTTGGGGGTTAAGGGGTATCCCACAAATGGAGCGTGCAGGAGAGTTCCCCTGGAGTTAAAAAAAACTTATTCTGAGGGTCACTAAATGTATTTTCTGGGATACTTTTTGGTGTTTTAGGATTCAAATATTTTGCTGTCAGTTAATTAGTATGAGTGCACGTTAATCTTTGCCTGGGAAAAGTGACAGAATAATAATGGATATGAGAATAAATGAAAAAGTCCTAACTCCCAATGTTATTCAGTATAAAGGACAGTTTAATGCTCTGAAGTCAGAAAATACTATACTGAACTCATAAGCTGGAGAATGAGAAACAAAACACAGAGAAGGTTGAGAATAAATGCCACAATCTTCACTACCTTAAACAGAGAAAACCCTTACTTTTTAGAAGTGCTCAAAGCCAAAATCAGTCTACATTTACATAGGCTAGAATTTATTGCAGTCAAGGGAAGACTATCTCTGTAAAAGTAATGCTGACAGTGCATCACTGCAGGAAAGGCTTGGGCAGGTGTAGATTAAAAACGTGTT
Organism: Protopterus annectens; assembly: GCF_019279795.1. Classification (NCBI taxonomy): domain Eukaryota; kingdom Metazoa; phylum Chordata; order Ceratodontiformes; family Protopteridae; genus Protopterus; species Protopterus annectens. Next base: position 1,210,380,184 of record NC_056731.1, read on the forward strand.
GCTGCACCATCAGCAGGGAAATGCCAGGAATAAAGAAACTTTCAAAGAGAAAAACATTGCTGTGAGAAAGGTATAGCAGAAACATGCTGAAGCATTAAATACACTTCCAATGCCTGAGGGTCCACTTGGAGTTTTCAGGGAGTATTATATTTAGTGGTAGGAAAAAAGGCATACCTGCAGGTAATTCAGGGTCTGGATAATGTAGACTATAGGCTGACATCGGAATACTGACTTCCACAGGGTAAAAGGGACAACAACACTGAGAAGGGATGTTCCTGCCACTGTAAGACAATGGGTGGACTTTGACATACAGATGGATTTTCCAGCAAAATGTAAAAAAATGCTAACAGGGTACAGTATATGGTGTGTCATAAAAAAAGAAGCAGCTCAGTGTTATGTGATAACCACAGAGTTATCTGATATAACAGAAAATGGCAACCGGGTAAATAGTACAAGGAAGAATGGTAAGTCTTGCTTTATGGTAACTGGTGACAAGTATATAAGAACTTTAAAGACAAGTCATACAAATGAATGGGGCTTTTGCAAACTAAGCGATCTAAATTGCTGTAACTACTACGATTAGGACATCTAGCTAAAAACTGCCTCACATTGTTTGATTCTTTGTAGTGTAATGTAGGTAATTCTGTTTGAAAAGCAATACAGTGTATATATGCCATTGTTGTAGATTTAACCTTTAATGAATATAATATCAACAATGAGCAGAAAGATAATGTGTGGGGAGAGAGCCAAAGTAAAAAGGTTTGGAAAACGTAGAATTTCAAAGCATAAACACTATCCCAGAAGACAAACTCAGTTACAGAAAAAAATATCTCTAAAATAAATGCCAATGAATGTCAGTTTGGGGCCTTCATTATTTTGTTATTGAATGTTCTAGACCTAGCAGACCTACTGTTGGGTAACAGCCTTTGGAAGTCTGTATCCCAAAATCACTTGAGTCACTTGCCATGAGTCCATATCGGTCAAGATTTGTTTTCACAGGTATGACATCAAAATAACATTGATCCTGTACCAAAAACATCATAGTGATTTTTGGAACAGAAGATGTTAAGTTGTCTATCTCGCCTTCATTCTTGCTGGATGGGTTCGGAGCCGACCTCGGCTCGACTCGGCCACTCTAAAAGCTCGAGAGTTGGTTCTACCGGCTCGAGGCTCCCCTTATATCCCACAATGCTAGGCGAGAGTTACCTCAGATCTCGTTTGCCGCTACAGCGATCGAGGTGTTGGTTTTCTACCGGTTCTTGGTAAGTGACTTTCTTGTAAAGTTAGTGTATTTAAACCCCTTTAATTTTAAATTTTATACTTATTTCCCTTAGTTTAGAGGAATTCTTGCCCCTTTTTCTTAAAATTCCTGTTTTTCCCCACAAGAACTTTAAGTTCTTCCTCGGCCTTCAGGCCTTCTTCCTTCCCTAGTGGGTGTGTGTGTGTGTGTTATTTTTCTTAATTTAAAACCTAGTCAGTTGTTTTATTTTAAGCTAAAACTAGACAGGGTGTAATCAGTGTGTTTTTTGACTGTGTGTGTGATTGCACTTTCGTGATGTCTAAAGAATCAAAGGTCTCAGGCTTCAAGAAGTGTGATGCGTGCTGTCAGAAAATGTCTCTGACAGACGGTCACACTTCTTGTGTCTACTGCCTGGGGCCTTTGCACCTGCAGGACTCCTGTGCTGTTTGCCATGGCTTCAGTCCCAGGGTCCTGCAGGAAAGAAAAAATAATTAATTTTAAGAGGTTTACTCAAGCCTGAGGATTCCCTTGTGTCTTCAGGAAGCCCTCCAAGGCTTCTAGGTCTTCGGCTCCAGCAACTGAGCCGAGACCTAAGGCTTCTAAACCTCCGCCTACATCGGCTCCGGCTGGAGCCGATGAGTCTCAGTCCACAGTTTCTGTGGTTCCTCGGCCGGCTGGAGCCGAGGTAATAGATTCCCGTGTCGGCTCCGACCAGATCTTCGGAGCCGACATCGAAGAGGTCCAGGTCACCATCCCTTGGCTCCGTTCATTCGGCTCCAGGATCTCCCTGCTGTCTGAACGGAGCCATAAATCTCATTCCTCTAGGTCATCGAGGCTGTCGGATCATGACCTTCAGAGGGTAGTGAGTCGACTTCTTAAGTCCGAGGCACTGGCCCAGATGCTTCAGAGCCCGACTCATCAGTCGATGCCTGCCCCTATCCATCAATATATTCCTCCTCCGACTCCGTTGAGCTCGGAGCCGGGTCGTCGGAACCGAGACTGTGGTAGCGTTGGAGCCGATACAATTGTCTTCGGCTCCATCCGGCTCCGATTTCTTCCTTAGAAGAATCTCGGCGCCGGACTTCCATCGCCGGCTCCGAGGGTGAGTGGCATCGGACCCTTGTCCGACCCCCTTCCTCTCGGAGCTTCGCACTGGTGAGTTCGGCCCGACATCGGCCTCGAGCCATCACTGTCGATGCCGAGGGAGGTTCTCAGCTTCTCGGAGCGGGACCTCTGGCTTTGCCTGACAGGGGTGCTCGAGGTCATGCGGAGTGTGTTAGAGCCTGGCTCTACTCCACAGTCGGCTCCGTCCCCTCCCCTACGGTGCCTCAGGTCAAGTCGACTCACTCCCTCATCCCGGACCGCAGAGAGCCAGCTCCTCAGGAACCCCTGTGGGATTTCATCCTCTTCCGAGGCCTCTCCTGATTTCGCAGAAGAGCCCCTCGGAAGAGGAAGTGTAAGAGGAAACACATTGACTCACCTGAGTCCATCACATCTGACACAGATTTAGATGATTCCGAGGGTTCCCCGTTCCCCTTCTGAAGATGTCTCCTTTGCAGACATTCTAGAGATCATGAAGCAGAGGGAAATTGGCCAGCCCTTAACCCTTCGGAGGATGAATCTGTATATCTTGAGGCGCTTGGCTCGCCCTTCCACCTCCTGGGTGTCCCCCTTGACCCCTCATGCAGGTGGTTGCTAAAAGGCATGGACGGCTCCTGATTCAGTGGACCCCACTCCCAGGAGACCCTCCAAATTCATAACGGCACCAGCAGACAAACAGTTCTTGACAAAAGGAGTTTCTGTGGATGCTATGGTGGTAGCTGCTGCCACTAAGAAGGAACTAGCTGATCCTTCAGTACCTGTCCATCCACCTAACAAGGAATCTAGGTCCATGGACAGGTACGGGAAGCGGATGTTCTCGTCAGCGACTTTTACTATGCGTCGCTGAACTACCTGTGCCATTTCACTGCCTTCAAAGGGACTTGATTAAAGAAGCGAGTGACATGTTGAAGGATCCTACAGCTGCGGGTTTTCAAGATAAAATGAACACTCAGCTGGCTACCCTTAACTCCATAGCCAACTCCTCCATGCGCCTCCTTTCTTATGCGGCTGATGGAGCGAGTAGGGCCGCAGGGACAGGTGTGGCCTTACGTAGGCATGCCTGGATGCGGCTATGCAATTATGGACCTTCAAGACGTCTTTCACTAACTCCCCATTTGATGGATCATCTCTTTGGTCCTCAAGTGAAAGAAACCTTGACTAGGTGCGAGACTGATGGCAAGACTCTTTCTGCCGTCGAGTCCGTTTTCTACTCCTTCTAGGCCTTACCCCAAAGGCCAGAAAAGTGGAAAATGTGGTTCCGTAAACAATCTCAAGGGACTTCGCCTGACGCGACAAAGTCGATTACCCGCCAGAGGCAGAGGCGGAATAACAATGGTAGACGCCGCCTCGAGGCAGGGGGCTCAGAACTAGGGCAATCGAGAAGCCTTCTCTGATAAGCCCTTTCAGCATCCCTGAGGTGTTGCCCGGCTGCCCACCTTTGGAGGCAGTCGGGGGAAGGTTGTCACTGTACCCAAAAGCCTGGCTATCCCTGACTCAAGACAAATGGGTACAGTCCGTCATTTCCGAAGGCTATTCTATCCCCTTTCTTCGCATTCCGAAACAATCAAAAAAATCCCTTCCAGATGTTCCACCCGCTCAAAGGGATCTAGCGGTTTTGGAAATTTCAAAACTGCTTGCCAAAAGAGCAATTCAGCCAGTTCCAGCAGACCAGCAAGGATCCGGAATCTACTCAAGGTTCTTTTTAGTTCCAAAGAAAACATGGGACTGGAGACCAATTTTGGATCTCAGTATCTTGAACAGATCAGTCAAGAAAACAAGATTTCGGATGGTCACGCTGCAGTCCATCCTTCCCCTATTGGGAAAAGGAAACTGGATGTGCTCTATAGACCTTCAGGATGCGTACTATCACATAAAAATGAACAGACGCTCCAGAAGATTCCTCCGCTTCAGGCTGGGAACCAGTCATTTTCAATTCAGGGCCCTGCCCTTTGGTCTCACCACTGCCCGGGTGTTTACCAAATGCATGGCAGTGGTAGCTTCTCACCTGAGACGACAAGGATTCCAGGTGTTTCCATATTTGGATGACTGGCTCTTCACAGCTCCCACCAAGCATCTCCTTCTGATGGCCAGGGATTACACTTTTCGCATTTGTCAAAAGTTAGGCATTTCAATAAATAAAAGTCTGTTTTGTCGCCTTGTCATACTATTACCTTCATAGGCAAATCTAGACACAGTAGACATGTCTGTAGGCTAACAGATCAGAGAATAACAGACATACATAGACTGGTCTCACTCCTTTTCAACAACAACAGAATCAAAGCCAGGTTAGTTCTGAAAGTGTTGGGAATTATGGCGGCTGCCATACCTCTGCTTCCATTAGCCAGATTCCACATGCGAATCCTTCAATGGATGCTCTTTACACAATGGTCATACCAGCAACTTCCAATGTCCCACACCATTATGATCACGCAGGCGTGCAGAAATCATCTCATGTGGTGGATGTCTTCCTCAGCTCTGGTGGGGAAGCCCCTTTCTTCCCCCCTCCGGTTGCTACTCTGACAACGGACGCCTCCCTGATGGGGTGGGGGGGGGGCATTATCAGGGCAGGACGGTCCAGGGCACATGGCAACCAGACGAATGCCACTTGCACATAAATGTTCTGGAGATGAGAGCAGTGCTTTTAGCGTTGCAAGCCCTTCAAGACTCTCTCCCCTTGGGAACGATTGCAATCCAGACAGACAATATGTCTGTAGTGTGGTACATCAACAAACAAGGCGGAACCAGGTCCTACCCCTGTGTCGAGAAGCTCTCAGATTGTGGCAATGGGCGATTTCTTCTCAGCGTTTTCTGATAGCATCGCACATCCCGGAAGTCCAATCAAATAGCGGACAAATTGAGCAGAGCTATCCTCATGCCTCACGAGTGGTCTCTGAAAGACTCTGTTGTGAGAGAGATTTTTCTCAAGTGGGGTCAGCCTTGCTGCGATCTTTTTGCTACTCCCCAAAACAGCAAGTGCAGACATTATTTCACTCTATTCCCTTTACCAGGCCAACCCAGCAGAGACGCTCTAGTCCAAGTTTGGCCCCGGGGACTTCTGTATGCATTTCCTTCCTTCCCACTAATCTCTCAAGTGATACAGAAAGCTATCGCTCAGAAGGCCTCGTTGATCCTCATTGCTCCTTACTGGCCTCGACAGGTGTGGTTCCCCTTTCTACATCAATTTCTACTGGAGCGACCTTGGCATCTGGACCTAGTTCCAGACCTTTTGATCCATCAATCGGGTCAGTTACATCGCTCCCTTCCCTCTCTGAACCTCACTGCTTGGTTCCTCCAGTTCCAACCTTAGCCAGGCTTCCTCAATTATCTCACTCTGTTCGAGATGTTTTGATAGCTTCCCATAAATCTTCCACTAGGAAGATTTATTTGAGCAAGTGGAAACGTTTCACATATTGGGCTCAAGGAAGGGACATAGATCCTTTCACTGCTTCCATCCAAATAGTCCTTGATTTTCTAGCTGAACTCTTCCATGCAGGTTCATCCCCTTCTACTCTTAAAGTTCAATTGGCAGCTATCTCTAACTTTCATGTGGGTATTTCTGAGTCTGCCTTAATGTCCCACAAGCTTTGCAAAGCCTTTTTGAAAGGAGTTTTTCTTCTCAGACCTCCTATAAGAAATCCTCCTTCTCCTTGGGACCTAAATTTAGTTCTTACTTCTTTGATTCTTCCCCCTTTCGAACCTGCAGCCTCCTGTTCTTTGAAATTGCTATCATGGAAGACTCTCTTTCTGGTAGCTATTACTTCAGCTAGAAGAGTGTCAGAACTTCATGCACTCAGCTGTCGACCTCCTTATCTATTGTTCCATAAGGACAGGGTATCCTTACGAACCAATCCATCCTTTTTGCCTAAGGTAGTCTCGACGTCAAATCTAAATCAAAGCATTGACCTCCCTGTCTTTTTTCCAGAATATTCCAATAGGTCTGAACAAAAATTACACTGGCTAGATGTTCATCGTCAGTTGAGGTACTATTTGGATAGAACAAAACAATTCAGAAAATCTGACCAACTGTTTATCTCCTATGCAGAAGGCAGAAAGGGACTTTCAGTTTCAAAGGTATCATTATCTAGATGGCTTACATCTCTGATTACCCTTGTTTATGAGATTAGACACCAAAAGCTGCCTAATAAACCTAAGGCCCATTCTGCCAGAGCTTTGGCTACTTCCTTAGCCTTCCAAGACAGACTGCCTATTGACACCATTTGTGCAGCGGCTACTTGGGCTACTCCTCACACTTTCATTTCTCATTATAAGTTGGATTTAGCTTCTAGGCATAGAGCTAACTTTGGTTCCACTGTTCTCAGGAGTCTGTTCCGTTAGGCCACCCGGGACAAGGTGCTAGGGACGGTCCCATCCAGCAAGAATGAAGGCGAGATAGACAACTTAACATATAGAAGTTATGTTCTTACCATAACGCTCCATGTTAGTTGTCTTCTCGCCTTCTTCTTCCCACCCTCCTTCCCCTGGCCTGGACAGACCTAGAGGAGTTGTGATTGTGACCTCTCTTTCTACCACCTCTTTTCTTAGGCATATGCTGCTTGCATATTTCCTGAATCAGGATGTAGGTCACCCTTCTTTCTCCCTGTTGTTAGAGGTGGACTCTGTTTAGAGTTATTCTGTTACTATTATAAGCTGGGGTTAGCTTACAAACGAGATCTGAGGTAACTCTCGCCTAGCATTGTGGGATATAAGGGGAGCCTCGAGCCGGTGGAACCAACTCTCGAGCTTTTAGAGTGGCCGAGTCGGAGCCGAGGTTGGCTCCGAACCCATCCAGCAAGAAGAAGGCGAGAAGAAGACAACTAACATGGAACGTTATGGTAAGAACATAACTTCTATTTATGCCTACCACATCAAAATATGCAATTTAGGGGAAGTAGAGGATGAAACTGATGCGAGTGTTTTCTGGATTATATTTCCACATATCAGACATGGATGATAAATCGAGTGGAGGACCGGTTATTTACCCTAAGGATGAGGTCAGCAGTATCATTGTTATATTAATGACATGCAGAATTACTTCTCATTTCCTCAGGAATCTTTGCCTGTTCTCATTTTTTTTTTGGCAATAGACCTGAAGGCATCACTGAATGGTTGGTTTGCAAATCTGCTCAAACCAATGCTGTCAAGATGACACTAGTGATACATATGAGGGATTCTACTTTGCCAGTTTTATCTCCGAATATCGTATGCTGTATAGAGAAGCTTGAATTTGTGTCAATGGTCTTGATACAAGGGTGATTTTTGGCAAGAAGCTGACTGAAGGAGAAAATCCTAGCCATTGTGAAATCCTCCTGCTTCCATCGTGGGACACCACCCTTATTAAACATGTAATACCACCTTTTAATCTCTTTTCAGTAGTGTAGACGCTGCTGGACTACTGCTCTGTATGTTGTGCTTCCAGACACAGAACCGGACTGCTTGCAGCTGGTGGAAGAACTGTGCAGCGAGGTTACTTACTTGTATAGATTTTTTGATGCCGGCACATTAACTGGTGCTATGGATCCTGCATTCATTTCCTATAAACAGCAGAGTAATAAAAGTTGTTGTGACTATCTGTTTTGCACTACATGGCTTGGTTTCCCCCAACTTTGCGAACTTTTGTCCTGGTATCTCTCAAACAGGTCCTGTACTTAGCCTTCCACTGACTACTGTCGTCTTCCTTGGTCTAGCTTGAGAATTCAGTTTTTTTTTTTTTTCATACCAAGGTCTACATCTTGAAATCTCCTACGTTTCTGGCTGAGGGGAATCCTCAACACTGATTTTAAATAACCACCAACGATGTGTTTATTTGAATTTGCTTACTGTTACAAAGTATTTTACCTAATTGTAGGTGTGACTGTGAGAGAATGTTTTTATTCTGTGTTCTGTTTGTTTAATGATACTTTATCTTTTTTTTTTGTTTTGTCTCCTGTGTTTAAGATTGTATACTGCTTTATTATAGGTAATATAATAAAATTGAAGTTGGAATTGGATATAGAAACAGTTTTGCAAAAACAAGGTTAAGTCTGTGAACTGTGTCTAGGATAAAGGTAATGGCCTTGATTAGCATATCCATTGCTTTGGATTACCCAGCTACAGTAGCAGGTTTTTAGTTGATGTTGTTTTACTCTTGGGGTTGAGCTCAGGTGTGTTAAATATGAAGGGATTAAATTTGAAAAGGAAAGGCTAACTGAGTCAGGAGGCTGTATCTGAAAGGATTAAGAACAGAAAAGCCAGACAGTTACTATTAAAGAGTGTAATTTATACACTCAGTCCTTTAAACCTAGATGTGTTGGTGAAATGGAAATGAGTTCATTGAAGTGCAGTTTGGTTTGGCTCATAAAGTTCTCAGAGTGATTAAGTAGGGGAAGAAGTTTTCTGCTGTTCCTGTTTAATGAGAGTTTAAGTTCAGCAGGAGAAGAATGCCCCAGTCTATTGAGATGCACTTTCTGCCTTAGTAAATATAGTAGTCTGTGTGTACACCTTAGTGAATTTGAAAGGAGAGCTTTTGGGGAGATTAAAGGGAGAGGGAAAGATTGAACAGACCTGAACTTTGAGTTGGATTATTTGCTGTATCCCAGACTTAGAGAGAGGGAGAATGTGAGCTGGGTAAAGTTGCATCCTCTCAGTAGAAGAAAGGAAACATTTAATCTCCAGAAGGTCACAATAATGTAAAAGTAGAAGGGTTCTGATTTGTAAAGTATGAAAAACAACTTTTATGATATGATAGGCATTCTCTGTAAAATTTTCATTGTGCTGCAGCTTTAACAAGCAGAACTGTTTTGGGGTGTTTTCAGCTCATGCCTAAAGACTCTTGGTGGGATGAATTGAACTAGGCCCAAGAGTAATGATATTGTGTTTGCTACTGCTGCTGTAAAAGCAGAAGTTGTGAATGAGCTGGAACATGTACGTACTCTTGAGTTCATGCTTTCCTTGTGTTTATATATGTGAAGCAACCACGGACTGTGGTTTATATTTGTTCTGCTGAAACTGAACTTTGAATAAACTACTTTTTTGCTTCATGAAACTGTCTTTGTGCCTTTCTTGGAAGGCACTGGCATCACTCTTGCTGCTTAGCGCACCTCTTTTGTGCAATCTTTAAATGCTATTGAGCCATAAACAGCTAGTCTGTTCTCTTGTAGGATTGCAGCTTCTTTACCCCTCTGAATGGCAGCTGCTTGCAGCACAACTGTCTTATTTATATCATAGTACTTTAATGTTGGTGCATCAATAATTACTATTTTGAGCATTTCAATGCTCTAATTATTATCATAGTGCCATTCCATGGCTACATGGTGCTCTTGCAACTTTCTTTGAGTCATAGATGTCTAAGATGTGTTAGATATAAACTTTTACTGTGTCATAGCTGCTTTTTTGGCTTTGGCATTTGCAAAGTTTTTTTTCTGCATTAGGCTTCAGTTCCTCTGAGAGTGTAGAGTATAACATGTTTGTTAGACTTGTCACTCATATTTTTACATTTGTTTTTTTTTTTAACTTGATATTTTAATCTGTTTAGCAGTTGTGACAGACTGCTGCTGTGCACTTTTGTCTCAACCCACTCTAATGTATGGTCATTTATCTTTACAACAGTTTTCAAGCCGTCAATTACCAGTGCAGCAGCTCTTTCGAGCAATACCTTTGGTAATAAAATAGCCAGTGATGTGAGTAATATATTACAGTTTCTAGTAACTAGTAATATAACTAGTTACTTTTTCAAAACAGTAGTAAAGTAATAGTAATATATTACTTTTTTTGGTAACTAGTAACTTAAATGTGAGTTACTTTTACTTAAACCAGTGGTTCTCAAAGTGGGCAATATTGCCCCCTAAAGAGCGAAAGAAAATTTTTGGGGGCCCTGGATAGTATGAATAGTAATCAGATGTTTGGAGATAATGGAGACTTTGAAGTGGTAATATGGATAAAAAATTACAACATAAGGTTGGCACAACTCATAGCACGTAGCATTCATAATATACCTCTCAACTGTATCAAATTCCTCTTCATTTCCCAGTTTTGGGTTCAAAATAATAGGGTACCACAAATTCCCAGCTGGCCCATTAAATCCCAATTTCGGCATGCAGACAAGGGCACCGGAACCATCCCACTTTTAAGAGGCTTCAATTAAAAAAAACACCCTGTGATGGTGGCATCTTCTGCTTTAAGGAGGACCATATGCTACTCCTTACTGACTATAGGAACAATTGCCAATGTCATTAATTTCATGACCCACATGTAGATAATGACAGAGGAGGGGTATAAGGATTTAGATTCAGGCATCTATTATTCTAATTCACTTACAAATTTTGTGTCAGTATGCATTTTGAACAATAAGATATACTGAGTTGTTGAAATTCTCAACAATTTAACAGAAAATCAAGCATATGCTAGAGACAGGGCAAAAATCGAAGCCAAGATCAAGAATAATTGGTAGGTATGATCGCATAGTATCCTGCTGTTTGTAAGGTGGACATCATGTTAGTGAGTTTGTGTTTCAAATGTTTCCATGATGTAAAGAAATGCATTTTAAGAGCTGGTAGCCCGCAGAATCCATCATCATCTCAGCACAAAAAAATTTAAACATGGCCACTAGCCAAACGTAATAAGTGGAGGGGCAATGGTCTGAAATTAGGAATAAATTTTCAATAGGGTGCTTATAAACTTAAAATGAATTCAGAATTATATGTTTTGCATTAGTGTGTATTTTCTGAAGGATATCAAGAATGAAAACATTTTCGAGAAAGAGTAATACACAGCAGTCAACTAATACTGATAATAATTAGAGCTGTACTTGACTAACATAACCATAGAATTCTGCACAAGTGTGGTGTTGCATTAAAATAACATAAGTTACAAGTTTTCAAATTAACAGAGCCACGCATTCTCTCCTGGTCATACTAAAGCAGCTGCAAGTTAGTAAGTTCTTCGGTAGAATGGGAAAATATTTTAGCTGTCCTCTACAAGCGTACGTGTCATAATTAAAGTTTGTAAATACTAGGTATCTTAAGTCACAATATTAATAAAAAGTAAAAGTGGATAGCATGAAATCCAGCATTTAACTTCTGCTTTAGGAGTTAAAGGCAGAACTTCAACTCTAGTGTGACTACTAATGCGTGCTATGGATGTAAACTCAGTCCACACTTACTGCGGAATTTAAACTAGCCATGCCAAGGCACGTGTGAGTAAATGTATGAGTGTACAAGTATATGTGTTAGTTAAACTGGCGGTTCGTTTTTCTGTATGAGAGAAGATTGTGTGCGTGTGCGTTTGTGTGTGTCTGTGTAATCAGCTTTCTAAGTTTATAAGAGCAGTATTTTAAATTCTGTCCCTATTTTGGGGCCTTTGTCCTCCCATTCTGCTAGTCTTTGACCAGATTTCTTACGCTGAGTTTGAGAGGTATGGTACTGAAGAATTTAGAAAGTATCAATTTATTATGTTTAAAATTAAAAAAAATGTTATTTTATGTTGTTTTGAAGTTACATTAAACATTAAGTGATGTAGTTATCAAAGAGGAATGCTGCAAACAGCAAGGGCCTCCTCCACATCCATACTACTTAATTATATTAAGTCTGAGATAACCGTATCACAGATTAAATTTAATTCTCCAAGATATCACACTCTTGATGCTGGTATACATATGTTATCAACCAAATGTTTGCCATCACATGTTTCATTGTTGTTCAAAGCTGTTTCACTACATGTATGTGGTATTATTTGTGCTGCTTAATAAAATGAAGCATTTAACAGTGCATCACATCCCACTGTGAAACTTTTTACAATATTTTAATGTGGTATTTTAAGCACACATTGCTGTACTGTTAAAGAATGATACTGCTACAGCTACTACATATATAATGAATACAACACTACTGCTTTACAATTTCTTTTATACATTCCAGAAACATTACTTTACTGTTTTATTCAGTCATTCTCTGATATTTAATTTAACCAGTTCAGTGTTGAGGGAGCAGGAGCCCCTCATAGCAAGCAGTGGGTGCAAGGTAGACAACTTTGCCAATGTAAGTACAGTGCCAATCTGTAAGAGGATGCACACACACGCACAGACACACATGCACAAACAAATACAGATAACTATAAGAGCAGAAGGTTTCTGAATCAGATTTATTTTATCCATTGATCAGATTGACCTGATACCCACATATTGACACCAACAATGGCTTGTTATACCAATGGTTATTATGACAGACTTTAGTTTCATAGTAAGATTCATATTAAGAGTGCACAGTTCTTTTGTATATGTTACAGTTACTGATGTATGTTATTTTAATGAATTTCTGTTAGGATGCAGCTAATGTGACATCATTGTGTATATGGTAGAGGTGTGGTAGGGTAGAAAGTAGAATGCAAAGTGTTTTACATGCCTATTGCCTACTACTTCCCTTAATAATTTTTGTTAATGTTGTAAAGGGACTTTAACTGGTGTTTCTATGTGAATGTATATTTTGTTAATGTTAAATTGGGGAACATTTTCACAATTATTTGAATGTTGGTATCCCGCAACTCCATTGGAGTTGGTGGAGTTACATTATTATACATGCAAATTTTATGTTGATTAGTGTCCAGATTTTTGTCCAGTTGTACCTACTTTTCATGGGCCTTTGTCCAGATTTTTGATGTCTCCAGGTTGAGAGATGTGATTCATAATAGATCATTCAAATTAGTCTGGAGCATAATTTACTTCATTTTTTTAGCACTTCAAGGAAGTAAAAGCTGATGATGACCAAACTCCAGCCCTGCCCTGGTACTGTGGGACTCTCATCCACTAAAACACCCCCTAACACTGGGACAATTCTAGCATGCTACAGATCATATCTTTACCTTGCCATAATTTAAATAACATTGTATCTCCATACTGTCGTCAATCTGAATCGAACTCCACACTTGTTAGTTTAAGACCCAGTGCCCCAACTCACTGCACCAAGCAGGACTCTTCAAGTGGATCTATGATCAACCAGCTTTTGTCTTGACAATTGTTTATGTTCTATTTAAAATTCTTTTTGGGTTTTGATGTTTAGTTGCTGAAAATAGACAAAATGTGATAAGGCTGTTATAGGACTTGTGCTGCTGGCTGTGTATGGTTTGGTGTAATTATTTGTGACTGTCTAGATATAAAGACTAGTCATCTTCTTCTCCTTTCAGCTTCTCCTGTTAGGGGTCACCACAGCAGATCATCAGTCCACAGAACAAGTAGCAGTAGAGTTTTACAGTATCGAGTTGCCAGCCCGGTGCCCAATTTTCCTCAGAAGGCACAACCACACGCACACTCACACCTAGGGCCATTTTAGAATGTCCATTCCACCTGTACCAGGTCTTGGGAATGTGGGAGGAAACGGGAGCACCTGGAGGAAACCCATGCAAACACAGGAAGGACATGCAGACTCTGCACAGAAGCTATCCCTGCCAATAATTGAACCAGAGAACCTCTTACTGTGAGGTGATAATGCTATCCGCTGAACCAGTGTGCTACCTAGCTATAAAGACTAGTCTGCTGTACTTTTTCAACTGTTAAATGCTATTCATCATCATTGTAACTTTGTGTATACAACTTTAATAATAAACTTATGTGCATGTGCTTACTTGAGTAAGTAAATCTCAATATTTTAATTGATAAACTAATACTTCTGTAAAAGTAACCTGTTACTTTACTTAGTAACTGGTAGTAAGTTGTTGTTGTCTTTCGGCTTTTCCCGGTTAGGGGTCGCCACAGAGGAACTCCGGTCTGCTAATGACTGGCAGTAGATTTTTGACGAACGCCGAGGTGCCAGCTCGACGTTCAACCTCCAACAAAGGCACGCCCATTTACGCATGTCTTTCGAGCGCCCACCTAACCGCGGGGAGGACATGCAGACTCCACACAGAAGGCACTCCCCGCACTCCAGCCGAGAATCGAACGGGAGAACCTCTTGCTGTGAGGCAACAACACTACCTAATACTTTCACTGAAAAGTAACTAGTAATAGTAACGTATTACTTTTATAAGTAACTAGCACAACACTGGAAATAGCAAACAGAAGTGTAAAGTGTATGTACTTTTCTAATGCTGTACTAAAAGTGTATAGTTTTGGAGTTTTATTCACCTAGCTTTATCTGCCAGAAACACTGGCCTCTAACTAAGTTCCTCTAACTAAGGAATACTTAGTTTTGGCATTGTTGAAACCATATCTTCAGAGTTAAGCAGTGGGTAATGCTGTCTTCAGTCAACTTTATTCAGGCCGTTTGGATCATTACAGATGTGAATTTTGTCTTTCTTCAGAATAGTGACCATATTGGTCACTCATTCTTTTGACTATGATTTCCTTTTAATGAATCCTAAGCTTTCAGTTCAGTTTCATTCTTGCTCATTTTTACCCCTGAAAGCATGTTGTTAGTGGCGTAGCATCAGAATTTATTTGTGTATGATATTCTTTGGGCAAACTTCCTAATCTGTACATAGAGCAGTATATTCTGGAAGGATAGCAGTGCTTTGTCTCTATGCATTTTCTGAGATGTCTGTGCATCTGTGTGGCTGTCTGTGCCTGTTTGCATGCATCCTTTGATTTCATAGTCTGGATTTGTTTTATCATGTCTGCCTTCTAACGATCCATCAAGCTAAAATATTAGTAGAATTTGCTTCTTTAAATGTTACTATTTGAAAAGACTCTTGCACAACTAATTTTTATATCCAGCTGTCAGTAGCTTTTAACCCAATGGCTTGAATTTAACAGAGTGCACAGCTTCTGTTCAGTGCCTTCTATCCTCAAGGTTTTAAAAGCATCTTCAGACCAAATATTACATGCTGTACCTACAACTTTTTTAAACTGTGTGTGACTTGCACTATTGCTTCAGTGGCTCTGATGCATTTTCAGAGTTCACTGTATCAGCTCTTTTGTGGTGCACGTGATGCCTGAATTTCCATAGTACAGGCTTTGGCGAAGCAAGGGCAGCACAGTGACACAGCAGATAGAATTGTCACCTCACAACAAGAGGTTCCCCAGTTCCATTCTTGTCTGGGGTGCCTTCTGTGCAGTGTCTGCATGCCCTCCCTGTGTTTGCATGAGTTTCCTCTCAGTGCTCTGGCATCCTCCCACATTCCAAAGACATGCAATAGGTGGACTGGACACTCTAAATTGGCCATAAGTGTGAATGTGCATGCGAGTGTGTGATGTGGATGAACTACCATGGCAGGGCTAGCCACCTAGTGGTATAAACCTTGGCTGTAGATTGTCAGTGTTCAAGTGACACCCGTCAACCTTGTGCAAAAAAAAATGGGAAAAAGGGAATCTAATGTTCTTTTCATTCTTCATTACTTATGGGTTACGGATCTGATTTTTGGATCTGACTTGGCTACATACTTTAGATGCGAATGTCGATAAAGCCAGCAGGAAAGGTGGAAATCCACAATTTTATTTAAACAAGTAAATGTTACATGTCAAAGGTAGAGGGAAATAAACCCAACTACCTGTCCCAAACCGGTTTCGGCTGTAATAGCCTTCTTCAGTGAGAAAACATGAACAACAAGAAATACACTCATATATATATATATATATATATATATATATATATATATATATATATATATATCACATAAGGCTGTTCATTGGTGCATTATAATTGATCATTAAGCCCAGGTGGAAATAGAGCTCCTGGCTTGATAATCCATGTACGTTCCTTAAAATTAAGTAGATCATGCCATCCTGGTTTGTCCCTACATCTACCCACAATGCAATCTATAACAGTAAAGTAAAAAGATGCAGTATTGTGTTTGCACACATGGTTAAACAAAGCATTGGTAGAATGTTTATTCCTAATATCACTAAGATGCTCCCCAATTCTAAGACGGAAAGGTCTAGATGTTTGTCCCACATAGAATGAGGAGCATGAACAAGTGACCAAATAAACTACCCATTCTGTACTGCAATTAGCCCAAAAATTAATATTAAAAACCACCTATGTATTGCGGCTAGTAAATTCCCTTGTTTTCTGAACCCTAGAGCAGGGAATGCAGTATTCACATGGTGTACAACCTATCAATGGGCCACCTGTAAGTGCACGTTGAGTGGGAACCGTAGAACTGGTTCCCACCCTCTTATAGTGACTAAAAAGGGAACCTAGTGTACGTCCTTTCCTGAATGAGAAAGAACATCTGTCACCCAAAAATGGATGTAATCTGTCCTTGACCATAAGTATGTTCCAGTGTCTGTTGATAATATTTATGAACCCCCATGTATTGCGTCCATATGTGGTCACCAGACGAACCAAAGGGTTGGAAAAACACTTTGGTTTATCCTTATATTGCAAAAGTTTAGTTCTGTCTTGAGTGGAAGCCCAGTGGCAAGCTGTGCTAATTTTCCCAGGTTGGCAACCCCTCTCACGATAACGTTGTATTAGATCATCCCTGGTATCCTCAAAGGATTCATGGCTGGAACAAATCCTTTTTACCCAGAGGAATTGTGATTTGGGGATATTCAGGATGGTATGTTGGGGGTAGAAGCTGGTGGCATGCAAAAATAAGTTATACTCAGGGAATTTCCTATAAACTCGTGTAGCTGAAGTATCATCAGGATTCTTGCTGACTTCTACAGCGAGAAAAACAGTCTTCGATTTATGGAAATTCAGTTTGAATTCGATTCCCCATTTGTTATCATTAAGATGACATACTTTAGACTTCAGATCCAACTCTTGAGCTCCTCCCTCTACCCATAATGCCCTACTGCATCCCTATTGCCTCAGATCTTGTTTGCTGCCTTTGCAAACAGACGCAGGTTCCACTCTTGAGTGCTTTTATTGGTGTTGTGCATTTGATTATTTTCTATTACAAAATTTTTTGATTTACTATTTTTCTTCCTTCCTCTAGTTTTCCCTGGTTGTCAGGGTTATTTGTCTTTCCTTTCCCTTTTTCTGTACTATTTCATAGCACTGTCTCTCTCTGTCATTGCTGGTATTGTTTCTGTCTCTTACCCTCCTCTTTTGAGTATTTCTTTCTACTGTATTTGTTAGTTTTTCTCTTATAGGTTTATAGGTTGATACTAGGCTATCGGCCTTCGGGCCTATACAAGCCTAGTCATAACAATTTCCTGGCTATTTCTTCCCACAATATTTACTTCCCTGGACCCCTGTCTGGCAGGGCGACTGATGTGTGCCACATAGAAGGATTTCCTGACTGCTGTGGCAATGTGGTTATCGAAGGTGAGACCACTGTCCACCTGTGTCCCTAGTCTCTTATCACACTTTCAGTGTTAAGTGTATTGCCACCTATGTGGTAATTCATGGGTACATGTTTTTTCCCAAAGGGGATTGTGAAGGCTGCCATCCTAACCAGATATAATTTTATGGATAATTCTGTCATTTGTAAATATTAATGTAAGCCACAGGCTTGTTGTCTTGAATGGAAAAAATGCTGTTACATGTGAAACTGCAAAAGTGTAACAACAGTGCACTCTGCTGACCAAGTAAAGCATGTTGTGACCCTTTGATGTAAACATGGCTCCGTCCGGTCTAGATTTAGGAATTCTTGCTGTTGTTTTAAGGCCAGAGTTAATGGCCATAATTTGCATGCATAAATGTCCTTTATTGCTCTGATTTCTGCCCAGAGGTGAAGAATGTAAATATAGTTACTGTTAGCCTGGGAACCCAGGGAAGTGTGAAGAATGATGTAATGTGAACCAGGAATGTGATTTTAAAAACAGAGAGAATCGGAGAGCATTAAGCATTTTTGCCTTGACCATCCAACTCAGCACTGCCTTTGCTCTATATGTAAGTTTATCTTAGATTCGTGTTTTCTCTTAGAAATAGCTAGAAACTAGAAAGATTAGACTGTGCTTTTCTGTGATGTCAGAACTGTACTACTAAATTATTTTAAGTATTTCTCTGTGATCTTTGAACTCTTGACTAGCACTGTGTAGTAAAAAGTAATGTCTTGTGTTTTGACTATTTATTATTATTTTTAAACCCTTTCAACTGTGGCTGTTTTTGTAGAGATAATTTAAGCTCTTTAGAGTACTTGCATGCCTTTGGTAAAATTGTACAAAGCCACTCTAATAGCTTTAGCCCTGGGCTATACTACCAATTGGATAATAATATTGCACACAGTAATAATTGGACACCCATTTAAGGGCCTTTGAGTAACTGATAAATATTAGTGGGTGATGGCAGCTGGTACTATCATATAGTTTGGGGAAAAGGGGGCACAGCTGGAGAACCTGTTCCAGCCTTCCTCAGGAGTGTCTGTGTGGTTATATAAACTCTTCTCAAAGAGTGTGTGTGTGTGTGTGTGTGTGTGTGTGTGTGTGTGTGTGTGTGTGTGTGTGTGTGTCAGCTACTTGGGCAGGGACACGAAGCACTGGTTGGACAGAGAGGGTGCTGGAGGTTTTAGCTTGCCCACTAGGCTGAGATCTGGACCCTATAGCTGTGTCAGTGGAGAGTCTTATTTGGGACCTGGAGAGCAAGGGAGTGACCAGCCCTGGACTGACTGGGATGTCTGTGTGCACTTAAGAGAAATTGCACTTTACTGTGTGTATCTGTTATCCTTTCCTCCTATACGAAACACCCCTCACTGGTGTTAGTGGTGAGGATTGAGGCTCCTTGATTGCTGGGCCAGGGCACGGGCGTCACATGGATAACTATACAATGTTAAGTTGTCAATCTCACCTTCATTCTTGCTGGATGGGTTCGGAGCCAATCCTCTGCTTCGACTCAGCCTAATACTAAAGCTTGAGAGCTATTTTTACTGGCTTGAGGCTATGCTATGTCCCATAATGCTAGGTGTCATATACCCAGATCTCGTTTGCCGCTTCAGCTATGAGGTTGCGTTTCCACCGGCTCTAGGTCGTATTTAGAATTTTTTATAATTATAGTTAGTTTTCGATTGATATTTTTTCCTAGATTTTTTTCTAGTAGTGTTGGTAGTCACCCAACTAGTCTTCCCACCCTTTATTAGTAGTTTTCCTACTCTTTTCCACCCTTAAGGTGGTTAGGCCTTTATCCCCCCTTTTACAGTAGTTTGTAAAGTAGATTTATACAGGTTACTTTACTAGGTGTGTGTGTGGAATTTTGTTTTATTGTAGTAACTGTAAGAGTGTCTGTCAAGTGTTGTGTTTGTATACTTGTTAGACTTTGTTGTCCCGTTCCTGTGGTATCATGTCTAAGGATACCAAGATATCGGGATTCAAGAAGTGTGACTCGTGCTGTCAGAAGATGTGTCTGACAGACGGTCACACTTCTTGTGTGTATTGTTTGGGCCCTCTGCACCTGCAGGACTCTTGTTCCATCTGTCATGCTTTTAGCCCAAGAGTCCTGCAGGAGCGCAGAAATAAGCTCATCTTAAGGGGCTTATTGAAGCCCAAAGGTTCTCCTACCAAGCCTCTGTCAGGAAAACCTTTCAAGCCCGCCAAACCATCAGCTCCATGTCTGGAGCTGGCGCCGAGCAGACCTTCTTCTGCCTCGTCGGTTCCGGCCGGAACCGATACATCGAGGCCTCAGTTGGCTCCAACCTTGGTGTCGAAGCCGTCTCCAAGCCGAAAGCGCTCCCGATCTCCCTCATTGGAGTCGGTCAGGTCGGCTCCGAAGTCCCCTTTGCTGTTGGAGCAGAAGGTCTCACTTCTCTAGATCTTCAAGCTTTTCGGACCACGACCTCGAGAGGGTAGTCAGTAGGCTTTTGAAGTCGCAGGTGCTCGCCCAGTTATTGCATAGTCCATCTCAACAGACAGCGGCTTCCCCAACGCCTGCTCCAGTTCCTCCTCCGACTATTCCTTCGAGCTCGGAGCCGGAGGCCGTCAGGGTTGGTACTGTGTGGGCATCGGAATCGATTCCACCCTTATCGGTTCCTTCGTCGGCTCTGATCCCTTCATTGGCTCCGTCCTTGGAGGGATCCAGGCGCCGTGACTCCCTCGTTGGTTACGAGGGGGCGAGTGGCATCTGACCCTTGTCCGACCCCATTCTCCCTCTCGGAGTGTCGGCGCAGGTGAGCTTGGCCCCGACATCGGCCTCGGAGCCGTCCCTCTTGGTGCCGGGAGGAGCTCTCATCTCTTTGGAACTGGGTCCCTCCTCTCTGCCTTATAGGGGCGCCTTTGAGGTCATGAGGAGCGTGCTGGCTCTTATACCGGCGCCACGGTTGGCCCCATCGGCCCCTCCTTTCATGGTGCCTGCTTCGGCCTCTGCCTATCCTCCCGAACCTAAGCGTGGAGAACCAACGCTCCATTGGGCGTATTCTCCTCTTCTGAGGCCTCCCCTGATCCTGCGGGGGAGCCCCCTCGGAAGAGGACATGCAAGAGGAAGCATGTGGACTCCCCGGATTCAGTGACATCTGACACCGATCTGGATGATTTGGAAGGGTCCCCAGAGTCCCCCTCTGAGGATGTCTCATTTTCTGACATCCTAGAAATCCTTAAACAGAGGGGGAACTGGTCTGCCTTCAACCCTTCCGAGGACGAGTCGGTGTACCTGGACGTGTTCGGTTCTCGCCCTTCCACCTCCTGGGTGTCCCCGCCTTTCGACTCACTCATGGAGGTGGTGGCTCGGAAGGCGTGGACGGCTCTGGATACTGTGGAACCAACTCCCTGGAGGCCCACAAAATTTATTACAGCCCCTTCGGACAAGCAATTTCTCACTAAGGGCGTCCCCGTTGATGCCATGGTGGTGGCAGCGGCCACTAAGAAGGAGTTGGCTGACCCTTCAGTTCCTGTCCATCCTCCTAATAAGGAATCTAGGACTATGGATAAGTACGGCAAGCGGATGTTTTCTTCAGCGACCTTTGCCATAACATTCGCTGAATTATTTGTGCCATTTCACCCGTCTTCAGAGAGACCTTTTCAAAGAACTAGGTGATACCTTGCAGGACCCATCAGCTGCGGGGTCTCAGGAAAAGATCAACTCCCAGCTAGGGACCCTGAACTCTATTGTAAACTCCTCCATGCGGCTCATCTCCTATGCCACCGATGGAGCGAGTAGGGCTGCAGGCACGGGCGTGGCTCTAATGAGACATGCCTGGATGCGGCTTTGCAACTTTGCCGACCCCTTCAAGGCGTCTTTCACTAACACCCCCTTTGACGGTTCTGCCTTATTTGGACCTCAAGTGAAGGATACAGTGACCAGGTGCGAGCAGGAAGGCAAGACTCTCTCTGCCGTAGGAGTCCGTTTTTCTACCCCTTCTAGACCATACCCTAAGGGTCAGAAAGGTGGGAAAATGTGGTTCCGCAAACCTCAGGGAGTACTGCCTGATGCACGTGGTGAGCTTCCCTCCAGAGGCAGAGGAGGGAACAATAATAGACGCCACCCGAGGTGCAGGGGGGGTCCGCAGAAT
Organism: Protopterus annectens; assembly: GCF_019279795.1. Lineage (NCBI taxonomy): Eukaryota > Metazoa > Chordata > Ceratodontiformes > Protopteridae > Protopterus > Protopterus annectens. The sequence continues at coordinate 1,210,401,812 of NC_056731.1, forward strand.
CAGGGTAGCAGAGAATCTTTCTCTGACAAACCCTTCCAGCACCCCTGAGGGGCTGCCCGACTGTCCACCTTCGGAGGCAGTCGGGGGAAGATTATCACTGTACCCAGAAGCCTGGCATTCCCTCATGCAAGACAAATGGATACGGTTGATCATATCCGAGGGCTACCAAATTCCCTTTACTCACACCCCACAACAGCCAACAGGGCCCCTTCCAGACGTTCCACCCGGTCTGAGGGATCTAGCAGCATTAGAAATTTCAAAGCTGCTAAGAAAAAGGGCCATCCAGCCAGTCCCAGCAGACCAACAAGGATCCGGTATCGACTCCAAGTTCTTTTTGGTACCAAAGAAGACAGGGGACTGGAGACCTATTTTGGATCTCAGCATGCTGAACAAGTGTGTTCAAAGAATGAAATTCCGGATGCTCACACTACAGCCCATTCTACCCTTTCTGGGTCAGGACAATTGGATGTGCTCTATAGACCTTCAGGATGCGTACTACCATATCAAGATGAACAGGTTTCTCCGCTTCCGGCTGGGAGCCAGTCACTACCAATTCAGAGCCCTGCCCTTTGGCATCACCACAGCCCCCAGGGTGTTTACCAAATGCATGGCAGTGGTTGCGGCTCACCTGAGACGACAAGGATTCCAGGTGTTTCCATATTTAGACGACTGGCTCCTTACTGCCACCACCAGGCATCGACTACTCCAATCCAGGGATTATGCTGTACAAACGTGCAGTGGGCTAGGTATCTCTATAAATTTCGAAAAGTCTGCATTGTCGCCTTGTCAGTCTATTACCTTCATAGGCGCCGTTTTAAACACAGTGGAGCTCTCAGCAAAACTACCCACCAAAGAGTTTCAGACATTCGCAACCATGTTCAGATCCTATTACAGGAAACCAGAGTCCAAGCCAGGTTTGTACTAAAAACACTTGGTCTCATGGCAGCAGCAATCACTTTACTGCCCCTGGCGAGTTTTCATATGCGGATCCTGCAGTGGATACTATTTTCCCAGTGGTCCTTTCAGCAGCTCCCCATGTCACACACCATTCTAATCACTCAGTCATGCAAAAGACATCTTTCTTGGTGGACGGTCTCCCCTCAAGTACTCCAGGGCAGACCTGTGGTCCTTTCTCCTCCTGTTGCCACTGTGACAACGTATGCCTCCCTGATCGGGTGGGGGGGGGCATTTTCAGGGCAGGACAGTCCAGAGCACATGGCAACCCTTCGAATACCACTTGCACATAAATGTCTTGGAAATGAGAGGGGTACTTTTAGAGTTGCAGGCCCTTCAGGACTCTCTACCCACCGGGACTATTGCAGTTCAAACAGACAGTATGTCTGTAGTATGGTACATCAACAAGCAGGGCGGAACCAGATCCTAACCTCTATGTCGAGAAGCACTCAGACTTTGGCAATGGGCGATCTCTTCTCAACGGTTTCTGGTAGCAATGCATATTCCCAGAAAGTCCAACGTCATAGCGGACAGACTGAGCAGAGCCATTCTCATGCCTCACGAGTGGTCTCTCAACCAGACAATAGCGGAAAGAATTTTCAAAAGGTGCGGTCAGCCTTGCTGTGACCTTTTTGCAACACCTCTAAACAGCAAGTGTCCAGACTTCTTCATCCTCTTCCCTCTCCCAGGTCTACCCCCCAGAGACGCTCTAGTTCACGATTGGCCCCGGGGTCTTCTGTATGCATTCCCCCCCTTTCCCTTGATTACTCAATTAATCCAGAAAGCAACTGCCTTGAGAGCCAGGATGATCCTCATTGCCCCTTACTGGCCTCGACAAATTTGGTTTCCGTTCCTGCAACGCCATCTACTGGAGCAGCCCTGGCATCTGGACCCAGTGCCAGATCTTCTGACCCATCAATCGGGCGGGCTGCATCAGTCCCTTCGGTCTCTCAACCTCACAGCATGGTTACTCCACTTCCAACCCTAGCCAGACTTCCCCTTATCTCTCAACCAATTCGAGATATCATCCTTGCTTCTCACAAGTCTACTACTAGAAAGACTTATGCTAGCAAATGGAAGCGTTTCTCTGACTGGGCAGGGAAAAAGCACGTGGACCCCTTTTTGGCTCCTGTCCAGACAGTTCTAGAGTTTCTAGCAGAACTCTTTCGATTGGGCTCTTCCTCAGCTACCATCAGAGTTCAACTGGCAGCTATTGCAAATATCCACGTTCGCTTGTCAGAGACCAGCATCATGTCCCACAAACTTTGCAAAGCCTTTTTAAAAGGAACCCTTTTACTTAGGCCCCCGGTTAAGGACCCTCCCCCACCGTGGGACTTAAATTTGGTACGGTCTTCCTTAATTCTTCCTCCCTTTGAGCCGGCGGCTTCTTGTTCGTTGAAGTTGCTCTCATGGAAAACACTCTTCTTAGTAGCCATCACCTCAGCAAGAAGGGTCTCGGAACTTCAAGTCCTTTGCGTTCGCCCTCCTTATCTTCTTTTTCACAAAGACAGAGTGTCACTTAGGACTAATCCGTCCCTTTTACCCAAAATAATCTCAGAAAAAAATCTGAATCAGACCATAGATCTTCCAGTCTTCTTCCCAAATTACACCAATAGAGCTGAACGAAAGTTACATTGTTTGGACGTTCACCGTCAATTACGCTTCTACCTGGATAGAACTAAGCAGATGAGAAAATCAAACCAGCTCTTCCTGTCTTATGCGGAGCGGAAGCAAGGCCAACCAGTCTCTAAGGTAACTTTGTCCAGGTGGTTGTCCTGTCTTATCATGTTGGTCTGTCAGCTGAGGAACACCGAACTTCCTACTAAGCCTAGAGCCGATTCAACCAGAGCTTTAGCTTCTTCAATAGCTTTTTAGGCAAGATTGCCAATGGATTCCATTTGCGCAGCGGCCACTTGGGCCTCTCCTCATACCTTCATTTCTCATTACAAGCTCGATATGGCCTCCAGAAGTCGGGCTGATTTTGGTTCCACGGTACTCAAGAGTTTGTTCCATTGAGCCACCCAGGATTTAGGTGCTTAGGGACGTTGTCCCATCCAGCAAGAATGAAGGCGAGATTGACAACTTAACATTGAGAAGTTATGTTCTTACCATAACGTTCCATGTTAGTTGTCTTCTTCTCGCCTTCTTTCTTGCGTCCCACCCTCCAACCCCCTAGCCTGGGAGATCTAGAGTACCTTGTGAGAATTTTTGCCACCTCGGTTATTTCCCCAGCTAGCTCCCTTGCTCCCTCTTTTTTGCTAGCTCTTCTAGAGGGCGTATATATATATATATATATATATATATATATATATATATATATATATATATATATATATATATATATATATATATATAAATATAGATATATCCTTCTCCCTTTTTGTATCTATGATTAGGTGGATTGTTCTCTGTTTCTGTTGTGGTGGGACTTATATGTCCATAGTGTTGGCTATCATAGGTTCATAGGTTCATAGGTTAGTACTAGGCTATCAGCCCTAGGGCCTATACAAGCCTAGCCATAACAATTCCCTGAATATTTCTTCCCACATTATTTACTTTCCTGTAAACAGGGGACTGGAGACCTATTTTGGATCTCAGCATGCTGAACAAGTGTGTTCAAAGAATGAAATTCCGGATGCTCACACTACAGCCCATTCTACCCTTTCTGGGTCAGGACAATTGGATGTGCTCTATAGACCTTCAGGATGCGTACTACCATATCAAGATGAACAGGTTTCTCCGCTTCCGGCTGGGAGCCAGTCACTACCAATTCAGAGCCCTGCCCTTTGGCCTCACCACAGCCCCCAGGGTGTTTACCAAATGCATGGCAGTGGTTTCCAGGTGTTTAACTGCCACCACCAGGCATCGACTACTCCAATCCAGGGATTATGCTGCAGTGGGCTAGGTATCTCTATAAATTTAAAGTCTGCATTGTCGCCTTGTCAGTCTATTACCTTCATAGGACACAGTGCTACCCACCAAAGAGTTTCAGACATTCGCAACCATGTTCAGATCCTATTACAGGAAACCAGAGTCCAAGCCAGGTTTGTACTAAAAACACTTGGTCTCGTGGCAGCAGCAATCACTTTACTGCGATCCTGCAGTGGATACTATTTTCCCAGTGGTCCTTTCAGCAGCTCCCCATGTCACACACCATTCTAATCACTCAGTCATGCAAAAGACATCTTTCAAGTACTCCAGGGCAGACCTGTGGTCCTTTCTCCTCCTGTTGCCACTGTGACAACGTATGCCTCCCTGATCGGGTGGGGGGGGGCATTTTCAGGGCAGGACAGTCCAGAGCACATGGCAACCCTTCGAATACCACTTGCACATAAATGTCTTGGAAATGAGAGTGGTACTTTTAGAGTTGCAGGCCCTTCAGGACTCTCTACCCACCGGGACTATTGCAGTTCAAACCGACAGTATGTCTGTAGTATGGTACATCAACAAGCAGGGCGGAACCAGATCCTAACCTCTATGTCGAGAAGCACTCAGACTTTGGCAATGGGCGATCTCTTCTCAACGGTTTCTGGTAGCAACGCATATTCCCAGAAAGTCCAACGTCATAGCGGACAGACTGAGCAGAGCCATTCTCATGCCTCACGAGTGGTCTCTCAACCAGACAATAGCGGAAAGAATTTCCTTTTGCAACACCTCTAAACAGCAACATGATCTGGGTATATGACGCCTAGCATTATGGAACATAGCATAGCCTCGAGACGGTAAAAATAGCTCTCGAGCTTTAGTATTAGGCCGAGTCGGAGCCGAGGATCGGCTCCGAACCCATCCAGCAAGAAAGAAGGCGAGAAGAAGACAAGTAACATGAAACGTTATGGTAAGAACATAACTTCTCATTTCTTGGCATTGAGCTTGAGCCCATGGCTCTGGCACCAAGCATCTGTTTCTGTAAGGCCCTTTGTAGAATATCCACATCATTTGGGGATTCAATAATGGCTTCCAGTTTGCATTCATGTGCGAACTTTGTTAGCCAGAGTCCCTTAATGTTGGCCTATACTTCATAGAAGTAGATGCAAAACGAGCGGTCCCAGGACTGAACCCTGAGGTACTCCACTTGTCTGGAGCTGGTCTGTCTTCTTTAGTTATTAAAAAAAAAAAAAAAAAACTTGCTTAACCTCTTTATCTCTTGGTAATGTTTTGTTTTTTCTTCCTCACTATCTAGATTATGTTAGACAAAAAACAGGCTTGAAAATACACTTGGGCATAAGATCCTATACTCAGATGCCCACGAGTGCCTTTATTGCCTTGGAGCTGAGCACTTGGTCACGTTGTGCAAAATATGTGTGCCATGTTTAATCTAAGAGCCCTGGCAGATGGAAGGAATAAGCTTATTTTAAGGGGTCTTCTTCCCTATTTTTCCACTCCAGGTGCTCAAACCCCCACCAAACTTGGTAAGTCTCCTCCTCTGGAGTATCCCCTAAGTCTTCGTTGGAGCCACCAAAAATAATTAAGAAGCTGTCATATCTGACCCTCTGGATCCTAAGACTTTCCAACATTCAGATCCAAAGCCTTCAGAGCCTAAGGTTCGATTCCTGCAGTTATTATGATCAGTCTAATAGCTCCCCCCTCAGATTCTAAGTAATCGGATCAAAAGCCAGGTGCTTCCTTTAGGAGTGGTACTTTGGAATATATTATAAAACCAATTTCGCTTACCTTGCCTGCTCAGCTTTGCCAAATAACACAGAAGCATTCCCGGCCCCCTTCCACCTCTTCCTCTAGGGCCTTCAGAAGTTTGTCAGAAGCAGATGTGGCTAGGATGATGCCAAAGTTTCTGAGAGCTCAGATCCAGACGGGGGTCTTACAAGCTCTGTCCCTTGTCAGATCCGTGAGTATGCCTGTTACAGTTAAGACTATCATTTCTCCTTTTCCGATCCATCCAGTGGTTTTGGAGCCCAAGGATCCAAGATTCCCGATAGGCATTGCATTGGATCCAAGGAAAGATTCTTCCCCCACTCTGACTTTTTTCCCGACTGGTTCTGCTATGGTACCCTCCGATCAGAACGGGTCTCGGAGCTGAAGTGTCTGTGTTAGGTCTTAGGGGGTAGGTTTGGCTCCAGTTTTGTTGGATCCATCCCTTCCTGTTGAAGCTTCGGCCCTGGACAGTTCAGATCCAATTCTCCCCTCGAGGCTTGGATCAAGGGGTGGCCTAAATCTACCATCTTCAGAAGCTTTGGCTCTGAGGGGTGGGTCAGGGCTTTTCCCGGTCCCTCTACCTTTGAGGTGGTGGAAAGGGCTTTTTCTGCCCAAAGCGGACTGTCTTCTCATGTTACGGATCTTACCACTTTACTCTCATCCGTTCAAAGCTCTTGATTTGTCAGACCTATTCCATATGGACAACCAGTTCAAATGAGTCTCCAGCCAGTTCCAGTGGAGGAACTTCCCTTATCAGAAGATTTGCTGAGGAAGAGGACATGTCAGAGGAGACGCATAGACTCCCCCGTGTAGTCTTGAATGGAAGACACCGACTTTGATGAAGGAGGGGGATCCCCCAGATCACTGCCATATGACATATCCTTTGGAGATATTCTAGAGATCCTGAAGCAGAAAGGTGGTTAGTCATCCCAAACTCTCTGCCCCCTGAAGAATCTGTGTTCTTGGAGACTTTTGGTTTTGGACCGTCTGCGTCTTGGGTAATCCAACTCCTAGCGGATGAACTTATTGATCTGGTTTCCCACCGGGCATGTAAGGAGCCAGATACTGTCAGCCCATCCCCAAGCTCCCTGGCAAGTTTTTGGCCCCACCTGCAGACACACCCCACTGGAGCAAAGAAATCCCAATTGATGCTATGGTGGTGGCGGCAGCCACTAAGAAAGAGCTAACAGAACAGAGCTCTTCTGTCCATCTGCCTAACAGGGAGTAAAGAGCATTGGACAGATTTGAAAGAGAATGTTCGCCTTAGCTGCTTTCCCTCTGAGGTCACATAATTATCTAGCGCACTTTACTAGGCTTCAGAGAGATTTGACTAAAGAACTATCAAATACTCTCCAAATCCATGCCTTCTGAGGATTTCAAAAGGACTTCCTCTCAACTGGCCACTCTTTTATCTATTTCATACACTTCGATGAGATTAATCTCACACACAGCTGAAGGGACCTCCTGAGCAGCCGGTTCATGCATTGCCATAAGGATACACTCCTTGATGCAGCTATGCAACTTTGCAGAGCCCTTTATAATGTCCTTTGTTTGATGGCACTTCCTTGTTTGAGGCAACAGTAAAAGATACACTTACCCTCAGTGAACAAGAAGGAAAGACCCTGTTTGCCATGGGGATCAAGTTTTCTACCCCTCAGCGGACCTTCTCTAGGAACCAGAAAAGTGGTAAGAAAATGTGGTTCCGTAAATCTCAGGGACCTTTCCAGGATTCACATGGGGAAAATTCCTCCAGAGGTAGAGGGAGAAAGTTAATGGTAGATGCTGCACTAGACGCAGAGGAGGCCCACAGAAACAGGGCTTTAGAGATTCTGTTACCGACATGAAGTGCTGCCTGACTATCCAGCTGTGGAAGCAGTCAGGGATCATATCTGTTTGCATCTAGATGCCTGGACAAAATCACAAGAGATTTATGGGTGCTAAGAATGATATGTGGAGGTTATTATATACCATTGTTCCCTTCCTCCTCATTGTCAAAGGAAGAAACTTCCCAGTGCTCCACCCAGTCATAGGAAGGTCACAGCACAAGAAATACAAAAGCTTTTAGAAAGAGTCATCCAGGAGGTCCCACCTAGCCAGATAGGATTTGGAACTTATTCATGCTTCTTTTTAGTGTCAAAGAAAACAGGGGACCAAGAACTGTCCCGTAGCCGGTCCAGTCACATCACGTCTGTGCGTGTACATACATTGCTGTCCTGTACTTGCTGAATGCCCTCGCTGTTTTAAATACAGTTCCTTCACCAACTAAGGGGAATTGGTGGTTCTTCTTGAATGCCCATGCTCTTCACCAACTAAGAGGAATTGATGGAATTTTGCTGTTGCAAGAAGGGAATTTGAATTGATGGAATTTTGCTCCTGATTGCTGTTTCAATACACAGAATTTTGCTGGCTTTGGTGTATGTGTGTTTTGCTGCTTCTGCTCCAAGTAAGGGGTGTGTGTGTGTGTGTGTGTGTGTGTGTGTGTGTGTGTGTGTGTGTGTGTGTGTGTAGATAGTTATATGCATGCACACACACACACAAATTCAACATGCTAGTTTTTCCTCGGCTGTTTAATTTGAATGCAGAATGGTAGCCCAGGCTTGGCCTGCTCAAAACTCTTCTAGCTGAATGTAACTCCCTTTATTTTGTTTTGTTTAGCAAATGGCCATCAGTGTTTCTGCTGTTAAAATTTGAAGTAAAAAAATGTAATTGAACCTAAACCTCTGTGATCTTTTGGAATGTAAAAAAAAATAGTATGTTTGTTGAAAAATGTGGAGTTCACTTTATGAAAATCAGACAAAAACAATCAGATAAAGAAATACTGGCACTGTTGATGGGCCCTGGATAGGGCGGCCATGGTGGTGCAGCGGTTAGCATTGCTGCCTCACAGCAAGAGGTTCTCCGGTTCAATCCTTGGCTGGGCTGCCTTCTGTGCGGAGTCTGCATGTCCTTTCTGTGGTCCCATGGGTTTCCTCCCACATCCCAAAGACATGCTGTAGGTGGATTGGACACTCTAAATTGGCCCTAGGTGTGAATACGTGTGTGTGTGTGCCTTCTGTGGAAGGTTGGGCGCCGGGCTGGCAACTCGACACTGTAAAACTCCACTGCCAATCATGAGCGGACAGGTGATCCACTGTGGCGACCCCTAACCGGGAAAAGCCGAAAGAAGAAGAAGAAGTTGATGGGCCCTGGCCCACTGCTTTGCCTAGAACTCAGATTAACTATGATGTTGCTGTGCTCCCATCCATGACTTAGATATTATCACCCTCGGTATATTGACAATACACTATGTGGTACATATTATTTTCCCTGGTAACACAACTAGAAAATACTGCAGAGTTTGAAGCCCTTTCTGTACAAGGGAGCTAGTCTGCCATAGAACAGAAATGCACACTCACTTTATACATGCAGATCTGTGGGCAGTTTGGAATATTGACAGTAAACCTAGTGAAAACCTTTGGCAGAGAGAAGAAATAACACATGTGGACACAGGGTGGATATGCAGTCTGTCTACATAAGACATTTCAGTTAAAAATTTAACTGAACAACCTTTTTGCCAATGGTCAATAATGCTATTTGAAATTTGCCATACAGAGGACATAGCACCACCAGTGCAGGTGTAGTAGTAATGTAGATAAAAATTACTATCGTTATGTGAAATCAATAAAGATGACTAGACTAACAAACCACAAATAAGTAGTAATTAGGTCGTCTGTAATAAAACACGGGAATAAATAGACCAATTATGAATGTCCTTAGTTTTTGAGGTACATCAGCAGCGGTGTTAAGTGAGTGCAATTCATTTTGACAGAACCTTGCAGATTTTCTGTGTATTTCATTTTAGACTTTAAGGAAGCTACTAATAGTTTTTTTACAGACTACATTATATCCCACTTATCTCATTCAAACTTTTTGTAGGGTGTCTGATGTAATGTGAAATGCAAAGTGCAGTTTTGTAGAACACAAGCAAGTAAGCTGAAGTTGCCTAGATTTGACAAGTATGTTTTGGTTGTCTTTGAAATCAAGAAATTTGTTGATGACACATCATAGTGGTGCTGAAGAATCGGCATGCAGCCTTTAAGATCAATGGTCGCTTTTCATTAATGAGTGCAGATGCCTTTTGAGAGTGTGCAACTGTTTTACTGAAAAGTTTTGAAACAGAAGTAATAGAAAATGTACCTTCTTCCTTGAGCAGGCTAAAAAATGATAACCTTCCCTTTGGAATGCCTTTCCGAATTGTAGACTTTTTCAAATATTTTGATTCTGGGTTGAAACTTACTTTGTTCTTCAGAGTACGTCACTCATGTACCAGTGTAGTAAACGGAGTACACTGATTATGCTCTGAAATTGATAAAAAGGTAAGATTGCAATACACCTTTCCACTGAAGAGTAACTGGTTCATTTAGTTGTCTGGGCTGGTACTATGAACAAGCGCCCCATCCCCTCAGCTCTTTGTGTCAAAAGGAAAAAAAAAAAGCACTTCACTGTAAGTGATCAGCTTATTACAGTAAGATCTGCCCCCCCCCCCCCCCCCCCCAATTACAAGCACACCAGCCAGGTGGCCAGAAGATGCATGACATGCCCCTCCTTCCTCTTCCTCAGCCATTCATGTCCATGCCCACATGCCCCAAACCATCCTTTAGCGTGTGTGTGTGTGTGTATATATATATATATATATATATATATATATATATATATATATATATATATATATATATATATATATATATGTATATGTATATATATGTGTATCTATATATCTGTATATCTATATGGATTCACTTTAGAACATCAAAAGCCCATAATTTTGAAATTCAAAATATTGAGACCAAGACATTGAGAATTCAAAACACTGAAAACTCAAAACACTGAATCCCATAACATTGAAAAAACATGGGAAACCAGCATGTATTATATTCCAGCACAACCACATACAGAAACAAATAAAAAACAAACCGTATTACACTTCTCCAAATTGACCCCCAAAACTCCTGCTACTTAAATATATCAACTCCGAGAGCGCACTACACTACACTGAGATGTGTTAAGTTGTAGTGTAGCAAGTAAGAAAGGAACATTATTGAGGTCACCTATGAAACCCTGGTAAGCATCGGAGAGATGTATAGTAATGTGTAATGTTTCAGCAGTGAAGTAGTGTTTGTAAGAGAAGGTTGAGGGTAGTTTTTTACAATTTAAACAGGCAGTCATGAAGTGCGGAATGGTATGTTTGCCATTTTGTTCTGTGTAGTGCGATCTCGGAGTTGATATATTTAAGTAGCAGGGAGTGAGGGGAGTGCATGGGGGCTTGCCCTCTGCTTATATTTGGAGAAGTGTAATTGGGTTTCTTTTTTTTTTGTTTCTGTATGTAGTTGTGCTGAAATATATTAAATGTTGGTTTCCTATGATTTTTTCAATGTTATAGGATTAAATGTTTTGAGTTTTCAGTGTTTTGAATTTTCAAGATTTTGGTTTCACTGTTTTGAATTTCAACATTATGGGTTTTTGATGTTTAAAGTAAATCTCTCTCTCTATGTGTGTGTATATATGTGTGTATGTGTGTGTGTGTGTGTGTGTGTGTGTGTGTGTATATATATATATATATATATATATATATATATATATATATATTACAAAACAGTATTTTTTCTTTTAAACTATAACAAGTAACAAGCTGTTTGCTACAGTTTGCACCTGCCTGCATGGAGCACTTCAGCGCTCATGTTTTAGTTTAAAAAATATATATATTTTTAAATTGTAGTAAACAGGTGCTACAATTACTGCTTGGAGTGCTGTGGCATTCATGTTTTAATTTTCTAAAAAAAGTTATTCTGTTTAAACGGTAGCAAACTGTTTACCACAAATGTAGCAAGCAGTTGCTACAGTTTATACCCAGCCTGGTTGCATGGAGGACTATAGTGCTCAGGTTTTCGTTTAAAAAAAATCTTTTACTTTTAAAATGTAGCAATCTGCTTGCTACAGCACTCAGGTTTTAGTGCAAATGCACTACTGGCTTTGGTATTGAATTAAAGTCCGATTGGAATCTGCTGATCCTGCCGCCAACACTTTGTGTGCAGGGCAGATGTTCTTCGTGTTTCACTGTTGCAGTCATTACTTTTGGATAATCTGGCAGGTTGCCCTCAGTCGGCCTGATTAACAAAGTCTTGGGCCCTGCGCCGGTTGCTGTCCTTTCTTCCATGACGTCAGGTCATCAGGGGTATAAAACATGCATCTGACGCCATTACATCAGTCTTTCTTGCTGCGTGGTGCCCGAAGCAGAAGCAGTTTGCAAGTGCCGGTTGGCCGACTCCTGAAATTTTCGTTTTCGAGTTTCAGAACCGAAGTCTTCAACTAAAAGCTAAGTACCCTGTTGGGGAAACTTTTTCTTGCTCCTTACCGATGTCAGTAAAAGTTAATAATTGCATTACTTGTGGGAAGCAAATGCCACATAAGGATTTTCATTTGTACTGTATTCCTTGCCTAGGCCCTGACCACAACGTGCCTTGCTGTCGGTTTTGTGTTAAATTTAATCAAAGCACAATTAAACGTCAGTATATTTTTGCTTCTAAATATTTTGGCTCAAGTTTAACTATCCAGAAATGTCGTCGGTTAGCAATCCGACTACCGGAATACCTAAAAAACGCAAAGAAAAAGACAGAGGCCGTCGAAGTCCAAAACCGATGATGATGCTTCTCCTAAGCCAGTCGCCGGTTTGCCGTTACTCAGTGAGGTGCTTAGCCGCTGATACCCGCTACTTCTGATTTGCAGGACTCTACTGAGACCCATTCAGAGTCCGGTATGCCGCGAGAGGCTTCAATTATGGGACCCACGGATGTCTAATGGGTCCAGAGCCACTGTGCAGGCACCGGCTTCTGAGAGTGTTTTCAGGCCTACAGATTTGTATATTAGACCAATGCCATCTTCAAAACTAAGGCCAAAATCTAAATCTGTGTCTAAAAAAACAATGCTTGGGCCACATGTGCAGGCCCCTATGCCTAAAAAACAGATGATCAAAATGGCTGAAGATTTAATTACTCTGATGAGGGGTAGCCAACCCCCTCCTTCTAAGAGGCCTAGACAAGACATTGATTATGAATATTCTGATCAGGATTCTATTTCTTCTGACTCTTCTAATGAACAGGATTTGTCTATTCCTACTTATGAGGACTCTGATGCAGAGGATTCCATTCCTTCTGCCTCTCCCCCTGAGGATTTTTCTTTTGGGGAAACTTTACATGCCTTAAAGGAACATTTCCACTGGTTGATAGCGTTGTTCCAATACAATGAAGGCTGTCCTTTTACCCACGTATCACACTGCTTAGGTGATTCAAAGATCGATCTCAAACGGATTTAATGAAGAATTTATTAACCAAAACACAAAGCACATAAAATAAAGTACTTTAAACACGTAAATCAAATAGAAGAAAAGTAACTGATTTAGCGCTTTCATCTCCTACACCAGAGACTTCCTCAGAATCCAGTTACCATTGACAAATCTTACATTATATATCACACAGCATTGTCAAATCATTAATTAATAATTAGGCATTTGTGTATTTGATTGCATATAATTGTAAATTAAAGGGCTAGGCTTCAATAGTGAATTTAAGCAACACTGCAAAAACATTTAGGTAGTAAAGGTTGTTGAATAATACAACCTGTACACAAAAATACTGTTGAAATACCAAAGGAACATTTATAGATATGTGCATACTATTTTGGTTATTGTTATACCAACCCCCCCCCCCAGTTATTAGTAGGTGGTTGAATCAGCGAATAAACATTTTGTTGATTACCTGTATGTAAAATATATGTGCATATAAATGTGTATGTCTATCCCAATGTGTATATATATATATATATGTATATAAAAGAATTAAATAGAATAAATATGTATTTTAAAAATATTTATAATGTATAATTATACATAAAATACCAATGACCATACAAATTGTATAAAAGTGAACACCTCGGCTAAAAGCCTTTCTTGTCAATATACATAGGGACAAATGTTAAAAATGTGTTTATAAACAACCAAGTATTAATAAATAATATTAACTTAATGATATAAAATATTAATGAGAAATTGTTAAAAATTGTTAAAATTGATGAAACTTGTTGATATCAAAATTACAAATTATATATATATATATATATATATATATATATATATATATATATATATATATATATATATATATATATAGGATATATTACAAAGCTAAAACCATAGTTAAAATCTTATAAAATATATATATTAACTAATTTTGTTCAAAATGGTACTAGTTTTGCAGTTTTTCTTGTGGTTGATCATTTTACCTTTTCTTTGGGTCTGCTGCCAATGTTTTTAATGCCGGAGTTATAGAGATATGGTCATTTAATCCTTTTCCACTACATGCGTCTAATCTCAGCTGCCAGATCATTTCCCTATACTCTAACTTTGTCTCCCAATCACCTCCTCTATCCATGGGTTCAATTTCCTCTAACACCCAAAATTTGAAATCTGCCTGTTTGCATACCATTGCATGCCTGTATAATGCATTATTGTCACTGTGTTTGTTGATGTCCCTGGTATGCTCGTATATTCTATTCCTAAGGTGGCGTTCAGTTTTGCCTAAATAATAGCTCCAGCATACCTTACAAAATACCAAATATACTACTCCTTTTGAGCAACAACTATTATATCTTTTAGCTTTTAAAGTTATATCCAAACTAGGTATTCTAATTTCTTTCAGTCCGGCAATATATGAACATTGTGCACACCTACCACATTTAAAAGTGCCATGCCTCTTGTTGGCCCCACTAGCTGTAATTGTTCTCTGTTCAATAATGTTCTTAATATTCTTGTTCCTTCTAAAACTATATTTGATGTCACATTGAAATACATCAGTTTTCGTTGCCATATTCCTGAACATCTCCCAGGTGTCATTAATACTTTTTTTCAACCATTTTACACCTTGGTGGTATGTAATCGTCAAATAGGGTGTGGAACTTGCTACAATTAAGTTATGAATATTGGAACTGTTCTTACTACTGATCCTAACTGTGATCTCCACACACCCATTTTTAGTTAACAGAGCGTTATATTTGTTACCTCTTTCTGAAATTACATATTCTTTTATAGGGCTAATAAAATCCATGGGATAGCCTCTTTCACAGAACATTTTTTCTATTTGTCAATTTCTTTTAGAAATTCTGCATCGTCTGAAATCATCCTAGCCATCCTAATCATTTGTCCTTTTACTATGTTTTTCTTAAGTTGATAAGGATGGTCACTGTCACAATGTAAATAGGCATTAGAATGATGTTCTTTTCTAAATATATTAGACCTATAGCATTTACTCTGGTTGTCTTTACTTAATTTTATATTTAAGAAATGTATTTCTTCTGTACCTATTTGATGTGTAAAATGCAGAAAGGTGGTTGTTTGGTTTATATACTGTATAAAATCTTGAATATACTCATAGGGACCAGACCATAAAACAAAAATATCGTCCAGGAAACTAAATTAATTAGTAATGTATTGACTATATACAGAGTTGAACACATATTTCTTTTCCCAAAATAACATGTTGATGTTAGCATACATAGGGGCACAGGCTGAGCCCATGGCAACTCCCTCTTTCTGATGGTAATAGTCCCCCTCAAAATACACGTAGTTGTACTTTAATATCAGTTCCATACATTCCAAAACCGTTCTAAACTCAGCTGCTGTCACTAGTTTTAATTCAACAAGTATTTTTTCAAAACATTCCAAACCAATGGCTTGGCGTATAACTGAAAACAATTCTTTAACATCAATAGTAATGAACAACATATTGTCTGAATAAGTACTCACACCTATTTTTTTCAAAAAGTCCCATGAATCTATCAAAATGTGATCATATTTAGCGTTGAATCCTTTTAACATAGTGTCCACATAAATAGCCAAAGGCTGGGTTTTAGATCCCTGAGATGACACTATAGGTCACATGGGTGGGTTATGTAGGGATTTGTGTATTTTGGGTATACCAAAAATACCCGGAATAACAGGTTTTGGTACTTTTAAAAATTTGTATAGTTCCATATCAATCATTCCTGTGAACAAATTGTCTTCCAAAATGAGATCTATCTTCCTGTATGAAATATTGATCTCATTCTTTGTTACTAAACCATACTGTTCTTCTTTATCCAAAATATCCTTCATCTTCTTAATATAATCCCATCTATCCATAATAACCACCCCTCCCCCTTTATCAGGTTTCATGATACGAATTTTGTCATTACTGCTCAAATCTCTTAATAATTTTTGTTCAGCATTTGTCAAATTACTTATAGTTTTTTTGTTATTATTATTGTTCTTGTATCCATTTCGTATCCTATTAATGACACATTTTTCAAAATTCAAAATTTTATGTTGTAAAGGAGGATTATAAATACTATGTCTAGCTAAAGAGTTCTCCCTATCTTGGACTGCTCTGTCCTGTTTAAAATTTAATTTTCGCGTAAACAACTTGATGTCCAGTATAATGTTTTCCACTCTAGGTTTGTTGACAGGCACAAAAATGAACCCTTTAGTGAACAACCTAAAAATATCTTGATTAATCAATATATCAGTGTAATTGAATATGTTGAAATTGTTAAAAGTATGTATAATAACATCCACCTGTTCCTGTACATCTGTTATTGATTCAGGACTACAATCACTTGTTATATCTTGGCACAAAACCATATCTAAATCACCTGTCTGTATACCCTCCTTGTGTGCATAACCTGCGCATATGTTTGTTGGATCCGGTTTCTCAACCTCTCTGACCTCCTGGGTTCGTCTGTCCCTAAAGGGACATCAGTTCTGAGGTTGTTGTCATCTTCCATTATATCAGGATGTTCTTCCTGTGCATATCTATGATTTTCCATTGGGTTGGGATCCAATTGCCCCTGCTCCCAATATCTAGGTTCCCAATTCCTACCTCTTCCTGCCCCTCTGTAACTATTGTTCTTATTGTATCTTTCCCTGTATGGTATGTACGGACCCTTCCCCCGTTCGTGGTTCTTAACTGTACTCTCGTCAACATATGCACTACCTTTCTCATAATCACCAAGGTCCCTTTCAAGTTTCTTTAATTTTCTATTAATGTTCATGTTAGTAGCAGAGTCAATATCATACAGTACTCTAAAATATAAATGCTTGTACTCATCAACTCGAAATAGTAAGTCTGTATTGATTTCGCCATACAGCTTATCTATTTCCTTTTTCATTTGTTCCATTATATCAGTGTTGCGTTTCATCATCAATTTTAACATAGCTAGCCCACATTCATTCAAAATATCACAAATACTTTTGAAAAATATTTTGTCACCATTCATGTTGTTCGGAAACTTATTAAGTCTCAAACCTTTAGGTACTATCTTTTCTTTTATACATTTGTCAAAGTACCAATTTTCTACACTGAGTGATTTAAATTTTAATAATAATTTCTTAAATATCTTACATTTGTCCTTATAAGTTAAACTGTTCGCTGGTTCTTTCGTTTTTTCTTTTTCTTTTGAAAAGGCACACGATTTGTTTAACCATGTACTGAAATCCATATCTTTGTACATGTCCATGGCATGTGATTCCATTTTATCGTTAGTTCCATTTGAACGAAAAGTTGAAGCATTGTGTCCATCATCGCTTCTCCTTCTACAAGCATTCTCCACCATAACTTCTCTACCTCGGGCTACAGCGTCGCGAACTTCCGACGTCATCCTAGCCGCCCTCGTCTCCTTCGGGCTGCTTTGCGCACAAGGTATTTCATTGGAAGAACCTGTCAAAGGAACATTTCCACTGGGAAAGTCAGGATTTCTCTGAATCTAAAAAGAGACTTAGGGATTTTCTTCTACTTCCTCAGCATAGGCCTTTGGCTATACCTCATGTTCTAGACATTGTTGATGATGTTTTTTTCAGAATCTAGTATGACTCCTGATTCTCTGCCTCTGGCTCCTTGTAAGCCAGTCAGATACTACAGGGTTCCTGACTCCCATAAATTCCTTTTCAAAAACCCTGTTGCTGATTCTGAAACCATTTCTCAGGGTCCCAAGGGCATTAAGGCCTCTTCTGCCAAAAATCCTACTCCTTCTGATAGAGCTTCCAGGGTGCTGGATAGATGGGGTAAGAAGGTTTACACGTGTGCAACCTTGGCAGTCAGGGCTTTAAACTGTCAATTTCATATGCGTAAATATCAACAGCATATCGTGGGACTACTTAAACAGAAAATAATGTTAATCTCTGACTGTGTGGAAAATAAAGAATTGCAGGATTTATTGCATTCAGCTGAACAAGTTGGAAAACATACTTTGCAATGTGGTTTTGATTCCTTGGAGGCCTCTTGCAGGGCTGCTGTAACTGGATCTGTGCTAAGAAGGTATGCTTGGCTCAAAGAGCAAACTCTGCCTGACCATGTTAAAGCAAAATTGCTGGATGCTCCTTTACAACTGGACTGTCTCTTTGGTAATAAGGCTGAGGAAGTGTTAAAAAAGATGGAAGATAAAGCTAAATCTATGCAAACTGTGAAAGATTTCTTTCAAGTGCAACCTCCAAGATTTAGTAGGCACTGGCCTACTAAGAACTGGTCCTTTTCAGTCCTCTCAAGAGCTGCTCAAGTCAAATCAAGACAGTCCAAAGGCTCCAGGTTTCAGTCACAAGGAACTTTTAGAACTAAACAATGGGGGGCCTCCACCTCCAAATCTGGAAGTAACAAGGCACCTCCCTATGGTAAATAGTCTCAATGACTTCCCTCTATGATCACCAAGCACTTACCTCTTAGCTGCCCCTTTGAGGGGAAAACTAGCACGTCATGCACGAAACTGGCAACTTATTACCCAGGACAAATGGGTTTTAAATATAGTATCCCAGAGATACAGATTTCACTTCCACACGTTGCCAATCCCAAACAGATGGCCAGATCTGCCCCCAAATCAGTGGGCAGAGGCCCAGAAATAAGTTCTGTCCCTCATGAACATGGGGGCTATTCAGCCAGTACCAGAAGAGGAAAAGTGACAAGGTTTCTATTCCAGACTTTTCCTGGTACCCAGAAAAGATAAATCATGGCGTCCAATTCTGGACTTATCCACTCTAAACACATTTCTGGACATACCAAAATTCAAGATGCTGACTCTTCAACATTTACTACCTGTGCTAGGCAAACATGCCTGGTTGGTAAGCAGACTTAAAAGAGGCTTACCTGCATATCCTAGTCAGGGAATCTTGCAGAAGATACCTCCGCTTCAAAGCAGGCTACTTGCATTACCAGTTCTCTGCACTGCCCTTTGGCTTATCTACTGCGCCCAGGGTCTTCACAAAGTGCCTGGCACCAGTAATTGCATTTTGCAGGCAAAGAAATATTCAACTTTATCCATACCTGGACGATTGTCTAATTCAGGCAGAAAACAAGGGCATTCTGCTAAAGCATATGGCGTTTGTAAAAAGGGTTCTAACTTGTCTAGGGTACACCATAAACGAAAATAAATCACAACTGGTACCCTCTCAAAAAATTACATTCCTGGGTGCAAGCTTGAATACAACTGCCCAGATGGCTTACCTTACACCATAAAAGCAAATTCAATTGATGACTTACTTAAAACAGGTGCCCACAAAAACCCTGCTATCTGCAAGACAAATTTTGCAGGCGTTGGGGTACATGGCCTCCTGCATTCTTCTAATTCCATATGCAAGACTGCATATGAGGAAACTTTAGTGGTACTTAAAAAGTTTATGGAGTCATCATTGTCACAGCCTGGAAACAATGATTCCTATTATTCCTTGCCTGCAACTAGAGTTCCTATGGTGGGAAGAGGCCTGCTACCAAAACAAGGGACTGCCATTCACTCCACCCACTGCCACCCAAACCCTAACAACAGATGCGTCAGACTATGCTTGGAGGGCTCATCTGGCAGGGAAGTGCATTCAGGGCAAATGGAGCCCAAATCAAATGCACCTACATATCAATCAGAAAGAGATGCTAGCTGTACAGAATGTTCTGACAACCTTCAAGGACTACCTTCATCCAGGACAACTACTGATAAAGACAGACAACACCAGAGTTATGTGGTACATAAACAAGCAGGGGGGTACACATTCCTACCCCCTTTGCAGACTAGCCATGGCATTGTGGAACACGGCCTTGACCTATCAGATACAACTACAAGCTCAATTCCTGCCAGGAAAGCTAAATTCTCTGGCAGACGAACTAAGCAGAAATCGTATGGACCCACACGAATGGAAACTGGAACCACAAGTTTTCAACATGTTGACACGCAAATGGGGGAACCCAGACATAAATCTTTTTGCCTCACCCCAGAACTATCAGTTGGACAAATTCTGCACAAGAATTCATCAAAAAAAAGCTTGGAAAGTGGATGCTTTATCATTCAGCTGGAAAAACCTATCAGTCTATGCTTTTCCCCCTCTGCCTCTAATCTCCAAAGTTCTACTAAATGTCAAACAGGACAAGCCAAATATTATTCTGATTGCTCCAGACTGGCCTCGCCAACACAGGTACCCACTCCTGCGCAATGTGTCACACCTTCCTCCGTGGCACCTGCCTCAGACACCTTACCTACTGTCTCAGCAGAGCTACCAAATTCTGCACACTCCGCTCCAAACGTTGAATCTTGCAGCGTGACTAATCAACTAATTTCACCAGTGGCATCCCTCAGCAAACCAGTGATGGATGTCATTTTGGAAGCTAGAAGACCTAGTACTAGAAAATCTAATGCTGACAAATGGAAAAGATTCTGTGCCTGGAACCAGTCACAAGGAATAAGCACAGCAATGCCCAATATTCCTCAGATTCTGCAGTACTTAACTGAGATGCTTTACAAGAGCCTATATTTTCTTCCATAAAAATCCATGCCTCTGCCATTTCTGCTCATTACAACACAGAACCTCCCCTCTTCTCTCATCCTCTGCTAAAGCAGTATCTCAGAGGGGCCAAAAATGTAATGCCTCCCAGGAAAGCACCAACTCCTGCATGGGACCTCAGTTTTGTTATGGAAAAACTCACTCCCTCCTTTTGAGCCAGCTGCTACTGCAGACCTAAAATTTCTCTCCTGGAAAACAGCTTTCCTTTTAGCAGTCACTTCAGCTAGAAGGATTTCAGAATTACAGGCTCTTATGGCAGTGGAGCCTTTCATTATTTTTCATCCGGACAGGGTGGCTCTCAGGACCAATCCATCTTTCATGCCTAAGGTGGTATCCAGTGTGGCTCTTAATCAGGCCATTCATCTGCCAACTTTCTTCCCCAATCCACAGAACAAGGGTGAGCAGATTCTGCATTCATTGGATGTACACAGACAACTTAGATTCTACTTAAACAGGACGAAATCTCTTAAGAAAATCTGAACAACTATTGGTGGCATTTGCTGCAGGAGTAGAGGGAAAGGCTATTTCAAAGCAGACTATTTCCAAATGGGTAAGCCATTGTATTTGTTTCTGCTATATGGACCATGGTAAACCTACCCCCAAGGGGATCAGGTCTCATTCCACCAGGGCTGCATCTACTTTGGCAGTCTTTCTCAAAGGGGTTCCTACCAGAGACATTCTAGAAGCTGCTACCCGGAGCTCAGTTCATACGTTCACCAAACATTACCATTTACCTCTCTTCTCTAAATCCAGAGCTGGCTTTGCCACTGCTGTCCTGCAGGGCCTTATAGCTGCTCCTAATGCTGTATAAATCCATCCTCCCAATCATAGCTTTGGGATTCTACCCAAATGTAATGACTGCAACAGTGAAACACGAAGAACATAGTACAGTTGTGTACACTTACCATGAATGTAGATGTTCGAGTGTATTTACTGTTGCAGTCCTGGTTACCCACCATCCAGCCCCCTGTTTTTTCTCTTACTATGCCTCTCCTTTCTTTTACTGTACTTAAAAGCCTTTTTGGGTGTATTTGCTTTTGTTTGGAGGTATATTTTTTGTGTTTTACATTATATACTTATATATATATATATATATATATATATATATATATATATATATATGTATATATATATATATATATATATATATATTTTTTTTTTTTTTTTTTTTGTGCTCCCCATTTGGGGGGCACCTGACATCTGGTGCAAGAAAAACTGATGTAATGGCATCAGCTGCATGTTTTATACCCCTGACGACCTGACGTCTTGGAAGGGACAGCAACCGACGCATGACCCAAGACTTTGTTAATCAGGCCGACTGAGGGCAACCTGCCAGCAGATTACCCAAATGTAATGACTGCAACAGTGAATACACTTGAACATCTACATTTATGGTAAGTGTACACAACTGTACTTTACCTCTAGCTGCTGCCTTTCCAGTAATGAAAAAGTGTATAACTTTGTTATGCACCTTTAAAATCTGTTACACTTGGGTGTTGTGGCCACACACACACACACACACACACACACACACACACACACACACACACACACACACACACACACACACACACACACACCAGCATCTGAACCATTATGACAGCTTTGAAACATTTAATACACTTAAAATGCAAGTGTGGCAGACTGACATGTCTAATAGCTGATTGTGCACTTCACTCCTGTCCACTGTATGTGTGGCAGGACTAAGTATATTACAGCTTTCAGAGCTGTAAAACCGTTTGTGCAGCAGCTGCTCTTTCCCCCATAAATCTAGTAGTACTTCAGAGCAGCTAAACCTCCATGTATTGCCAAAAATTGATTGTTTTTGTTATGTATTTCTGAAATATATATAAAGAGTCACTTTTTGGGCTTCTCATTCAATGCACATTTCTTGACTTCCATTTTCTGAATACTTGATAAGTCAGTTATGAGAGGAGAACCATTCATAATCCTTTGTTAGAGAGTATGCTGTTGGTATATGGGACCTCTTTCATTATGTCCTTCACTCTGTATAGTATTAAACATCTTCACTCTTAAGGCCACCGTTTGTTTAATTCTTCCAGAAATTTAGTCTTTTGCAAAGAGAAAGTGTTAGCTGATTTTGTGTGGGGTTTCTCTCTTCTGGTTATTCATAGTTGATTTAGAAATATCTTCTGGCTTGTCCAGATTAGGAGGAGATGATTGGCCCAGCATGAAGTAGAACATCTCAACTATGGTGTTTTCTGTGGACATAGTTAACTGTACAAAGTTCTCTTATTATAATTTCCAGTTTTTCCAGTTTGTGGAGTCGGAATGAAATCTATTTGTGCAGTGTGTATTTGCACAAACAGTGCACAGTTGAGCTGTCCAGTGGAAATCTCATTCTCTTAAATTTGACTGTCAGGGTGAGGAGGAGAAGCTTTAAACATATGTTGTCATTGATTCAGATGCTGCACCAGAAGCTCCCAACTTTAATAGATATGTTACATGATAATCTATGCTGCTGTGGTGTTTCTGTCATTTTGTTAAATGTAAAATGTTTTTATACCAGCCTTAACAAATGCATTGTCATAACTGTGCCATAAACCCTTAAACTTGTCACGTATCTCAGGAGCGTATTTCAGAGATGTTCTTCATCTCACATTGCTGCAGTCCTTACATATGGGTAGTCCGCTGTCCTCGGTCGGCCCGAATACCAAAGTATTAGGCTGACGTCGGTCAAGGCGCTTAGAACTGACATCAGGACGTCAGGGTACAAAAGCGCATGACCGACGTCATATCCTCAGTCTTTTTTGCCGCATGGTCCGATGCAGAAGCAGCGTTGCAAGTGCCGTTCGCTCTGAAATTTTTCGAGTTCGGAGTTTCAGATCGAATCCAAGTTGGCTAAGTACCCCGTTGGGGAATATTTTGTTTTTTTCTTGCCTCAGTGTATTACCGGATGTCAGAAAAAGTGAATAATTGTATTTCTTGTGGGAAACAGATACCGCATAGGGATTATCATTCTTTGTGCATTCCTTGTTTGGGGCCTGAGCACGATGTAGTCGGGTGTCGCTTTTGTGCTAGGTTCACTATTGCGAAGGTTAGATTGTGCTAGGCTGGTCTTGGAAGCGGTGCAATTATAATATGCCGCCGGATTCTCCGCCAAGAAGCGCAAAGACAAAACAGTTAAACCCAGGCAAGATGAGTCGTCCGTTCGACGCCGGTTCTTTAGAGGCTTCAGTGGAACCGGTGGTTCTGACGGAGACTTCTCTGGAGTCTCAGGGGGAGACTTTGATTTTGCAGGATGTGGCCTCTCAAGAGGCAGGTCAGGCTGAAGGGGCTTCTCAGGTTACTGTACTCCCCTCCCTTCCCAGGGTGGTTAGGCCCTCTCCTTCTGTTTCCAAGGCTTCTCCCAGAGGCAGGCCAGGTTTAGCTTCTGTTGGTGTCACTCCTAGTTCAGCAGGGTCTGTGCCTAAGAAGCACATGCTTAAAATGGCAGAAGATTTGATTACTCTGATTAGAGGTTGTTTGCCCCCTCCTGATAAGAGGCCTAGGGTGGAGCCAGAGTTTGGAAGTTTTGAACAGGCTTCGGATGTTTCAGAGTCTTCGGCTGAAGACTTGCAGGAGTACTCTCCTTATTCTGATTCTGATGCAGAAGATTCCACTCCTTCTGCTTCTCCTCCAGAGGATTTTTCTTTTTCAGAGACACTTCATTCTATGAGGGAACATTTTAAGTGGGAAGGTCAGGACTTCTCTGATTCACGGAAAAGGCTTAGGGAATTTTTGCTTTTACCTCAACATAGACCCTTAGCTATACCCCCTGTTCTGGATGTTGTGCAAGATGTGTTTTCAGAGGCTTCTCTTAATCCTGATTCTCTGCCTCCTGCGCCTGTTAAACCGGATAGGTATTACAGGGTGCCTGAGGCTCATAAATATCTTTATAAGAGTCCTAGGGCGGACCCAGAAACTATTAGTCAGGGACCTAAGGGTGTCAGGGCCTCTGTTGTAAAAAAATCCGGTTCCTCTAGATAAAGAGGCCAGAGCTTTGGATAGATGGGGAAAGAAGGTCTATACATCTTCTACCTTAGCAATGAGGGCTTTGAATTGCCAGTTTCATATGTTGAAATATCAAAACTTTCTTCTTTCTCAATTGAAGTCTAAGGTGGATGCTCTGGCAGAAGGCATTGAGTGTAAAGAATTACAAGATTTAGTGCATGTCTCTGAACAGGTGGGTAAGCATTCTTTACAATGTGGTTTTGATGCTGTGCAGGCCTCGTCTAGGGTGGCTGCCACTGGTTCAGTTCTTCGCAGGCACGCCTGGCTGAAGGATCAGAATTTATCTGACCATGTTAAGACAAGGATTTTGGATGCTCCTTTACAGTCTGAAGTGTTGTTTGGTCCACCTGTGGAGTCAGTCTTGAAGAAAATGGAAGACAAGGCTAAGTCTATGCAGACTGTTAAAGATTTTTTGCAAGTTCAGCCTCCGAAGTTTAGTAGGAATTGGCCTGCTAAGGGGTGGACGTATCCTTCTTATGATTCTCAGTCTAGGGGTAGATCTAGACGTGGTAGGGGCAGAGCTCAGAGTTCCTTCAGACCTAGAACAGGGAGTTCACCTGCACAATCTTCGAGTGAGGGCAGGGGCCAGTCCTTTCGTAAACAGGCCCAATGACCTACTTTTTCAGCTGCCAGATCCCTCTTGCCTGGCAGCACCTTTGGGAGGACGGTTGGCACTCTTCAAGGAAAATTGGATTTTAATTACCCAGGACAAATGGGTATTGGATATCATACACCAAGGTTACAAGTTTTATTTCCATACCTTGCCTCCTTTCAAAGGCATGCCAGACGTTCCTCCTCAGCAAAGACTAGAGGCTCACAACCAAATTTCTACTACTTCAAATAGGAGCTATACAACCGGTCCCTCTGCCAGAAGTGGGCCTAGGATTTTATTCTCGCCTGTTTCTAGTACCAAAGAAAGGGAACACGTGGAGACCAATTTTGGATTTATCTATCCTCAACACATATCTGGACATTCCCAAGTTCAAAATGTTGACGTTACAACAGCTTTTACCTCTGCTGGGCAAAGATCACTGGATGGTGACTCTGGATCTCAAGGAGGCTTACCTTCATGTTCCTATCAGGCCCAGTTGCAGGAAGTATCTGCATTTTCGGGCTGGGACTTTTCATTATCAGTTCTCTGCATTGCCCTTTGGCTTATCTACTGTGCCCAGAGTGTTCACGAAGGTTCTGGCTCCAGTGGTAGCTTTCTTCAGGCTAAGAGGAATACAAATCTATCCTTATTTGGACGATTGCCTGATTCTGGCTCAAGGAAAGGACGAACTTCTTCATCATTTACAGTATGTGATGGCAGTGTTAAGATGCCTAAGGTATTCTGTGAACGAAATAAAGTCCAGTCTAGTACCCTCTCAGGACATGTGCTTTCTGGGTGTGAGACTGAATACAGCATCTCAGATGGCCTTTTGACCCCGGACAAACAAAAGAATCTTTCTCTTTATTTCCATCAATTGTCTCGTCAGTCCAGGCTGACTGCAAGGACAGTCCTTCAAGCCTTGGGGTTCATGGCATCTTGTATTCTGGTACTTCCCAATGCCAGACTGCATATGAGGAAGCTACAATGGTATCTCAAAAATGTATGGACACAACACTGCCAAGATATGGACACTGTCATTCAGATAATACCTTGCATTCAAAAGGAATTTTTGTGGTGGGCTCAGGAATGTCACCTAAACAAGGGACTCTCTGTGACCGACCAGAGGCGAGTCAGATTCTAACGACAGATGCCTCAGACAAAGCTTGGGGAGCTCATCTAAATGGAAAATGGGTACAAGACACGTGGCCTGCCAGACTTCAACATTTACATATCAACTTGAAGGAGATGTTAGCAGTCCAATTTGCATTGATAGCTTTCAAGGATTTACTTCTTCCAGGGCAGGTGTTGATTCAAACAGACAACACAACTGTCATGTGGTACATCAACAAGCAAGGGGACACATTCTTACCCTCTATGCAGACAAGCAATGATTTTGTGGGAGACTGCTCTCAGTTTACAGCTAAGTCTTCAGGCAAGGTTTCTGCCAGGAGCACAGAACTCCTTAGCAGATGTGTTGAGCAGACAAATTATGGATCCCCACGAGTGGAAATTGGATCCTCATGTATTTCAGAAATTGACAGTGTTATGGGGAACTCCAGACATAGATCTGTTCGCTTCTCCACTAAATTACCAGTTGCCAAAGTTTTGCACAAAAAGGTTTCATCCCACAGCTTGGAAAGTGGATGCTCTCTCATTCAATTGGAGCAATCTTCAGATGTATGCCTTTCCACCACTGCCTCTCCTCCCAAAGGTACTCCTGAAGGTCAGACAGGACAAGCCAACCATGATTTTAATAGCTCCGGATTGGCCTCGACAGCACTGGTACCCATTACTGAGAAGTCTGGTACGGGAGCCTCCATGGCCTTTGCCTTCGATTCCACACCTGCTGTCTCAGGAGAACAGTCATTTACTCAATGTCAAACTTCACTCTCTGCATCTAACAGCCTGGCATATTCTGTTTTAAACCCTGGAGGGTCTCCGCTTCCACAACAAGTTTTGAATGTTATTTTGGAGGCCAGAAGGCCTAGTACTAGGAAAGTTTATGCAGATAAATGGAGGAGATTTTTAATTTGGAGTACAGCTAAGGATTTTGATGTTTCTAAACCTAATTTAAGTGTTGCTCTTCAATACCTTACTGAGTTATTGGATAAAGGTTTGTCCTTCTCCTCTATTAAGGTTCATGCTGCAGCAATTTCTGCTCATTATGACTGTGACCCACCATTATTTTCTCATCCTTTGTTTAAGCAATTCCTTAGAGGGGCAAAGAATATAAGACCCCCACGTAGAGCTCCTACTCCTGCTTGGGATCTCAATTTTGTGTTGGAGAAGCTCACTCTACAACCTTTTGAGCCTGCAGCTACTGCCGAGTTGAAATATTTATCATGGAAGACTGCTTTTTTGTTGGCCATTACCTCTGCAAGAAGGGTTTCTGAATTACAGGCCCTTATGGCGGTTGAGCCTTTCTTAATTTTCCACAAGGATAGGGTGTCTTTGCACTAACCCTTCCTTTATGCCTAAAGTGGTTTCTAGTGTGGCTTTAAACCAAACTATTCATTTGCCTACTTTTTATGCAAACCCCAAAATAAAGGGGAGAAGATTTTGCACACTTTGGATATACACAGACAGTTGCGATATTATTTGAGCAGAACTAAAGGGTTCAGGCAGTCTCAGCAGTTGTTTGTTTCATTTGCTTTGGGTTCTCAGGGCAAACCTGTTTCAAAACAAACTATTTCTAAGTGGATTGGTTTTGTATTGCTTTCTGTTATTCCCATCATGGTAAGGAGATTCCAGCTGGGATTAGGCCTCATTCCACTAGGGCTACTGCCACTTCTACAGCTTTTTAAGGGGTGGCTACTAAAGATATTTTGGAGGCAGCTACTTGGAGTTCAGTGCATACTTTCTCTAAGCATTACCACCTTCCACTTTATTCTAAATCTAGGGCTGGATTTGCCACTGCAATTTTACAGGGCATTTTGGCAGCTCCTAATGCTTTATAGTTTTGCCATCCTCCCTTACCTCTGCTTTGGGATTCTACCCATATGTAAGGACTGCAGCAATGTGAGATGAAGAACATAGTACAGTTTTGTACCTACCATAAATGTAGATGTTCAAGATCCACATTGCTGCAGTCCCTCCCTCCTTCCCCTCTGTAGTTAGAGGTGGTTGTGTGGTTTGGGTTGTAAATTTTGTAAAGACGGTTTGTGCAGGGGTGGTTGGTGGTTCTTTGCTGTTTTTTGGCTTTGGCCTTTCTTTTTAGGGCCTTCTGACATCTGGGGCAAGAAAAGACTGAGGATATGACGTCGGTCATGCGCTTTTGTACCCTGACGTCCTGATGTCAGTTCTAAGCGCCTTGACCGACGTCAGCCTAATACTTTGGTATTCGGGCCAACCGAGGACAGCGGACTACCCATATGTAAGGACTGCAGCAATGTGGATCTTCGAACATCAACATTTATGGTAGGTACAAAACTGTACTTTATGCTTACAGAGCTGAGTATGGCTTTGATTATTCCATAATTTCTTGTAAATTGGTGTATGCAGTTATGTATGTATATATGTATGTATATATGTATGTGTGTGTGTGTGCGTGTGTGTGTGTGTGTGTGTGTGTGTGTGTGTGTGTGTAGATAGTTATATGCATGCACACACACACAAAAATTCCAACATTGAGCAGGATTTGACACCAGAATTCCAAAGTGAATTATATTTACTGTTTCTGCAGATGAAAAGAGCAGAGGAGACTTGAATAAAGTGAAGCGACTTTCTGTAGCATGGAGATGTTCTTCGTGTTTCACTGTTGCAGTCATCACATTTGGGTTGTCTGCCTGCAGGTAGCCCTCAGCCGGCCTAAATACCAGAGTCTTGGATTCCTGCGTCAGATGCTGTCTCTTCTTCCATGACGTCAGGTCGTCAGGGGTATAAAACATGCAGCCGACGCCATTACATCAGTCTTTCTTGGCGTGCGGTGCCCGAAGCAGTTCGCAAGTGCCGGTCGGCCGACTCCTGAAATTTTCATTTTCGAGTTTCAGAACGGAAGTCTTCAAAAAAAAAAAAAATAAGTATCCCGTTGGGGATCGTTTTTCTTGCTCCAACCGATGTCAGTAAAAGTTAACAATTGTCTTACCTGTGGAAAGCAAATACCTCATAAAGATTTTCATTCGTACTGCATTCCCTACTAGGCCCAGACCACGATGTCCCTCGCTGTCGGTTTTGTGCCTTGTTCAACCCCCGAACTATTCGTCATCGAGCTATCTTTGCAGCAAATTACTTTGGTACTCAGTATCCGTACTCCGAAATGGCTTCGTTAAGCCATCTGACTACCGATCTTTCGAAAAAATGTAAGGATAAACACAGAGACAAACCGCATAGGTCCAAAACTGCCGACACCGCTTCCGTTAAGCTAGTCGTCAGTCCGCCGGTACTCAGTGAGGCGCTTTCGCAGCCCCTGATACCCACTACTTCAGATTCGCAGCAGATGCTTCTTCGACTATGGAACCTGCGGATGTCTCTACCTTGGATGGGTCCGGAGCTGCTGTGCAGGCACCGGCTTCTGAGGTTGTATTCAGGCCTACAGACTTGCATTTTAACCTGACGCCATTTTCTTCATCCAGGCCTAAAACTCGCACCACGCCTAGAAAACCGATGTCCAAACCGCATGCTCAGGCCCATATGCCTAAAAAACAAATGCTTAGAATGGCTGAAGACCTTATTACATTAATTAGGGGAAGCCAGCCTTCCCCCTCTAAGAAACCTAGAACTGATTTTCCTTCTGATCAGGAATCTGATATTTCTGCTTCTCCTGATTATCAGGATTTGCCCTTATCTACCTATGAAGATTCTGATGCAGAGGATTCCATTCCCTCTGCTTCCCCTCCAGAAGATTTTTCTTTTGGTAAAACCTTGCACACTCTTAGGGAGCATTTCCGCTGGGAAATCCAGGATTACTCTGACTCCAAAAAAAGGCTTAGGGAATTCTTACTCCTTCCTCAACACAGGCCTTTAGCTATCCCTTCATTTCTGGACATTGTAGATGATGCTTTCTTGGAATCTAGCCTTTCCCCAGACACTTTACCTCCAGCTCCCAGAAAACCTGACAGGTATTACAGAGTACCTAACTCACACAAGTTCCTCTTCAAAAATCCTATTGCGGATACAGAGACCATTTTCCAAGGACCAAAAGGCATTATGGCTACTGCTGCCAAAATTCCTACCCCTTCAGATAGAGATTCTAGAGCCTTGGACAGATGAGATAAGAATGTATACACTTCTGCTACTTTGGCCATTAGGGCTTTAAATTGCCAGTTGCATATGTTAAAGTACCAGCAGCATATTATGGGACTACTTAAACAGAAAATTATGTTGATTCCTGACTGTGCTGAACACAAAGAATTGCAGGATTTAATGCATTCTGCAGAACAAGTTGGTAAACATACTTTGCAGTGTGGTTTTGACTCTTTAGAAGCATCTTGCAAGGCTACTGTCACTGGGTCTGTACTTAGAAGACATGCTTGGCTTAAGGAGCAAAACTTGCCAGATCATGTTAAAGCTAAATTACTGGATGCTCCCTTAAACCAAGACCGCCTGTTTGGCAATAAAGCAGAAGTCCTCAAAAGGATGGAGGAAAAAGTTAAATCTATGCAAATTGTTAAAGATTTCCTACAGGTACAGCCTCCCAGATTTAGTAAGCATTGGCCTTCAAAGAATTGGTCCTTTCCAGTCTCTTCCAGGCCTTCTCAGTCCAAACCCAGGAACAGCAGACCACCTAGGTTACAGTCTCAGGCTACGCACAGGCCTAAGCAGTGGGGGGCTCCCACTTCCAAAGCAGGGAGTAGTAAGCCACCCCCCCGACGGAAAAATGGCACAAATACTTAAACTTAACCCTTCCAAGCCCTGCTCAGCTGCCTGCTCCCTTAGGAATAAAGCTTGCCCTGCATGCAAAAAACTGGGAACTCATTACCCAGGACAAATGGGCTTTGAATATAGTTTCCCCAAGGATACAGATTCCACTTCCACACCTTACCAACCCCAAACGGTTGGCCAGACCTACCCCCAAATCAGTGGGTGGAGGCCCAACAACAGGTTCTCTCTCTTCTAAGTATCAGGGCTATTCAACCTGTCCCAGCAGAACAAAGGGACAAGGTTTTTATTCGAAACTTTTCCTGATACCCAGTAAAGACAGCTCCTTGCATCTTATCCTGGACCTCTCTATTCTAAACACCTTTCTGGTAATCCCAAAATTCAAAATGCTAACTCTTCAACAGCTGCTTCCTATGCTAGGCAAAGATGCCTGGTTGGCAACCTTACACTTAAAGAAAGCTTATCTGCACATTCCAATAAGGGAATCTTGCAGGAAATACCTATGCTTAAGGGCAGCTCCATGCACTATCAGTTCTCTGCACTGCCCTTTGGCTTATCTACTGCACCAAGGGTATTCACAAAATGTCTAGCTCCAGCCATTGCATTTTGCAGGCAGAGAAATATTCAAATATACCCATACTTGGATGATTGTCTGATTCAGGCAGAAAGCCAGGACTTGCTATTAAAACATCTGGCATTCATAAAGAAACTTCTAACCTCACTGGGGTACACCATAAACGAAAAGAAATCCCACCTAGTACTCTGCCAGCAGATTGTATTCCTGGGAGCAAGCTTGAACACAACTTCCCAGGGGGCTTTCCTCACTCGAGAGAAACAAGTTTATTTGACAACCTACTTCAAACTATTGGCCACAAAGACCCAGATATCTGCAAGGAAAATTCTGCAAGCCTTGGGGTTCATGGCCTCTTGCATTCTACTAATTCCAGATGCAAGACTGCATATGAGGAAACTACAATGGTATCTGAAAAGCCTATGGTGTCAATATTCTCAGGACCTGGAATCAATTATTCCTGTCATTCCTTGTATAAAGACTGAGTTCCTTTGGTGGGCAGAAGCCTGCTACCACAACACTCTACCTCCTGCCGCCCAAACCCTAACAACAGACGCATCAGACTATGCATGGGGGCTCACTTGGCAGGGCAGTGCATTCAGGGCAAATGGAACACGAGACAGATGCACCTCATATCAACCAAAAAGAAATGTTAGCTGTACAGAATCCCCTGACAGCCTTCAAAGACAGCATTCTTCCAGGACAACTATTGGTAAAGACAGACAACACTACAGTTATGTGGTACATAAACAAGCAGGGGGGGAACCCACTAGTGCCCTCTCTGCAGAATAGCCATGGCTCTGTGGAACACAGCCTTGAGCTACCAAGAGCACCTACAAGCTCAATTCCTGCCAGGCAAGCTGAATTCACTGGCAGACAACCTAAGCAGAAATCTCATGGACCCACACGAATGGAAACTGGAACCAAAAATATTCAAGCTCTTGGGGAATGAATGGGGGACTCCAGAGGTAGACCTATTTGCCTCCCCTCAGAACTACCAATTGGACAAATTCTGCACAAGGAATTCCCACAGTCAAGCTTGGAAACTGGATGCCCTGTCCTTTACGTGGGAAAGCCTCTCGGTTTATGCCTTTCCCCCTCTGCCTCTCCTCATGAAGGTTCTGCAAAAGATCAAACAGGACAAGCCAAGGACAGTACTGATTGCACCAGACTGGCCACACCAGCACTGGTACCCCCTCTTGTGAAGTATGACACTGCTGGAACCATGGCACCTGCCTCAGACCCCTTCCCTGCTGTCCCAGCAGGCGGGCCAGATTCTGCACCCTCAGCTTCAAACCCTGAACCTTGCAGCCTGGCTAATTCCTTGAGCTCTCCAATAGCATCCCTCGGTAAGCAGGTGCTAGATGTCATTCTGGAGGCAAGGAGGCCTAGTGCTAGAAAATCCTATGCTGAAAAGTGGAAAAGATACTGTTCCTGGAGCCAGACTCAGGGGATGGGCACAACGGTGCCCAGCTTACCTCATATTCTTCAGTACTTAACAGAAATGCTCCACAAGGGCCTATCCTTCTCGTCAATTAAAATTTGTGCCTCTGCCATTTCAGCACATTATAATACTGAGCCACCCCTCTTCTCTCACCCCCTGCTAAAGCAATTCCTTAGAGGGGCCAAAAATTTAAGACCCACCCCCCAGGAGAGCCCCTATTCCAGCCTGGGACCTTACCTTTGTATTGGAAAAGCTCACTCTCCCTCCCTTTGAGCCAGCTGCAACTGCATAGTTGAAATTCCTTTCTTGGAAAACAGTCTTCCTTCCAGCCATCGCTTCAACAAGAAGAGTGTCTGAATTACAGGCCCTCATGGCAGTGGAACCCTTCATTACCTTCCATGCAGACAGGGTTTCCCTCAGGACCAATCCTTCCTTTATGCCCAAGGTGGTGTTTAGAGTGGCCCTAAATCAGTCCATTAATTTGCCTACTTTTTTCCCTAATCCACAAAACAAAGGAGAATGAATACTGCACTCTCTGGATGTGCACAGACAACTTAGATTTTATTTGGACAGGACTAAGCCTCACAGAAAATCTGAGCAGCTGCTAGTTGGCTTTGCTGCAGGGGCAGAGGAGATGTCCATTTCAAAACAAACCATTTCTAAATGGATAGCCCATTGCATTCATTTCTGCTACAAGCACCATGGAAAACCTACCCCACAAGGGATAAGATCACATTCCGCCAGGGGCTGCATCTACCTCTACAGCCTTTCTCAGGAGTCCTTATCAGGGACATCCTAGAAGCTGCTACATGGAGCTCTGTACATACCTTCACCAAGCATTACCACATGCCTATTTTTTCTAAATCCAGAGCTGGCTTTGCCACTGCAGTCTTGCAGGGCTTAATAGCTGGCCCTAATGCTCTCTAACATCCTCCTCCCTTCCTTAGCTTTAGGAATCAACCCAGATCTGATGACTGCAACAGTGAAACACGAAGAACATAGTACAGTTGTGTACACTTACCATAAATGTAGATGTTCGATTGTATTCACTGTTGCAGCCCTGGTTACCCTCCCTCCAGCCCCTGACTTCTGTTGGCTCTACCTTTCCTTCTTGTTTGGTATATTTAAGTTTTCTGGTGTATTTGCTTTTTGATAGAGGTGTACCATAACATATAATTGCTTCCTATTGTGGGGGCACCTGACATCTGGGGCAAGAAAAACTGATGTAATGGCATCGGCTGCATGTTTTATACCCCTGACGACCTGACATCATGGAAGAGGAGACAGCATCAGACGCAGGAATCCAAGACTCTGGTATTCAGGCTGGCTGAGGGCTACCTGCAGGTAGATAACCCAAATGTGATGACTGCAACAATGAATACACTCAAACATCTGCATTTATAGTAAATGTACACACCTGTACTTTTCTACTATTCACTAGCTTTGCTGACAGATATGTTACAGTTGCACTTCTGTTTAAACAAAAACTAGTCAGGGAGAGCCACAGGTCATGATTCATCTGCAAGAAGCTCTATGTTCAAGTTGTATAATGTATTTTACATCATACAGGCTTTTTTCTGTGGAACCTCAAGACGCATCTGTGTAGCAGCTTGATATTATCCCAGCATGACCTGTTTCCTTTTTATCTGGTAGAGAAGATGTAGATGCCACATATATCTATATTTATCTATGTATTAAACGTATTTAACAAAAGCTTAATATCCATTCAGCGTCAGTGTGCCTTTCTTACTCCATTGATTGAAGTTCTATTTTTTATCATTCTAAATCTTCATAGTGTGCGGTTTTATGATATATATATATATATATATATATATATATAGAGAGAGAGAGCGATATATATATATATATATATGCACGCACATACACACACACACACACACACACACACACACACACATATATACATTTATACATATAACGGGTCTATATTGCCAGAACAAAACTCCTTTTGAGCGAATACCAAAACACTGACACGAATTGCGTGAACCGCGAGAATACCGAACGCACTAAACTGTGAAATTTTAAATCTAAAACTGTCATAGTCGGCCAACCCCACCACCCGCTACATACTACCTACCCAAACAAAATAAATAAACCACATACATACACTAACCAAACCCTACTTCTAACCCTAAAGTAAAGCACCAAAACCCTACTTCTAACCTTACACTAAACCCCACATATACAACTATCTATGCACTATCCTTAACCCCTCCCTAACCCTAAGGTCCGTAACTATCGC
This sequence comes from Protopterus annectens, assembly GCF_019279795.1. NCBI lineage: Eukaryota > Metazoa > Chordata > Ceratodontiformes > Protopteridae > Protopterus > Protopterus annectens. Next base: position 1,210,436,992 of record NC_056731.1, read on the forward strand.
ACACTTACCTTATGGAGCTATACCACAGACAGGCCAACCATGGTAATTCAACATTTCCAAATTTGCGGTTTTGGACGTTCGCTGTAATGCCGGTTCGCGCAATATTTGTCGACGTTTACGGATTCGCTTAAACGGACTTTCGCTCTCGTAATAGGGAACTTGTATTACTATGTTATGTGTTGTCTTTGTTGTAGCTGTTGTATCTTTTTTTAATCAAAAGACCAAGACAAAAATAACTTGGGACAAAGACCCCAAATTAGGGACAATGTTAAATTTTACTGTAATTCACTTAAAAGGTTTATAAGACAGCAGGTTTTACATCACAGTGCATTTTCTGAACATATAAGAAGTCTGATTCTTTAATGTATGGCATTATTAACTGTCTGTAATCCTCACTGATTTACCAGAAGATTTAACATTATATGAGGGACAGGGAAAACATAAGGCAAACATCAGGAATGTTCTGCAAAATCAGGGACAGTTGAGAGGTGAACTACCCATATGTCATCAGGGTTCAGCTGAATTTAGTGGTAAACAGTGTTTTTAAGTAATAAATTATTTTTTCTTGTCAACATTAAGTAGTGATTGACTTTCTTATTTTATAGTGTCAGCATGATGTATATTTGTATTTCTTTATTTTAAACTGCCACTTAATGATTGTATTTATTTTTTTTTTGTACAGGCTAATGTGTACCATGCTACGACAACAAAGGGGGAGAATAGAGCTATAAAGATTTACAAGACCTCTATTTTGATGTTTAAAGATCGAGATAAATATGTTAGTGGAGAATTTCGGTAGGTACATATATTACTTTAAGGTGAAGTATTTTAGTAAATATTATAGGGATTACTGAAACAGGCATGTAAATTATTAAAGCAAAATTGTACTTACCTGCTGATTCTTACAATTCTGCTAGAGATATTTGCCTTTCTATAGTAAACCAACTAATACCAGTCCAGTATGAATACCTGTAGCTAAGCTCGTTTGTTATTTAACATTTTTTGACCCGTTTCATGCTCTCTGCTTGAGAATGTGCCCTTATCCAAAAATTCATTCTGTTTTCTTTCTGACATCACTGAGATGAACTGAACTCTATAGCCACAGCTTTTCCCTTGCAAAGAAGCTATTATTTTGGTGAATCTATATGTCATACCCATGTGTCAAATTAGGATAGTTCAGGATAGACTGTCCAAAGCAGTCAACAGCAAAACATGGCTTTTCAAGCTTTAATGACAGACAGATATTGAGTACTGGGTAGCACTGCCTTTATTATCTTATTCCTGCAAGATACAAGTAGCATGGGATCACCTAAAATATTTTTTTCTGGCCTCAGAGAAGTTAAGATTGTGTCAGACTCTTAAATGGATTAGCTGGATCTTGCTTTTGGCTGCAGGTATTTCACTTAGTTTCCCAGTCTACAGAATTCTAGACCAAGAACTTCACGCTAGGCTGCTTCAGTAAAGAGACCATTTTTTCCTGTTTATTTATTGTCCCCATGTCTGCTGAGCATCAGTTCTCCCCCACTCTGGATGTTGCCATCATCAGGCGGCCATGAAGGTGCTTTATTACCTCCCACTAGCACTGCTGCATCAGCTAACAGCCACAGGGTTTGCACTGTCTTGCTTGCTTAGTGAGTCTGGCTTATCCCCCCAGACCAAGGACCACAATGGCTGTCTTAATCTTCTAGCCTTTGCAAGCAAACGGGTACATTCTTAATTGTCTGACATAAACTTGCTGTCAGAGGTGGAGGAGACTGTTTTCCTCTTACTGTACACCTGCAGTTACCTCTTCCTTTGGGGTGAATTGGTTTCTCCATTTTTGTGGGAGAATTCATTGCCCTTCCATGACACGTAAGTGCTCCCGCCTACATGCCATTTGAGCACTGACATTACTGGCTTGGGACTCCAAACCTACATCCTCCTGGTCAACGGCTTACTTGCAGAGTTCCACCTGCATAGTAGTGTAGCCAAGACCAGAGGACCACCACTCAAGAGCCACTGTTCAAACTTCATAGGTTGATACTAAGCTATCTGCCCTAGGGCATTTATAAGCCTAGCCAGAGTGTGATTGGCTTTTGCCACCCTTTTAAATTAGTTGACTGTGCCTCTGTATAGTAGGTCACAGAAGATAGCCCTTTTAAGGTTAGTTTACTGTGCCTCTGTCTAGTAGGGACACAGAAGAGATCCCAGGGGTAAACCTACAATCTCCCATCCACTCATCAAGTATTCTCTTGAAGAGGGTCATTGAGGGGCTCTGCCTAGCATGGATTGGGATTTTGTTCCAGAGTGAGGGGAGTCTCTGGGATATGAATCTGTCCCTCCAGCATGTCCTATTTATTTCTGTGCTGAGGTTTAAGTCCCTGGAACATGTAGCTGTAAGGGATTTGGATTTCCTGAGGTGGAGCATGTCCATTAATTCTGTTTTGGACATGGCTTTATACGTCAGGCACAGATCACCTCTGAGTAGGCGGTAAGCAACTGAGTAGAGCTGGAGTTTCTTTAACCTAACTGCGTAGGGCATCTGAGTCCCTTGATCCTCTTGGTGAGGTACCTTTGGGGTCTTTCCAGTTGCTGCAGGTGTCGGGTAAGGTACATCCCAAATGGGGCATTGTATTCAATTATGGGCCTGATGAGTGATGAGTAGAGGGGCACAATGACCTCTCTTGATCTAGATGTGAACCCTTTCGTGATAAGGTGGGCTATATAGAAGGTCTTTCTAACCACTTTGGCAACGTGATTGTCAAAGGAGAGATTGCTATCTACTTGGGTCCCCAAATCCCTAATTACTTTTTCCGTACTTAATGGATTACCACCTATGTGGTAATTTGTGGGCACTTTGTTTTTCCCAAAGGGGATGACTATGCACTTTTTGGCATTTAGCTTTAGGCCATGGCTCTGGCACCAGTTGTCCGTCTCTGTGAGACCCTTTTGGAGGATGCTTGTGTCAGTCGATTATGGCACCCAGTTTGCAGTCATCTGTGAACTTGGACAGCCATAGTCCTCCCGTGTTAGCCTGTACCTCAGAGAAATATATACCGAACAAGAGAGGTCCCAGGACTGAGCCTTGTGGGATGCCACTTGTAACTGGTTTAGAGTCTGACATGGCACCTGCAATTCTGACCATGTGGGTTCTATCCCTGAGCCAATTTGCAACCCATCTTGTGACGTAGGGGTTGATATTTAAGCTGGTGAGCTTATTTATGATACTCGAGTGGGGTATTGTGTCAGAGGCTTTTGCGAGGTCCAGGTAGGCTGTGTGGACTACCTTCCCTTCATCTATGGCCTTGGTGACTGTTTCAAAGAAGTCGACCAGGTTCAAGAGGCAAGATCTGCCCTTAACAAAGCTGAATTGGGTAGGATCCAGTGTTTGGAGGTTCCCAATGTCTTTGTTTCTGAGTTTCATGATGTTACACTCCATAGCTTTGCAGACCAGGCTAGTCAGGCTTATAGGGCGATAGTTTCCAGGGTCCGTTGTGGCACCACCTTTGTGGAGTGGGACCACTGTTGCTGTACGCCATTCCTTAAGTACATATCCTGTAGTAAGGCTGAGATTGAACATTGATTTTATGTGAGGGTTCAGTTCTTCTTGGAGCTCATGTAAGACGCAGCCCGGGACACCGTCCGGTCCCATTGATGCTGTGTTTTTTGCTTTGGAGAGGGCAGCTCTCACCTGTGCATCTGTGATGTCAGGGAGGCTACACTCTGTTGGGATAGACATTTGCTCTTTTTTGGGGGGGGGGGGGGGAGAAGTTACAACTGAACCTGTCTGCCAGGATGTTGGGAATGTCTGTGGGTTCAGTGTATATTTTGTCATTTTGCACTAACTCAGAGCATATCTGGGAGTTGCCACCCAGGTTCCTGAATAACTAAAGACACAGGAGGGGATGGGGGCTTGAATGATCACAGCAGGGACAAAAGCCAAAACAAATGATAAAAAATAATATCTTAAACACCCATAAAATATATATAGTGTATGTATAAACTTGAGCTACTTAGGTTATAGTTACATCACCTGTATGCTATCGGTGCAGGTAAGAGAGCTTATTTCTTATTTGCATTTATGTTGCAATTAGTGATCTATGTGTCACTCTAGTACTGTACAAGATATTGCATCCTGTCTACTAAGCAACCCTTGATTTCTGTCAGAATTGAAAGACAGCTATAAAGTTGACCATACACTATATATTTTTTATGGGTGTTTAAGATATTATTTTTTATCATTTGTTTTGGCTTTTGTCCCTGCTGTGATCATTCAAGCCCCCATCCCCTCCTGTGTCATGCATTCCTTCTGACCCCTTACATCTTACACCATAACAAGAGAGAAGCAGAAATTTGGGATTTTTACCATTATCCATAGGTGGTGGGTGGGTGGGGGTTGATTTAGGAGTTTTTACTTGTACACCCCTTCCACTGACTAGAAAGCATGGTGCAATGCCTACTGTGTTGGGATTGATACTATTGCATGCTTCCATATACTTTGTTTCACAGATTTCCGCTAATGAGCACAATATTTAAATGTAGGATAATTAAAAACAATTGACAGTCAAGAAGACTGCTTGTTTTCACACTTTTTTTTTCTAAAACAGTGACTTTCATTTAATATTGCAGAACAAAGCAGTCAGTGAACCCATTTTAAATTGTAGTCACAGTCTCCTTTAGACATCGTTATGTATTAATGTAATGTACACATATTGAATTCTGAGATAATTGGACATGCACTGATGCAAGTAAATCCCCTTATGTTTCTAATAGTACAGCATAAAATTATTTTCTTTTCCTAAACCTCACATAATTTCGTTGAATGTTCTCACTACAGACAACATGGACAATATCACTTTCAAAAAGGAGACAATGTGTAGCAATGTAATCTATTCCACTTTCTTCAAACTTTCATACCCAGAAAACGGGCATCAGTCCTAATCAGTTATCAGACAGAAACTGAGTGCCAAGGCTATAAACATCCACTCTTTCAGTTCTTTGCCTAATATCATAACAAAATATGAAGATTTTGTGGTCAGTTAACATCAGATGTAATGTGATCCTATCTTGCCTACATTCAATACTGATCGGCTCCGACTCGGCCGTTCTGACTAGCACGAAGTCTCTCATTGGCTAGGCCAACCCTATATCCCAGGATGCACCACGACCAAAACCCCAGATCTCGTTTGCCGCTCTTGGAGTATCGACGTGGTCTCAACTTGGCTGTGGCTAAGTACCCTCTTTTGTGATTTTTTTCATATCTCATAGCGTTTTCTGTAGGAAAATTTATATTCAAAAGCTATTTTCATAGCTACGTTGTAGTAATTGACTTGTTGTTTGAGTGGGATTGTTTATTCCTGTTGTGTGAGTGATCCTTCTGTTTGGCGGGCTAGGCCCGTTTTAGTTAGAGGGCCTTTGCCCTATCTTGTGTCTCTGCATTTAACTTAGAGCCGTCCCCCCCCCCCCCCAGTGTTTAACTTGTGTTTGACTTGTGTTTGTGCATCATGTCTACTAAAGAAAAAGAACATAAGCCATTGGGCTTTAAAAAATGTGCAAAGTGTAGCTATAAAATGTCTTTGAAAGACAGTCACGTGATTTGCGTATACTGCCTTGGCGCCAAACACTTGCAAGACTCTTGCAGTGCCTGTCATGCTTTCTCTTCGAGAGTTTTGCAGGAGAGAAAAAATAAACTTATCCTGAAGGGTTTAATCAAACTCTCCTTTGAGGAAGCTGTTTCTCCTCCCTCTGAAAAGTCCAGGGCTAAGTCGAAAAAGATGTCCCCAGCTCCATCCTCTGGGGTCTAAAGCTGTGTCTCCTTCCTCGGCTCCATTGGTCTCGGAGCCGCAGGATTCAGGGTCGACAGCAGGGCCCACTGTCTCGGTTCCACTGGTTTCGGAGCTGCAGCTAATACTTTCCATTTCGGAGCCGGCTTCTTTGGTTCCACGGCTTTCGGCGCCAAAGAAGGTTTCGGTGCTTCTCGAGCCTGCTTCGGCTCCGATCATCTTGGGGCCGATTCGAAGCCGTTCTCCTCGGCATGTCTCGGATCCGATGGGAAAGGTTTCTCGACCCCCTTCTGTCTCCTCCAGGTCCTCCAGGTTATCTGATCCGGACATAGATAGGGTGGTCCAGAGACTCCTACAGTTGCCAGTGTTATCTAAATTATTTTCGGCTCCAGAGCCCACCATAGTATCGGTTCCATTCCTTCCTCCTCCGACAACCTTGGTGTTGTCGGAGTCGGAGAGTGCTGAGTCGAGTGAAGTCCTTGGGTCGGTTCCGAGACCCCCCGCCAGTCTTTCGGTTTCGGCCTCAGCTCCAACCTTCTCAATTCCTTCTGCAGGTTTCGGTACTCGGGGGTCCTCAGTCGGGCCAGAGGGTGATACATCATCGGGACCACTGACTTCGGTTCCGAGTCTCCCCCTTGGTGCTTCGGCTAGGGGAACCCTGACTCCAGTCATGGTTTTGGAGACAGGCCCTTCCTCCAATTCGGGGGGACCCACCTTCGAGGCTATGAGGAGCGCGCTGGCCAAGTCTTTGGTGACTTCACCCGAATCGGCTTCTCCCTCCCTGGTCACTATGACTAGAGTTTCTGGCGACCCTCTGTCTCTGGACAGCGGGGCTCCAAGGCCTGAGGATACCTCCATGTGTGGTCCCCTGCTTTCTGAAGGCCCTTCAGAGTCTGTGCGTGAAGAGTCTCCCAGAAAGAAGCTGTGTAAGAGGAAGCACCTAGACTCCCAAGATGAGTCTGTCACCTCGGACACCGACCTCGATGATGCAGAAGGGTCCCCGAAGTCATCCTCGGATGATGTCTCATTCTCCGACATCCTGGAGATCTTGAGACAGCGGGGCGACTGGTCATCCAAAAACCCTTCTGAGGAGGAGTTGGTCTTCGTCAAGGCCTTCGGAACCCAGCCTTCCGCCTCTTGGGTGTCTCCACCCTTCGATGAATTGTTGGATCATATTTGTCGAAGGGTGTGGGAACACCCTGACTCTGTGGAGCCAGTTCCTAGCCGCCCCAATAAATTCCTATCGGCCCCTCCTGGGAAAGAGTTTTTGACCAAGGGAGTTCCTGTGAATGCCATGGTGGTGGCATCTGCCACTCAGCAGGACGTGGCAGAGGCTTCTACTTCCATCCATCCTCCTAATAAGGAGTCTAGGAGCATGGATAGGTATGGGAAGCGTACCCTGTCTTCAGCGACCTTTACTTTGTGGTCACTGAATTACTTGTGTCATTTTACGCGGCTCCAAAGGGATCTCATTAAAGAGTTGGGAGATACTCTGGCGGGTAACGTGCCTGAGGCATTGACCCAGTCTGTTAACACCCAGCTGTCTACCCTTTCTTCCATCGTCAACTCGTCCATGAGGCTCGTATCTTATGCAGCCGAGGTGGCGGGTAGAGCAGCGAGTTCAGGTGTAGCCCTCAGGAGGCAAGCTTGGATGTGCTTGTGTCATTTTGCGGAGGCTTTCAAGTCTTCTTTCATAGACGCCCCTTTCGACGGGTCCTCCCTTTTTGGACCCAAAGTGAAAGACACCCTCACGAGATGTGAGCAGGAGGGTAAGACTTTGTCTGCCATTGGGGCCCGTTTTTCTCTTCCCCACTAGACCTTATCCCAAGGCTCAGAGGGGAGGAAAAATGTGGTTCAGAAAGTCTCAAAAGTCTTCCCCTGCCCATCAGAGTGAACCCCCCTCCAGAGGCAGAGGAGGGGGAAATTACTCCGGAAGACGTCACCTCAGAGGCGGCGGAGGCCCCCACAATACAGGAAACCATGAATCCTTTCATGGCTCCTCCTTCCAGCATCCATGAGGGATTATCTGACTGTGCGTCTCCGGAGCCAGTCGGGGGTCGCTTTTCGGAGCATCTTCAGGCCTGGGAGTCCATCACTCAGGATCGATGGGTGCTTTGAATCATCGCCAGAGGTTATACCATTCCCTTCATCCGTTCTCCCCCACCATCAAAAAGAATCCCGGACGTTCCACCCAGTCAGCGGGATCAAGCAGCACTAGAAATCTCAAAGCTGATAAGAAAAGGAGCCATCCAGTCTGTCCCCACAGACCAGATTGGATCAGGAACTTACTCAAGATTATTTTTGGTGCCGAAAAGAACAGGGGACTTGAGACCCATTCTGGATCTCAGCCATATAAACCGCTTTGTGAAAATGTCCAAGTTCCGAATGGTCACGTTACAATCCATTCTCCCCTTGCTGGAGAAAGGAGTATGGATGTGCTCCATAGATCTCAAGGACGCCTATTATCACATCAAGATAAACAAGGCCTCCAGGCATAATTTACGCTTCCGGCTGGGAGCCAGTCATTTCCAATTCCGGGCCCTGCCCTTTGGTCTCACCACAGCCCCCAGGGTGTTTACCAAGTGTTTGGCAGTGGTGACGGCTCACCTGAGATGTCTAGGATTCCAGGTGTTTCCTTATCTAGACGACTGGCTCCTCACCGCCCCCACCAGGCATCTACGTAAGAATGTAGGCGAGATGGATCACATACATCTATCGTTATGGTAAGTACATAACTAAGAGATGTAATGTGATCCTATCTCGCCTACATTCAATACCAATGTGAACCACCTTCAAATGGGGACATCTGTTAGGAATTATCTTCAATTGGGCAAAATCTGTATTGCTGCCATCACAGCGTGTTGCCTTTATCAGCGGAGAGCTAGACTCTGTAGAGATGCGAGCATTCCTACCGTTAGACAGAATAAAGGTGTTACAGGCTCAAGTTATGGCCTTATTGCCCCGCAGAAAAGCTCAAGCCAGAACAGTTCTGCAGTTGCTGGGAACAATGGCGGCTACCATCCTTCTAGTCCCTCTTGCCAGGTTGCACATGCGAATACTTCAATGGCTCCTTTCGGCCCAGTGGTCATATCAGGATCTGCCCTTGTCCCATCCGGTTTTCATTACGGAGAGATGCAGACAAGATCTTCGTTGGTGGCTTCTCCCCTCCAATCTGAATCAAGGAAAATCGTTCACCCCCCCCCGTTGCCATGGTAACCACGGACACCTCCCAGATGGGGTGGGGGGGACATTACCTGGGCAGGACGGTTCAAGGTACGTGGCAAGATCACGAGAACCTGCAGCCACTTGCGAATTAAAATTCTTATCATGGAAGACTGCATTTTTGGTAGCCATTACTTCAGCTAGAAGGGTATCGGAGCTTCAAGCCCTTTCTGTCAAACCTCCTTATTTGATTTTTCACAATGACAGAGAATCTCTAAGACTAAATCCTTCCTTTCTCCCTAAGGTATCTTTTGCATTTTGTCTCCAACAGGCTATTGAGCTACCAGTCTTTTTTCCACAATTCTTCAACAAAGCAGAATACATAGCCTAGTACCTACCTATGAACCTATCGGCCCTAGGGCCCATACAAGCCTAGCCAAAAAATGTACCCTGGCTTTCGCCACCCAAGAAAATTATTTTCCTATGCCCCTGTCGAGCAGAGCCACAGAAGTGATCCCCGGGGTGAATTTCCCATTTCCCATCCAATCATCAAGATTTTTCTTGAAAAGTGCTAATGAGGAGCTCAGTTTGACATAGATAGGTAGTCTGTTCCAGAGTATGGGAAGTCTCTGGGACAGGAATCTATCCCTCCAGCATGTTCTATTTATTGTGGTGACAAGGTTAAGGTCCCTAGAGCGTGTAGCTCGGAGGGATTTGGATTTCGTTAAGTGGAGCATGTCCAACAGCTCTGGGTTTGACATAGCTTTGTATGTTTTGCAGAGATCGCCCCTGAGTAGGCGATATGCGATGGAGTAAAGCTGTAGTTTTTTGAGATGGTCTGCATAGGGCATCTATTTGAGGCCAGTAATCCTCTTTGTGAGGTATTTCTGTGGTCTTTCCAGTTGTTGTAGATGTCTTGTGAGGTACATACCAAAAGGGATTGTACTCTATAATGGGTCTAATGAGTGATGAGTAGAGGGGAACAATGACCTCTTTTTTTCTGGATGAGAATCCTTTTGTGATGAGATGAGCCATGTAGAAGGATTTCCTGACCACTGTGGCGATGTGATTATCAAAGGAGAGACTACTGTCCACCTGTGTCCCAAGGTCTCATCACATTTTCGGCATTAAGTAGACTACCAGCTATGTGGTAGTTCATGGGTACAGAGCTTTTACCGAAGGAGATGACAATACACTTTTTGGCATTGAGCTTCAGGCCATGGCTTTGACACCAGGTATCTTTCTCAGTGAGGCCCTTTTGTAGTTTGTCCACATCTTTAGGAGTTTCGATTATGGCTCCTAGTTTGCAGTCATCTGCAAACTTTGTTAGCCAAAGACCTTCTGTGTTGGCCTGCACTTCAGAGAAGTAGATACCAAACAGGAGAGGACCCAGGACTGAACCCTGTGGTACTCCACTTGTCACTGGTCTGATGTCGGATTTGGAATCCGCTACTTTCACAGTGTGGGTTCTGTCCGTGAGCCAGTTGGCAACCCATCTTGTGACATAGGGATTTATACCTAGTTTAGTGAGCTTATCTATAATTCCAGAGTGGGGGATGGTGTCGAAAGCCTTGGCGAGATCTAGATAAGCTGTGTGAACCATTTTACAATCATCTATATTTCACCAGTTGGATGTACATAGACAATTGAGGTTTTATTTGAATAGGACACAACAGGAGAGAAAATCAGACCAGTTGTTTGTGTCCTTTTCGGACAACAGAATTGGCAGATCTGTAACCAAGGTGACTATCGCTAGGTGGATTAGAGCTTGCATCTCATTCATTTATGCATCGAAGGGTAGGAATCTTCCCTTTCCAGTGAAGGCGCATTCTACCAGGGCTATGGCAACTTCAGTGGCCTTTCACGCTAGGCTGTCCATGGATGAGATTTGTGCAGCGGCTACTTGGACTTCTCCACATACCTTTATTTCTCATTATAAATGGCATCTAGAGGTCGTGCTTCCTTTGGTTCCACAGTGCTCAGGAGTGTTTTCCAGTGAGCCTTCCAGGATTTAGGTGCTAGGGATGCTGTCCCATCAGTATTGAATGTAGGCAAGATAGGATCACATTACATCTCTTAGTTATGTACTTACCATAACGATAGATGTATGTGATCCATCTTGCCTACATTCTTACGTACCCGCTGTTCTTCCCCCTTCCTGTTGGATTTGGAGGAGACAAGTATTGTTTGATTCCCATGAGGATATTGTTTTTTCTCTCCTCTTACACTTGTCTCTTGTGTGTTCTGTGGGTGGAAGAATGTGTTGGGGGCAAACTAGATCTGGGGTTTTGGGCGTGGTGCATCCTGGGATATAGGGTTGGCCCAGCCAATGAGAGACTTTGTGCTAGTCAGAACGGCCGAGTCGGAGCCGATTCTCAGCTCCGAGCCCATCAGTATTGAATGTGGGCGAGATGGATCACATACATCTATCGTTATGGTAAGTACATAACTAAGAGTTTTCAGCTGTGCAGATTCAGTATTCACAAGTTATGCCATCTAAACCTTTGTATTTGAGTTCTGTAGTAATCCATAATCCTCAGTTTTCTAAGCTTCATCTTGGGCTGATTTACAAGGGAGTTCAACAAAAAAAGTGTTCTTCATGGCAATGCAGGAAGAAACTGAAATTTTAAACAAAATTTAGTCTTTAAAACATTACTTAAACCCTTGTGAAAGATAACAGATCAGGATGGCTTTGTTTCCATGAAGCACAGTTCACTCAAAAGAGTTTCTTAAAGCTGGCCCCTAAAGAAACAAGACTAATAGGCATTTCCCATTAGCACCTTCACATCACATGCAGTAATATTGCTGCAGGTAGGGAACACTCAGTAGCTTCTCAATTAGGCAAGGCAGACTACACCGGTTCATCACACAGGCAAGGCAGACTACACAGGGTCATTTACTGTGTAGCAGCTTACTCTACTAAAGACATCTTCCGCTCAAAGACACCTTGGTCTTCCCTCAGAAGTACCTCTAGGTGTTAGAGGTAGAGTAACAAGTTTTGCCTGCTGAGCTCAGGCTCATATAAAATACAGATGGTTTTCCTCAGGGAGCTTCCTGTTTGCCTGTAAAGCTTGTAAGTTGTCAAAAAAACAACTTGTACTATGTACCATAGTTTTAGTTAGGGTTTTATTACCTTCCCTTTTGCTCCCCCTTGTGTTGAAAACTAGCAAACATGACACCTCCTCGATGCATGGAATCATCAGGTCTAGAACTTGCAGATGAGGTTTAGACCTGGGGGGAGTCCATCTGCATTAGTTTGACTCGGGTGGAGGTGGTGTACTGCATTAAGTTAAAATGGCTGTAGTAACAAAGTCTACCTGGTAAGCTTATAATTACTATCTGCTTGAAGAGTCATTGAAGGTGAGAGAGGGGCGTATGTTTTCTAACAAGTAAAAATTGTCTGTCCAGGAGATAACAGTAAAGGGAATATCGCACCCCTTTAATAGTCAAACAGTCACCTATTACATTTGTTCAGTGTTATTATCATCTGACTGATGTAGCAAATTGGGCATTCTGCCGGCTTCAAAAACTTGTGCTTGTACTGCTGCTACTGCTGTGCTCATATCTGAGACATGCATGAACACTGTGAAATCAGCAGCTAAAAAGATGGATTCAGAGCACAAGCTAGTCTTCATCTTTTTGGATGTCTGGTCTGTCTCTCTTTGTCCATTTGAAGTCCAGAGGTCCTCCTGTTGGATAAATCAGTCAGGGCCATGCTCTATAGTGAAGTTTGGTATAAATTTGCAGTAGTAGTTTGGTAACCAGTAAGAAGCATTGACTTGCCTTTTAGTGATAGCAGTAGCTCAGTTACATAAAGTGTTTTCATTTTAGTATTGTACATGTCAGTCAGGGCTTTTCCACCTTCCACCACTGCTTCCCCAAGTGTTCAAAACTAGAAGAGCAGCTACTGTATTATAATAAACAGAGTGAAGTACAGCACACACTTTTATTTTAAACCAACTTAAAAATAAAACAAGTAAAATGTAACTGTATACTGTTGATAAGCATACATTGGGCAGTTCTTTTTTTCCTGTGTGTAGTCCTGAGGACAAACCACCAGTCACTCTTAATTTTGTCAAAGCCCACTACGAGTCATCATGGCGATCCAGTCAAATTATTACCTTTAAACTGCTTAATTTTCAGAATTGTCCAGTTCTATGACAGAAGCTTATATCCTCCACAATCTCCCTTACAAAATCTGTATTATTCCCCTGGCTTTACACATTAGTCAGGCAACCTTATTTTCTGTAAAATTTTCATTTTTTCTAATGTCAGCATTTTAAATTTCTGTGTATGTTTATACTAGTATGGGGGGGGGGTCTTTTCCTTCAAGGGAATGGATTTTTTTTCATAGCATGTAGAGGCACACACACACACACACACACACACACACACACACACACACACACACACACACACACATTTTTTTCCCATAACGTGCAGATACACACGCACACACACACCCACCACTAATTTGAGTTGAACAGGACAAAATGTTAAGTAAAGGCTCTTCATTTCAGAAGTATAAGTAGTACATTTATGAATATGAACCATACTAAAAATACATTATTCCAAACCAGATAGCTACCCCTCCTTGACCATTCTTGTTGCATTTAATCATCATCATCTTTCGGCTGTTACCGTTAGGGGTCGCCACAGCGGATCACTTGTTTCCATTTCTTCCTGTCCTCTGCATCTTGCTCTGTCACACCAACCACCTGCATGTCCTCTCTTACCACATCCATAAACCTTATCTTAGGCCTTCCTCTTTTCCTGTTACCTTGTAGCTTCATCCTTAGCATCTTTTTCCGAATATACTCAGCATTCCTCTTCAGCACATGTCCAAACAAACGTAATCTTGCCTCTCTGGCTTTGTCTCCAAACCTTCCAACCTGGGCTGACCCTCTAATATACTTATTCCTAATCCTGTCCAACCTTGTCACACCCAGTGCAAATCTTAACATCTTTAACTCTGCCACATCCAGCTCAAACTCCTGCCTTTTTGTCAGTGCCACTGTCTCCAACCCATGTAACATAGCTGGTCTCTATACCCTGTTGTAGACCTTCCCTTTCACTCTTACAGGTACTCGTCTGTCACAAATCACTCCTGACATTCTTCTCCACCCACTCTATCCTGCCTGTACTCTCTTCTTCACCTCTCTTCCACACTCACCGTTACTCTGAACTATTGACCCCAAGTATTTAAACTCATCCACCTTCGCCACCTGTACTCCTTGCATCCTCACCATTCCTCTATCCTCCCACTCATTCACACACATATATTCTGTCTTAGTCCTGCTGACCTTCATTCCTCTTCTCTCTAGAGCATCTCTCCATCTCTCCAGGGTCTCCTTTACCTGTTCCCTACTCTCACTACAGATCACAATGTCATCTGCAAACATCATAGTCCACGGGGACTCCTGTCTGATCTCGTTTGTCAACCTGTCCATCACCACTGCAAATAAGAAAGGGCTCAGAGCTGATCCTTGATGTAACACCACCTCCACCTTAAACGCATCTGTCACTGCCACCGCAGACTTCACCGTTGTCACACTACCCTCGTACATATCCTGTACCACTCTTGCATACTTCTCTGACACTCCTGACTTCCTCATACAATACCACAACTCCTCTCTAGGCACCCTGTCATATGCTTTCTCTAAGTCTACAAAAACACAATGCAACTCCTTCTGACATTCTCTGTACTTCTCCATTAACACTCTCAGAGCAAACATCGCATCTGTAGTGCTCTTTCCCGGCATGAAACCATACTGCTGATCACTAATCATCACGTCCCTTCTTAACCTAGCTTCCACTACTCTTTCCCATAACTTCATGCTGTGACTGATCAATTTAATCCCTCTGTAGTTACTACAGCTCTGCACATCACCCTTATTCTTAAAAATCGGTACCAAAACACTTTTTCTCCATTCCTCAGGCATCCTGTCACTTTCTAAGATTTCATTAAACAATCTGGTTAAAAACTCCACTGCCATTTCACCTAAACACCTCCATGCTTCCACAGGTATGTCATCTGGGCCAACAGCTTTTCCATTCTTCATTCTCTTCATAGCTATCCTTACTTCCTCCTTGCTAATCCATTGTACTTCATGATTCACTATCCCTACATCATCCAACCTTCTCTCCCTCTCATTTAATAATGACTAATTATCAACCAGAACAGCACCCCCAGCCCACACATTCATAGGTTGGTACTAGACTATTGGCCCTAGGGCCTATACAAGCCTAGCCATAACAATTCCCTGGCTATTTCTTCCCACAGTATTTACTTCCCTGGACGTCTGTCTAGCAGGGTGACTATCTCCCATCCAATCGTCAAGGTTCCTTTTGAAGAGGGCCAAAGAGGCGCTCTGCTTGACATGTATGGGCAGTCTATTCCAGAGTCTGGGGAATCTCTGGGTCAGAAACCTATCCCTCTAGCATGTTGATCCCTGGAGCGTGTGGCTCTGAGGGATTGGGATTTCTTTAAGTGTAGCATGTCCAACAGCTCTGGGTTTGACATGGCCTTGTATGTTAAGCAGAAATTGCCTCTGAGTAGACGATATGCGACAGACTATAACTGGAGTTTTTTTAGATGGTCAGCGTAGGGCATCTGCTTTAGGCCTGTGATTCTTTTAGTGAGGTAATTCTGCGGCCTTTCCAGTTGTTGCAGATGTCTTGAGAGTTACATACCAAATGGGGCGTTGTATTCTATAATGGGTCTAATGAGGGATGAGTACAGTGGGACAATGACCTCCTTTTTTCTGGATGAAAAGCCCTTAGTGATGAGGTATGCCAAATAGAAGGATTTCCTGACTGTTGTGGCGATGTGGTTATCGAAGGTGAGACCACTATCCACCTGTGTCCCTAAGTCTCTTATCACACTTTCGGTGTTTAGTGCACTGCCACCTATGTGGTAATTCATGGGTACATGTTTTTCCCAAAGGGGATAACTATACATTTCTTGGCATTGAGCTTGAGCCCATGGCTCTGTCGCCAAGCATCTCTTTCTGTAAGGCCCTTTTGTAGAATATCCACATCATTTGGGGATTCAATAATGGCTCCCAGTTTGCAGTCATCTGCAAACTTTGTTAGCCAGAGTCCCTTAGTGTTGGCTTGTACTTCAGAGAAGTAGATCTCAAACATGAGCGGTCCCAGGACTGAACCCTGAGGTACTCCACTTGTCTGGAGCTGGATTTGGAGTCGGCTACTTTTACAGTGTGAGTTCTGTCAGTAAGCCAGCTGGCAACCCATTGAGTGACATAGGGATTAATGCCCAGCTTATTAAGTTTATCTGTGATTCCAGAGTGGGGGATGGTGTTGAAGGCCTTGGCAAGGTCCAGATACTCTGTGTGGGCCGCCTTACCCTCGTCCACAGCTCTGGAGACTGATTCGAAGAAGTCAGTCAGGTTCAGGAGACAAGATCGACCCTTCACGAACCCAAACTGGGTCGGGTCCAGTGTTTGAAGGTTGCCAATGTCTTTGTTTATAAGTTCCATGATAATACGTTCCATGGCCTTGCAGATCAAGCTCGTCAGACTGATGGGGCGGTAGTTCCCAGGATCCAAGGTGGATCCCCCTTGTGGAGCGGGATAACTGTAGCTGTGTGCCACTCAGTTGGCACATAGCCTGAGGTGAGGCTATGATTAAACATGACACTTAGGTGAGGTGTCATTTCATTTTGTAGTTCATGTAGTACACAGCCCAGGATGTCGTCTGGTCCCATGGATGCTGTATTCTTAGCTTTGGAGAGTGTGATTTTTACCTGTGTGGCCGTTATTACTGGAATATGGCAATATTTCGGTATTGAGATGGGCCCTTTAGGGGGTGAGAGGGGGGTGAAGTCTACACTGAATCGATCTGCCAGAATATTGGCAATATCCTTGGGGTCAGTATATTTAATGCCATTTTGTTGTAGCTCAGAGCAGATCTGAGCATTCATTAAACAACTGTTTAAATTCTTACATAAGTTACAGATTGCTGGTATACACAGTTTGTAGTACAGAACACATCCTTCTAGCTCCAGTATGCATACTTCTTTAAATTGAAAACAATACTTTTCCTTCAAATTCTCTCTCTCTAAAGCTTGGTGCAGGATCCAGATGACTGGGATGTGATTAGTGGCCCTGGCACGGAAGGAGTCAGGCAAGGGAAAAGTGAAAGGACATGCCCTTCTCACCTGTCTTGAGAGGTGGGGGGTGGGGGCTGTTTCCACTGGAATGTGTGACTTCCCTAGGGGAAACCAGGAAACCATCACTGGTGCCTTGGGGAAGAGAGAGACTACATGAAGGGAGCACCCCATGCAGAAGTGAGGAGAGGGCATCCTTTGCAGCCAGCCCCTTGCACGTCTCCTCCCCCAAGCTTACACCAAGTGTGGATAGGAAGGTTAGGGCTAGGAAAACGCAAAGAAAACTAAAACCCATCTCTCACAGATGTTTGAATGCTGCCCCTCTTGGTTGACCCTCATCCTAGTGATGGTGACTGAATGGGCTGATTGTCCGGGAAGGTGCTGATGACTGACAGTCAGCAGGGGGAAAGTGAACAAAAAAATCTTTCTAAAACAGAAGTGATTAATAATATAATATCTGATGATGTAAATCTTTATTCATTCCTTACTGTTAGAACTTCGGTTCCATCCTTGGAACTGACACGACCGCTACCAAGCCTGCGCCAGCCAAAAAACTCTCAGCTAAGACCTACCCACAATGCCCGTCTCATAGTCTCTTCAGATCTCGTTTGCCGTGTTCCTCGTCAGATGTGCCAAGCCTGCTCTCCAGGTAAGTGTAGTGTTTTTTGTGATTTACCTATATAATTACCTTCTTCGAGTCAGTTTTTCCCCTAAGATTATCTTCTTGTCTTTAGATTTATATACTTTCTTTCTAAAAACTACCCTCTACCTTTGGCAGCTCCTTTCTACCATCTTTGGTACTGTCCCTTTCCCCTGCCTTTGGTAGGTCCTTTCCTACCACTTTGTGCTATTTCTTAGTACCCTTTTTGGTACTCCTCCTTTTTCTATTTGCTTAAAAAAAAAAAAAAAAAACTCTTCTGCTATAACCTTGCTATTGTCATTTTTGGGTATGTTGTAGTTTAGGACTTAGTGTTGTTTTCCATGATGTCTGATAAAGTAAAGCTAGGCTTTAAAAAGTGTGATTAGTGCGGGCGTAAGATGCCCAACTCAGACGGTCACGCCCAGTGTGTTTATTGTTTGGGCGTTGACCACATCAATGTATCTTGTGATATTTGTTCGAGCTACAGCAACCGTACATTGGCTGAGCATAAGAACAAGCTAATTCTGAAGGGTATGATGAAAACACCATTCTCGGAGGCTCTTTCTGGGACGGTGGTCTCACCACCTCCTAAGCAAAAGGATGTGAAGAAACATAAAGAGAAACAGAGTAACTTGGTTCCGACATCTCTGTCCTCGGAACCGAGTTGACACCGGGCTTCTCCCACGCCTTCAGTGCAGACTACTTCGGCACCAGGCTGCGTGTCATCTCCCTTGGTGCCGCCTTTGATTATGACTCAAACCACTGTACTAGCTTCGGCACCATCCCCCTCTGTGCCGACCTTGGTTTTGACACAGGCTTCGACTTCTCTTCCTGCATTCCTGCCACGATGCCGATGTCTTATAAGGCTCCACTGACACCGTCGGTTCAGAAGATCGAATACTTTCCCAGAACCAGATATTCTCCCCCTTATGATCCCTTTTTGGGACAACAGTTTAGTCCATTTCTTGACAGACCTGAATCTCCTTCTGCAGCTTCCTTCAAATCCACCAGGAGTCTTTCAGAACAAGATGCAGTGAGGGCTGTGGACCAGCTTTTGGCAGCTAAAGGATTACCCCCACCCCCTCTAGGTCTTCCTTCACTCTTGGAACGGAAGCTCTCATGGCATATTCACCTGTATATCCTCCTCCGGCCTCCTCCCAGGTCCCGGAGACTTCTGTACCGATGGCCATCCTGGTGCATTCTGTCTCGACTCCAACAGCAGAGGCTTCCCTTTCGGCACCGATTACTCTTTCTGCAATGGCTCTGTTTGAACTGGCGCACTCTCGGAGCAGTGATTGGGCTGTCAGCACCGTGGCTCCTAGTTCGGCAACTATTTTTTCAGTGGCACCGTCTATGGTCACAGCTCCCCCAGCAGCTACCGGCCCTCTCTGAGCTCCTCAGGGCAGGGTGTGACCCCAGTTCTGAGGTTGTTCTTCTCAGATGTTCATCGTGCATACAGCTGCAGTAATCACAGATGGGTTTTCTGCCGTCAGGCGGGTCCTCGGTCGGCCGAATTTCAAAGTCTAGGTCCAGCGTCGGTTGTTGTCGCTTTCTTTCCTGACGTCAGTGAGGCAGGGGTATATAAGACACAGCCGACGCCATTTTCTCCAGTCTTTTTTGCCGCGCGGTGCCCGAAGTAGAAGCAGTTCGCAAGTGCCGGTCGGCCAGCTCCTGAATTTACGAAAAATTGGAAACCGAAGTCTTCATTAAAGCTAAGTACCCCGTTGGGGAAACTTTTCTTGCCTCAGACCGATGTCAGAAAAAGTTAACAATTGTATTTCTTGTGGGAAGCAAATACCGCATAAGGATTTCCATTCCTCTGCATACCTTGTTTAGGCCCAGACCACGACATCTCGGGCTGTCGCTTTTGCGCTACTTTCAATAAACGCACTATTAAGCGTCGGGCGGAGTTCGCCCAACACTTTTTTGGTAAAGCCTTTGATTATAAAATGTCGTCGGAGACACCGACTACCGTTTTGTCCAAAAAACGCAAGGACAAGGACCGACACGCGAGGTCCCCACCGACACCACGCCAAAACCGGCTACACATGGTCCAGTTCTCAGCGAGATGCCTATACAGTCCCTGACTACCGACGACACTTCTTTGGCGGTGTCTTCTGTAACCGAGACCGCAGGTACCTCGGCCCAGACTACAACCACCGAAGCCACTGTGAGCGTTGAGCCTCCTAATGTGGACAGGTTCACTTCCACCCATGGTGTCTTTAGACCCTCATCTTCCTTTTCCATTAAGGCCTTTACTAAGTCCAAATCAGCCAGGCATCCCAAGAGGCCTGTTGCACAGGACCCATCTCCAGGCCCCATGCCTAAAAAGCAGATGCTTAAAATGGCTGAGGATTTAATTACTCTTATCAGGGGTTCCCAACCCCCTCCAGACAAGAGACCCAGAGTGGAGGAAGATTCTCCCTCTTCTGATCAGGGCTCCATTTTTTCAGAACATTCTGATGTAGAGGAACACTCTTACTCCCCTTTTGAAGATTCTGATGCAGAGCAGTCCATTCCTTCTGTATCACCTCCTGAGGATTTTTCTTTTGGGGAAACCTTGCACACCTTGAGGGAACACTTCCATTGGGAAGGCCAAGACTTTTCTGATTCCAAGAAAAGACTTAGGGAATTTCTTTTGTTACCTCAACACAGACCTCTGGTGATACCTCCTGTCTTGGACATACTTGATGATGTTTATTCGGAGGTTTGCCTTAATCCGGATTCCCTGCCTCCCGCCCCAGTCAAGCCTGATAGGTACTACAGAGTTCCTAGCTCTCACCAATTTCTTTACAAAAGCCATAATGCTGACCCTGAAACCATTTCTCAAGGCCCCAAGGGAATGATGGCCTCTACTGCTAAGAATCCACTACCTTCCGAAAGAGAGTCAAGATCCTTAGAAAGGTGGGGGAAAAAGGTATATACCTCGGCCACCCTAGCCATGAGGGCCTTAAATTGTCAGTTTCATATGCTTAAATATCAGCAGTTTCTGTTATCACAATTAAGAAATAAAATGTCTCAACCTGAACAACCAGATTTGAAGGAGTTGCAGGATATGATGCATAGTGCAGAACAAGTGGGTAAACACACCTTACAATGTGGCTATGATGCCCTAGAGGCCTCAAGTAGAGCTGCTGTTACAGGATCAGTCATTCGTAGACATGCCTGGCTTAGGGAACAAATCTTGCCTAATCATGTGAAAGCTAAACGTCTAGATGCTCCTTTACAAAAGGATGTGCTATTTGGTACTAATGCTGAGGAGATATTACGGAAAATGGAAGAAAAAGCCAAATCTATGCAAACTGTCAAAGCTTTTCTACAGGTTCAACCACCACGCTTTAGCAGAAATTGGCCTTCTAAAAACTGGTCCTTTCCAGCCACGGACAAGCCCCAAAGAGGTAGATACAGGCGCACAAGGGGCAGAGGACAATCACAAGGATCATATAGAGGCAGGCAATGGCAAACTCCAGCACCAAGAGGTGGCGAAGACAGTGCACAACAATACAGGAAACAAACCCAATGACTTCCTCCTTTCCATGCCAAGCAAGTCTCAGCTGGCAGCACCCTTGGGAGGAAAGCTGGCATTATTTACAAGAAATTGGCATATTGTCACAACAGACAAATGGATCCTGGACGTTATAAACAGAGGCTACAGATTTCATTTTCACACTCTTCCAAAAATGAGAGGCATGCCAAACCTGTCACACAATCAAAGGGCAGAGGCACAACTACAAATTTCAAAGCTCATAGACATGAAAGCTATTCAAGAGGTACCTACTCACGAACAAGGTCAAGGTTTTTATTCCAGGCTATTTCTGGTACCAAGGAAAGGAACCGACTGGAGACCCATTTTGGACTTATCCATCCTAAACACATTCTTACTCGTACCAAAATTCAAGATGCTCACATTACAGCAGCTTCTTCCCATGCTGGGCAAGGAGTTTTGGCTGGTAACATTGGACCTCAAGGAGGCATACCTGCATGTCCCAATCAGACAAAGCTGCAGAAGATACCTCAGATTTCTTGCAGGTTCAATCCACTATCAATTCTCTGCATTGCCCTTTGGCTTATCTACTGCCCAGAGTATTCACGAAATGCCTGGCATCAGTAATTGCCTACTGCAGACTTCAAGGGATACAAATTTACCCTTATTTGGACGACTGCCTGATCCAAGCGGACAGCAAGCACATACTGCTGGAACATCTGGCTTATGTAACACGGTTACTGCATTCTCTGGGATACACAATCAACAAAGAGAAATCCAGGCTAACACCATCTCAGAAAATAACTTTCCTGGGTGCCAACTTGGACACAAACACCCAGATGGCCTATCTTACGCCAGAAAAACAGGGGCAACTAACTCAGTACTTCAAAATACTAGCAAATTGTACCAGGCTTACTGCAAGGAAAATCCTGCAGGCTCTGGGCTTCATGGCATCTTGCATTCTTTTAATCCCATGTGCAAAGTTGCATATGAGGAAACTTCAATGGTACCTAAAAAACCTATGGTCTCAACACAGCCACAGTTTGGAAACAATAATACCAATAATTCCATGTTTGCAAAAGGAATTTCTATGGTGGGCCCAAGCATGTCAAACAAACACAGGTCTCCCATTCTGCAAGCCTCAAGCAAATCAAGTCATCACAACAGACGCCTCAGATTACACCTGGGGGGGCACACATGACAGACAGGTGCATTCAGGGCAAATGGTCCCAAAAGGAAAAGCACCTTCATATCAATCAAAAAGAAATGCTAGCAGTGATAAATGCTATTACAGCTTTCAAGGACCTCCTGCATCCAGGACAATTATTGATAAGAACAGACAACACCACAGTAATGTGGTACATAAACAAACAAGGAGGAACACATTCATACCCCCTGTGCAGACTAGCCATGACACTTTGGAACTTGTCTCTGGAATGGCAAATCGAACTTCAAGCACAGTACTTGCCAGGTTTGGAAAACACGCTGGCAGACAATCTAAGCAGAAATATGACAGATCCACACGAATGGAAGTTGCATCCTCAAGTGTTTACAAAAATAATCCAAGCGTGGGGGAGGCCAGACATAGATCTCTTCGCCTCCCACAGGAATCATCAATTGGAAAAGTTTTGTTCAAGGACCTTTCATCCAAAGGCCTGGAGAGTGGACGCCCTTTCATTCAGTTGGACAGCACGGACAGTTTACGCTTTCCCACCTCTGCCTCTTCTGCCCAAGGTGCTCTTGAAAGCAAGAGCAGACAGACCGAAGATGATACTGATTGCTCCAGACTGGCCAAGGCAACACTGGTACCCACTCCTGAGGAGCCTAACACATACTCCTCCCTGGTCCCTACCTCTAATGCCTTTTCTGCTGACTCAGCACAGCTACAAAACTCTTCACAGTCAGCTGAAAACACTCAATCTCGCTGCATGGAAAATTCCTTAACACCACAACAGACCCTACTCCCCAGAGGTGCAGGATGTCATTTTGGAGGCCAGAAGGCCATCTACTAGAAAGGCTTACTCTGCAAAATGGAAACGGTTTTGCTCTTGGAATGAGAAAAAAGGCCAGGACCCTAGAAAACTGAATTTGCCTCAGGTATTACAGTATCTAGCTGAGCTGCTGAACAGTGGACTTTCATTTTCCTCCATAAAAATCCATGCCTCAGCCATTTCTGCAGAATTCAACACGGATCCACCCTTATTCTCTCACCCACTCTTAAGACAGTTCCTCAGAGGGGCTAAGAATATAAGACCACCAAGGAAACAACCAATACAAGCCTGGGATCTTAATTACATTCTAGAAAAATTAACATTGACTCCCTTTGAACCAGCTGCCTCAACAGATTTGCAATATTTGTCCTGGAAAACAGCTTTCCTTCTGGCCATTACCTCAGCTCGTAGGGTTTTGGAACTACAAGCCCTCATGGCTGTGCAGCCCTTTCTCATCTTCCATCAGGACAGGGTTTCCCTTCGAACCAACCCGTCATTTATGCCTAAAGTGGTATCCAGGGTAGCTTTAAATCAAGCCATACACTTACCTACCTTTTACCCCAATCCTCAAAACAAAGGGGAAAGGCTGCTACACTCCTTAGACATCCATAGACAGCTACGTTATTATTTGGACAGAACAAAGCCCTTCTGGAAATCAGAACAACTTTTTGTGTCCTATGCTGTAGGAGCTCAAGGGAAGCCAGTTACCAAACAGACAATTTCAAAATGGATAGGCCACTGCATACGGTTTTGTTACTCCTATCATGGAAAATCTGTCCCTACAGGCATCAGATCACACTCCACCAGGGCCACAGCTACCTCTACAGCCTTCCTCAGAGGAGTTCCTACCAAAGATATTTTGGAGGCAGCCACTTGGAGTTTTGTGCATACCTTCACAAAACACTACCACCTGCCTTTATATTCCAAAACTAGAGCAGGCTTTGCCACTGCTGTGTTGCAGGGCATTCTGGCTCATCCCAGTTCCACCTAGTGCCTACCACCCTGTGCGTAGATTTGGGATTCTACCCATCTGTGATTACTGCAGCTGTATGCACGATGAACATAGTACAGTTTTGTACCTACCATAAATGTAGATGTTCGAGTGCTAATACAGCTGCAGTACAGTTTTCCCGCCCTCCTTCCCCTCTTGGTAAAGGCCTAGGGCCTAACCCCTCTTCATACAACCTGATTGGGTTATCCTTCTATGGTATATTTGCTTGCAACTACTGATTTTTGATTATATTGCATTGCATGTATATAAATATAATTTATGTATTGCCTTCCTTCTGGGGGCACCTGACATCTGGGGCAAGAAAGACTGAAGAAAATGGCGTCGGCTGTGTCTTATATACCCCTGCCTCACTGACGTCAGGAAAGAAAGCGACAACAACCGACGCTGGACCTAGACTTTGGAATTCGGCCGACCGAGGACCCGCCTGACGGCAGAAAACCCATCTGTGATTACTGCAGCTGTATTAGCACTCGAACATCTACATTTATGGTAGGTACAAAACTGTACTTTCTGGGCTCCCATCCCTCCTTGGGCAGGCCTGCTTTCCAGTTGATGGAGAGGGTCCTTGCCTCAACAGACCCGCAGATAGCACCATTGGCATCGACATTAGAACCCCCTGCCTAGCATGCAGCTGTCCCAACCTCCTACTCTGGGATCCTGAGCATGAGAGCCGCAAGACCTTCCCTTGAAGGGAAACCTTTCTCCAGAGTCCTCCTCAAAAGATCTCACTGGGGAGCCACCCCGGAAGAAACTGTGCAAGAGGAAGCATCTTGATTCCCCTGAGGAATCCATTACCGAAGACTCTGATTGTGATGAGGGAGAAGGGTCCCCAGGGTCCCCCCCGGAAGACATCTCATTTGGAGACATTCTCGAGATCCTCAAGCAGAGGGGAGACTGGAAGTCCTCCAACCCTTCGGAGGAATCGCCCTTCTGTGCTCAGCCGTCTACTTCCTGGGTGACCCCACCTGCGGATGAGCTTGTTAAACTTATTGTGCAGCATGCCTGGAAGGCCCCGGACAACATAAAACCTGTCCCTCGGAGGCCAGATAAAATTTTATCCACCCCTGAAGACCAGCCCAATTGGTCCAAGCAGCTGGTAGTTGATTCCATGGTCGTGGTGGCGGCCACCAAGAGGGAACCTTTCATCCCCGAACAGGGAGTCTTGGGCTACAGACAGACTGGGGAAGTGGGCTTACGCTTCAGCGACCTTTGCCATTTGGTCGCTGAATTATCTGGCACAGTCTACTCGCCTCCAAGGAGCCCTGATCTCAGAAATGTCTGCCTCTTTGGCGGGGGTACTGCCTGAGGAGGTGCATGATACTGCTGCCTTTCAGCTAGCTACTCTGGAATCCATCTCGAACTCCTCGATGCTCTTGATCAGTCACACCGAGGGGGCAGCTCGAGCAGCCGCATCAGGCATCGTCATGAGACTGCATGCTTGGATGCGTTTGTGTGATTTCGTGGACCCCTTTAAATCTTCTTTTGTCAATGCATCTGTTTATGAATTTTCCCTTTTTGGTCCCAAAATAAGAGACACACTATCACGTAGTGAGAAGGATGGAAAGACCTTGTCTGCTGTGGACATAGGTTTTTTCCATCCCCCAGAGATCCTACTTCAGGAATCAGAGGGGAGGAAAATTGCAGTTCAAGAAGTCCCAAGGATCTTTTTGTGACATTTGTGATGAGCAATCCCCTCTGGGCAGAGGGAGCAACTCATTTGGAAGACGCCCCTTTCAGGGCAGAGGGGGTCCGTGCAACCAGTGTGCTAGAGATTCCTTCTCCGTCCGACCATTCCAGCGCTCCTGAACAGTGGCCCAATTGCTTTCCTCTGGAAGCATTCGGGGGGTCGATTTTCCCTGTACCTACAGGCCTGGCAACTCATAACAACAGATGCATGGGTGCAGAGAATAATATCCAGAGGCTATCATATCACATTCGATCTTACTCCCAGACCCGTAAAACGAATCCCAGATGTCCCGCCCAGTCAGAGGGAGGCTGCAGATTAGATATCGAAAAGCTGCTAAGAAAAAGAGTCATCCAACCAGTCCCATCAGACCAGAGAGGATCTGGGTTTCACTCGAGGTTCTTTTTAGTGCCAAAAAAGCTAGGGGACTGGAGACCAATCCTGGATCTCAGCTTACTAAACAAATTTATAAAACCTCAAAAATTCTGGATGGTCACGGTACAGTCCATCCTCCCCTTTCTGGGGAAGGACAACTGGATGTGCTGTGTAGACCTCCAGGATGCGTATTACACATAAAGATGGACAAACGCTCCCAGAGATTTCTCTGCTTCCATCTGGGAGCCAATCACTATCAGTTCAGGGTACTGCCCTTTGGTCTCTCGACAGCCCCCAGAGTGTTCACGAAATGTATGGCAGTCATAGTAGCTCATCTCCGACTACAAGGATTCCAGGTGTTTCCATATTTAGATGATTGGCTCCTTACCACCATGACCAGGAACCTTCTCATTCTCAGTCTCTCTTACACTCAAGGCCTTACTCTTCACCTAGGTATCATGATCAACATAGAAAAGTCACAAATGTCTCCAACAAGAGCACTGGAATTCATTTGAGTGGTCTTCGACACAACGTCCTGTCAAGCTTCCCTTACAGGCTCTCAAAAATAAGAAGCCAGATTCAAGTCGTCCTTCCACAGACATTTGTACCAGCACGCCTTGTACTACAGCTATTAGGATCTATGGCAGCAACCATTACCTTAGTTCCACTGGAGAGGTTGCACATGAGAATAGTACAGTGGCTCCTTTCATCACAGTGGTCGATCTTAACCCACCCACTCGACCACATGATACGCCTTACAAACCTTTGCAAGAAAGAAATGCTTTGGTAGATGAAGCCAGACTCAAATCTTTGGTGTCGACCATTCTGCCTTCCCCAGCCCAGGGCCACGGTGACCATGGACGCTTCCCTGTTAGGGTGGGGGGGGTGTTTCCAGAGGAAGACAGTCCAAGGCACCTGGTCCCCCATGGAGGCCAATTTTCACATAAATGTCTTGGAATTGAGGATAGTTCTCTTAGCGTTGCAAGCGTTCTACACATCCCTTTCTTCTGTGACCATTGCAATTCAATCGGACAACATGTCAGTTGTCTGGTACATCAACAAACAAGGCAGAACCAGGTCTTACCCCCTGTGTTGGGAGGCCATGAGAATTTGGCCAAACCAGCATGAGAATGGAGAAAAGAGATTTTGCTGATAGGGCTGACTGTCGTTAGGGAGCTGGGATTTATTATATTAGCAAATAACTAGAAAGGGAAAGATAATAGAATGGGAAGAGGGCAAGAATGTATTTGGACTGCAGGTTAGAGACTGCCTTCCCTATCAAGGATTGATATCAGACTATAGGCAAAGGCAAAGAAAAATAGGGGGCTCCTGAATGAAAGACCAGCATTGGTAGAGTTTTTGATAGAATCTAGATCAGAAGCTGCCATTAAAAAAGGAATAATTAGTAAAGCATATAAAATACTGCCTGATAATTATAAGAATCAGTCAGAGGAGCTTAGAAAGGATTGGGAAGAGAGATTGGCTAAGCAATTCACAAAGAGACAATGGAAGTATATATCCTAAATATGCAACAAAGTCTAGAAGATTTAGAATCTTTGCCTGGAAATGTTTACATAGGTAAGTAGACTCCAAAGAATTTTTCCTCAGATGGCTAGCAAGTGTTGGAGGTGTGACGGGCAAGAAAGAGGTGGCTAGGAACATATGTTTTGGGAGTATAATGAGCTGGCAGACTTTAGGGATTCCCTGCAGACTGCTATGTCAGTGATGCTGGGCAAGCAGATTGGATTGACTTGGGAGATTATTTTTTTTTTTTAGTTATGATACAGAATCAGAATTGCCTAGACATAGTAAAGCCTTGCCGAGTCTAATTATGGTGGGTGCCAAAAAAGCAATTGCTAGAAAATAGAAATCAAAGTCTAGACCAACTTTACTAGAAGTAGTGAATATAGTAACAGAGATAAAATAACTGGACTTGGGATCTTTAGAAAAGGGAGGGAGCAAACTACAAAGGAAAAATGGGAATTGTGGGAACAATGTATGCAGAGCAGGAATGAGGTTTAAGAGGCAGGGTTTTAATGAGCCATATAATGCTTACAGACAATGATTGGATATATTACAAGTGATGTATAATGTTTGCAACTGCAGTTGTTTCAATGGTGTCTGTGATGTATACTGTTTGCAACTAAAGTGGTGTCATGTTTGTTTTTCATTTGTATAAATGTAAGATTGCCTATGTCATGTGTGAAAAATTTAATTGTGTCATTGTGTCTTTCGGCTTTTCCCGGTTAGGGGTCGCCACAGCGGAACTCCGGTCCGCTAATGATTGGGCTTGCCAGGCCTGACGCACAACCTTCAACAAAGGTACGCCCATTCACACATGTCTCCATGCAGAAGACGCTCTAGCTGAGAATCGAACCGGACAGCGTCTTACTGTGAGGTGACAATGCTACCGCAGCACCACCACCGCAGGTGTGTGAAAAATTTAATAAAGATGTTTTTTGGAAAAAAAAAAAACTTTTTCAGTGGTCAGGACCTGTGTCATTACAAACACAGTCAACACTATTAAACTGAGAGAAGTGCACTATAAGCACCAATTGTTCATTCTGTATTGTTAGCAACAATCTTATTAAATCCACTAGTCTTTGTACACTTTTGAACTCAAGTAAACAGTTTAACAGTGGAATGAGGAGGGCAGACATAGGTTCATAGGTTCATACTAGGCTATCTGCCCTAGGGCATTTATAAGCCTAGCCAGAATGTGTTTGGCTTTCGCCACCCATTTTAAATTTATTTTGCTATGCCCTTTTTCGAGGTTAGTATACTGTGCCTCTGTCTAACAGTGACACAGAAGTGATACCCGGGGTAAACCTACGATCTCCCATCCACTCATCAAGATTCCTCTTGAAGAGAGTCAATGAGGGACTCTGCCTAACCTGGACTGGGATTTTATTCCAGAGTGAAGGGAGCCTCTGGGTTATGAATCTGTCCCTCCAGCATGTCCTATTTATTTCAGTGCTGAGGTTCAAGTCTCTCGGCGCGTAGCTCGATGGGATTTGGATTTTCTGAGGTGCAGCATGTCCATTAATTCCGGGTTGGACATGGCTTTATACACCAGGCACAGATCGCCTCTGAACAGGCGGTATGCCACTGAGTAGAGCTGGAGTTTCTTTAACCGGGCAGCATATGGCATCTGTTTGAGCCCTTTGATCCTCTTGGTGAGGTACTTTTGGGGTCTTTCCAGTTGCTGCAGGTGTCTGGTAAGGTACATCCCAAAAGGGGCATTGTACTCAATTTTGGGCCTGATGAGGGATGAGTAAAGAGGCACGATGACCTCCCCTGATCTAGATGTGAATCCCTTCATGATTAGGTGGGCTATATAAAATGTTTTTCTAACCACTTTGGCCACGTGGTTGTCAAATGAGAGATTGCTATCAACTTGGGTCCCCAGGTCCCTAATTACTTCTTCTGTACTTAATGGATTACCACCTATGTGGTAATTTGTGGGCACTTTGTTTTTGCCAAAGGGATGACTATACACTTTTGGCATTTAGCTTGAGGCCATGGCTCTGGCACCAGTTGCCTGTTTCTATGAGGCCCTTTTGGAGGATGCTTGTGTCAGCTGGAGAGTCGATTATGGCCAGTTTGCAGTCATCTGCGAACTTGGTCAGCCACAGTCCTTCCGTGTTGGCCTGTACCTCCGAGAAATATATACCGAACAAGAGAGGTCCCAGGACTGAGCCTTGTGGGACACCACTTGTAACTGGTTTGGAGTCTGACATGGCTCCAGCAATTCTAACCATGTGGGTTCTGTCCTTGAGCCAGTTTGCAATCCATCTAGTGACATAGGGGTTTATATTTAAGCTGGTGAGCTTATCTATAATGCCCGAGTGGGGTATTGTATCGAAGGCTTTTGCGAGGTCCAGGTAGGCTGTGTGGACCACCTTCCCCTTGTCAATGGCCTTGGTGACTGTTTCAAAGAAATCAACCAGGTTTAAGAGGCAGGATCTGCCCTTAACAAAGCCGAACTGGGTAGGATCCAGTGTTTGTAGGTCCCCAATTTCTTTATTTATGAGGTCCATGATGATTCTTTGCATAGCTTTGCAGACCAAGCTAGTCAGGCTTATGGGGCGATAGTTTCCAGGATCCGTTGAGGCACCACCTTTATGGAGAGGGACCACTGTTGCTGTACGCCACTCTTTGGGCACATATCCTGTAGTAAGGCTGAGATTGAACAGTAGTTTTATGTTTGGGTTTAGCTCTTCTTGGAGTTCATGTAGGACGAGCCGGGACACCATCTGGTCCCATTGATGCTGTGTTTTTTGCTTTGGAGAGGGTGGCTCTTACCTGAGCATCTGAGATGTCAGGGGGGCAGCACTCTGCTGGGATAGATATTTGCCCTTTTGGTGCGGAGGGGGGGAGGTTTGCGCTGAACCTGTCAGCTAGGATGTTGGCAATGTCTGTGGGTTTGGTGTATTTTTTGTCATTTTGGACTAATTCTGAGCATATCTGGGAATTACCACCCAGGTTCCTAACATAACTAAAGAAAGCCTTGTGATTATCCTTAGTGTCCTGTGCAATTTTTCTCTCGAAGCTGGCCTTAGACAATTTTATGTGTGCCCGTAGTTTTTTGCTAATACTGATCAGTGATGCCTTCCCTTTTTGGGATTTTGCTCTATCATTTAGTAGCTTCCTCCTTCTATTGTATAGTTTGTTTGTGGCTGGGGTCCACCAGACAGGACGTCTGCCTTTGGAGGATTGGGTCTTGGTTTTATTTGGGATCGCATGATCCATGCATTCCTGAAGGTGTTCATAGAATGCGTTTATAAAGGATTCTGCGGTCTGGGCAGATTTTCCACAGTCCCGGGGGCTTTGAAGGATTCCACCTCAGTTTTGAGGAGTGTGAAATTTGCTTTAGAGAAGTTTTACACTGTGGTTTTCTGGGCAGGTGGTGGGGTCGGGATGTGAATATCCAGTGAGATTAGTTTATGGTCTGATCTTACCAGTGAGGGATACACTTCTGGTCTGGAGCATAGAGTCCCCATGTTGGTGATGATCAGGTCCAGTATGTGTTTCCCTTTTGTGGGAGTGGTAACAAGTTGTTCCATAGCATTTGAGTTTATAAATTCTAGGAACCTTTGGGCTAGGGTGTTGGAGCTAGAGTAATGCTCCCAGTCTATGTTTGGGTAGTTGAAGTTGCCCAATATAATGGTGTTTGGAGAGACCTTCATATTTTCCAGTGTTCTCAGGAAGGCCGAGTGGGGTTCCTGGGCTTGGGAGGGTGGTTTGTAGCAGGCTATAAACTGGAAGGCAGTTTTACCCACTGTTAGTTGCACATGGATAGTCTCTGATGCTTCGTGCTTTGCCACCAACCTGGAGGTGTGGGTATCTTTGATGAATATCGATACTCCCCCTCCTTTTGTGGTTCGGTCCAAGTTTTGGGGCCGAAAAGCATGGTATGAGGTATAACCTGGTAGTGCTGGTGTGCTCTCGGGAGCCCTGAACCAGGTTTCTGTTACTGCACAGATATCGATGTTCTCCATGCTAAGGAGAGTTTCGAGTGCGTATATCTTGAGGTTTAGACTTCTGGCATTGAGTAGCATTACTCTTAGTTTCTTATCCCTTGTGATACCTATGGAGGTGGGTTTGTCTTTTGAGCCTTGCCTAAAAAAGGCACTATGGGGGTAGCAAGAGCCTTTGCCAGTATCCAAAAGCCCAGGGGTGACAGGTGCAAGCCGTCCCTAGCGAATCATCGTGGCTTGTCGAGCATATGATCCCAAGCTGACAGGCATTGGATCCCCTTTGAATGACACCAGTACTTAAGCCAATTGTTGAAATTGATCATCTTGTCTTCCACAGGAAGTGCTGGGGGATTTCATTTGCACACTGTGAGCTTTGCTGCCTCTGGACAAACTACTTTAGCTCAAGAGATGTTGAATAACTATGCTAAGATATATTATTTCTGGAAACACGGTTGTAAAGGGTTACATTTTTACAGTGTAACATTGATGTCTTGTGAGTTATGCAAATGGTATGACATTATGAAAGTTTAGTACTTTTAATGATGGGCTGTCTCCCTTTTAGGGAAGCAAACTTGTTTGGCACTTTAGCTGAGATGGTTAAGTCTACCAGTTGGTGAAAAGTTTAAGCCTGTATTCGTGTGTAAGAGTCCCTTCATTTTCATGACTCTGATTCTGACTAGCTTAGTTAACCAGAACATAGCTTCCAGGCTAGCCCATGAAACAGGCATTTGTGGCTAGTGGGCTTAACTTCTTTTTTCCTTAAAGCATTCACAAGGTTTATACTCCGTTATAATTAACAGTAATGTTAATCTAAGTTTCTACATTTAAAGTTCATATATTAAATCCAATTAGCAAAATCCTTTTAGTTTCTGTCTTTAAAAGTGAACACATTCAAAATCCTGTAAATGTTATGATAACTGGTAAGTTCAACATGGTAGGAAACCGTTTAGAAAAGTCCTATACCAACTAACAGCAAAAAAACAAGGGAAAAGGAGAGAAAAAAAAACCCTTTATAAACAACCCAGTCTACTGCAGAAATATAACTGTTGTTGAAAGAAAGACAGACATTTTGTCCGAGATTCAATAATACCTACAGTAAGTGTACAGCGTTCTGAGTGAAACAGACAACACAGGCATAACTCTCACCTTCTTCCTCCTAATTTTAGTTTTCCTACTGATTTTCTTGCAGCTTTTAATATCGTCAGGGATTCATAATGGTTATCACAAAGTATAGACTACATGTACGCTTAGTGTAATTCTTTTGCATGACTAGAAAGCACAAAAAATGTGGTAGGGATGTTCTTGAATACACATTATGTACATGTAGTGTAGGCTTAATTGAATCTGGCCCTGAATCTATTAACAGTAGCAGAAATATACATTTGTTTCCCGCATAACACTTTATAACCTTTTGCCTTCTTTTGCAATTTTTTTTCTTTTCCCAAGCTTGTAAATTAAGATGTGCATGGCTAATCAGCTGCAGAGTGAAATACCTTCTGTGCCAAGAAACTAAAGGATGATAAAACATCAGTTCCCCATGCCATAGTTGTCTCTTTCTTCTGTTAAAACCTCATCCACTTTTCTTTTTTTTTCTTTCTTTCTTTCTTTAATGGTTTCAAGAGCACTTTCCATTTTACATGTCTCATGCTTTAATTTTCAAACTGTCCTCTGGCAGAAGGAACTAGACTTTTCCATTTTCCTGTTAATGCTTTTCCTAGCTCTTAAGAGTCAACAGAGTTCTTTCATTTCTTCTCCATCTGCACCTGGTAGATATGAAAGAAGAAACTGTGAGGGGCACAGTTCGTCTCCGCCAGGTCAAATCTTATAATACAAATGTTCCAGGTCTTGCATGAAATAATTTAACATTTCACAGTCAACAAAAAGTACATCTCCTCTTTCTTAAGGTATCTACTTCTGAAAGAAAACTTTTGTCCAGTCTTCTAGGGGTATGTGAATATGCTACATCCCTCCTGACCTCTTCCCTCATTCTTTAATTTGAAGCAGTAAAGATTCTGTGTATTGAAATTGCCAGATTTAGTCTGAGGGTTATTAGCTAAAGCTGAAACAAACCAAGAACCTTGTATGGGCCTACTCGGTCCTGTGGTTCTACATATGTTCACTTTAGGTTCAGCAGAATGGCATGGGATTGCCCAGGATTTAAAACAAAGTGTGACCACTGAAGACCGGAATTACCTGGTCCCACATCAAGAGCATATTTCCCTGAATCAGCTACTTCCAGTTGCATAGTCTGAAACCATTACAAACCATTGTCTAACTCCACCCCCACCCCCATTGTCTGAAACAGGTAATAGTGATAAGCTTTTCTAATTTTTCATGGGTGAACATTTCATTTAAGCTCAAGTCTGTTTTCACTGCACATGTTAAATACGAGAGGGCTGTCTTAGTCTTTCTCTCCTGACCCTTGACCAGATAAACTCAAAATTTCAGTCTCCCCTTTTTCCTAGGATTCAGTTTTTCAAGTGTGCCATATCAGTTCTATTTAGTTTTTATGCAAAACTCAAAAAAAGTGAAACTATTTTTTCTCTCTGCAGAGCAGCCAGAAGTGCAGTTTTCTTCTGAGCTAGCCTAAAAAAATTTGTGTTGCTGCAATGAGCACATTCAAAAGCATTGTTGTCCAATGGAATAGAGTGAGATATATGTAGAGTGTTGGTGAGGAGGACAGACTTCACTACATTGTCGAACATGTCTTCTATTTAAGTATTTCACTGTGGCAGGATGTGGGTAATTCATAATGTTATGTTATTCCCCATCTCGCCTTTGTTCTTGCTGGTTGGGTTCGGAGCCAATCTCTGCTGATTTGCAATAGCTCGAGAGCTTATACTGGCTCGAGGCTAACCCCTATCCCAACATGCCTAGCAGAAGGTACCCAGATCTCATTTACCGCTTGCAGAATCTTGATTGCGACTATTAGCTCAGGCTAAGTATTTAGACTTTTTTTGTATGTTGCTGTCATCCTTACCAGGATTTTTCTAGCTTAATTAAACTTGTTGGTGTCTGGCTTAGTCCTTGCTTGTCTAACAACTTTCTGACCTTCCTCTGCTGTTGTTTTTTGGGTTCTTCTTGGCTGTCGTTTTCTTAGGCCTTGCTTTCCCCTTGAGCCCATTTAACTTAGGGGTTCGTTTCTTCTTTCCCCACTATCTGTTGGAGTAGCAATTTAAGTTAGAGGCTCTCCTATTGGGGGAGTCGCTGTTTTACTTGGAGGCTCTCCCTCTTCTTCTTTTCCTAAAAAAAAAAAAGTTTTCCTTGCTTGTTTTGTTGTTGTGTATTGTTAGCTGTTATAGCCTTATTTTTGCTGTTTGTGCTAGTTATCCAGCATGTATAAAGAGTCAAAACCCTCAGGCTTTAAAACATGCGACTCGTGTTGCCAAAAAATGTCCCTTACGGATGGACACATGAATTATGTATACTGTTTAGGGGCTGTTCACCTGCAGGACTTAGGCTCTATCTGTCCTGCTTTCAGCACTAGAGTCCTGCAGGAGAGAAAAAATAAACTGATTCTGTGTGGCCTTTTGAAGAACCCTCAGGACCCTTTGTCTCTGGTTCCTCAGCCAGCAAAACAGTCTGACAAATCTCCCAAACCATCCTCAACAGTTCTGATTTCGGAGCAACCCAAATCTGCTGTAAAATCTTCTGCTCTGTCGGTCCCCAGTGTCAGCTCCGATAAAGTTATGTCTCTGGTGGCTCCATCAGTGTCTTCAGAGCCAGTCCGGTCCCATTAAAGAAGTAGGTCTCCCTCTTTGGAGCCGGTGCGCTCTGCTCCACAGTCTCCTTTGTTGCAGTCTGTGGCAGGCAGTCACCGGTCCTCTTCTCACTCCTCTTGGTCCTCCAGGCTTTCGGATCATGATGTGGAGAGAGTGGTTAATAGGCTCCTGAAGTCACAGACACTTGCCAAATTGCTATCGAGCCCAGCCCATAAGGAATTGGCTCCTTCTGCCCATCCAGCTTCTCTATCGGTTCCTCCTCCGACTCTCTTGAGCTCGGAGCCGGAGTGCATGGACGTTGTGGTGGTGGAACCATTGGCTCCAGTTACTTCTCCTTTATCGGTTCCAACTCCCGCTTCGATCTCCTCGATGTCTCAGTCCATCAAGGGATCTGGGTGCCGAAGCTCTCTTCTGCTCTGAGAGGGGAAGTGGCATCGGACACTTGTTCGACCCTGCTCTCCCTCTCGGAGCTTTGGCGCAGGTGACCTCAGCTCCCACATCAGCCTCGGAACCATCACTTTTGGTTCGCAGGAGATCTCTGGGCTTTTCGGAGCCGGAGGCTCCTTTGGCTCAGGACCGTGGCGCCTTCGAGCTGATGAGCGTGCTGTCCCCTAAGACCGCTCCACCCTCGGCTCCTTCCCCCTTGGTGCCTGTGCCTGCCTTTGACCATCCTCCTCCCTCCAAGCATAGGGAACCTATACCCCAGGATGCCCCATTGGGTGACCCCACTTCTTCTGAAACCTCCCCTGAACATTCAGAGGAGGAAACTCAGAAGAAAAAATGTAAGAGGAAGCATCTGGACTCCCCTGAGTCCATCACTTTAGACACAGACTTGGATGAATTGGAAAGGTCCCCACAGTCCCCCCTCTGAGAATGTCTGTCTCCTTTTAGGACATCTTGGAAATTCTTAGACAGAGGGGTGGCTGAAAGTCCCTAGCCCCTTCTGAGGATGAATCTGTCTACCTGTCTGTAGTGAGTCGGAAGGCATGGAGCGCTGCAGAGACCATGGAACTGGTTCCGCGGAGGCCAAATAAATGTATAAGTGCCCCCAAAGACAAGTCCTTTCTTTCCAAAGGGGTTCCTTTTGATGCTATGGTGGCGGTGGCGGCAACCACTGAGAAGGAACTTGGGGAAACATCTTCATCTGTCCATCCACCGAACAAGGAGTCCCATATGATGGACAGGTATGGGAAACGTATGTTCTCTTCAGCGACCTTTACACTCAGGTTGCTGAATTATTTGTCACACTTCAGACAAAACAGATTCGACTTCAGAGGGATCTCCTAAAAGAGTTGGGAGATACCCTGCAGGATTCTATAGCTGAGGGAGTTGCGAACAGGGTGGCTTCCCAGCTTGTGACCTTGACTTCAGTGGTTAACTCTTCTATGAGGCTCATTTCTTATGTGGCAGATGGAGCGAGTAGGGCAGCAGGTACCGGAGTTGCTTTGCGGAGACTCTCCTGGATGCACCTTTGTCAATTTGCGAAGCCCTTCAAGTCCTCCTTTACCAATACCCCTTTTGATGGCTCGTCCTTGTTTGGGCCTCAGGTAAAAAAGACTCTCACCAGGTGTGAAAAGGATGGCAAGACTCTCTCTGCCATGGGAGTCCGTTTTTCCACTCCTTCTAGACCCTACCGTAAAGGTCAGAAGAGTGAAAAAATGTGGTTACAAAAATCCCAGGGAGCTTTGCCTGAGACACGTGGAGAATTTTCCTCCAAGGGCAGAGGGTGAAACAATAATGGAAGCCGCTGGCCTCACAGCACGGGGGTCCGCAAAAGCAGGGTGACAGAGATACGTTCTCTGCTAGGCCCTTCCAGCACTCTTCACCTCTGGAGGCAGTCAGGGGCAGAGTATTATTGTACCCAACAGCCTGGCAAGCTATTACGAAAGATGCATGGGTACCGTCAGTAATATACAGGGGTTACAATATTCCCTTTTCCCAATTAGCCCTCAAGAACAAAACATTCATTCCCATACCTTCCAACCAGTCTTTGGGATCAAGCAACCCTAGAAGTTCAAAGGTTGGTTGAAAAAAGAGCCATCCAAGAAGTTCCCGCAGACCAAATCAAGTCCGGAACTTACTCAAGGTTCTTTTTAGTTCTAAAAAAGGTAGGGGACTGGAGCCCCATCTTGGATCTCAGCAAGCTAAACAAATCAGTAAAAAAAAAAGCAAAGTTCCGGATGGTAACACTGCAGTCCATTCTCCCATTTTTGGGTCAGGGCAATTGGATGTGCTCCATCGATCTCCAGGATGCGTACTACCACATAAAAATGGACAGGCGATCCAGGAGATTTCTACGCTTCTGGCTTGGAGCCAGTCATTATCAGTTCAGAGCTCTGCCCTTTGGTCTAACCACAGCCCCCAGGGTGTTCACCAATTGTATGGCAGTGGTCATGGCTCATCTGAGATGTCTAGGATTCCAGATGTTTCCATATCTAGACAACTGGCTCCTCACGGATACCACTGAGCATCAACTGATCAAAGCACGGGACTACACAATTCAAACCTCTTCCCAGCTAGGCATCACCATAAACTATGAAAAGTCTGCCTTGTTGTCTTGTCAGTGTATTACCTTCATAGGGGCAGACTTAGATACAAGAGCCATGATAACAAAGCTGCCTCAAGACAGGGTGTCAACAATTTGTCAGCAAGTTTCATTCCTCATGAAAAAGAAGAGAGTTCAGGCAAGAGAGGTATTGAAAGTCCTAGGCTCAATGGCTGCAGCAATTACTCTAGTCCTTATGACTCGCTTCCACATGAGAATTCTGCAGTGGCTTCTTTTTGTTCAGTGGTCATTCCAAGATTTACCAATGTCACATATGATGTCGATCATGGAATCCTGCAAAAAGGACTTAGTTTGGTGGCTTGTCTCCCCCCAGGTGACTCTGGGCAGACCCTTTCTAGACCCCCATCCAGTACCCACAGTGACCACGGACGCCTCCCAGATAGTGTGGGGGGGGGGCATTATCTGGGACAGACTGTCTTGGGAATGTGGCAGCCACATGAGTACCACTTGCACATCAGTGTTCTAGAGATGAGAGAGGTGCTTCTGGTGTTGCAAGCACTTCAAGACTCTCTACCTACCGGAACTATTGCAATTCAGACAGACAATATGTCAGTGGTATGGTGCATCAACAAACAAGGCATGACCAGATCTTACCCCTTGTGTCGGGAGGTCCTTCAAGTATGGCAATGGACGATGTCTTCCCAACATTTTCTGATTGCAACGCACATTCCCGGGAAGTCCAACGTGATAGCGAACAGGCTCAGCAGGGCTATCCTCATGTCTCACGGTGGTCCCTGAAGCAAGAAGTTGCGGACTTGATTTTTCACAAATGGGGCCAGCCATGCTACGATCTCTTTGCCACTCCCCTCAACAACAAATGCAGCAGCTATTTCACCTTAGTCCCCCCACCGGGAAAGTCACTCAGGGATGCACTTGTTCACGATTGGCCTCCGGGACTACTTTATGCCTTTCCACCTTTTCCTCTGATCCCCAAAGTACTTCAGAAAGCAAAGTTGCTGGGTTGCAAGCTCATCCTCATTGCTCCTTACTGGCTTCATCAGATACGGTTCCCGTTTCTCTGCCATCATCTACAAGTGGAGCCTTGGATCCTGGACCCAGTTCCGAACCTCCTGATGCATCAGTCAGGCATGCTCCACCCCTCCATCCAAACTCTCAAGCTGACAGGTTGGTTTCTCCACTTTCAGTCTTAGCCAGGCTCCCCAACATTTCCTCGGCAGTATAGCACATACTGGTGTCTTCTCACGAACCCACTACCAGAAAGATTTACGCTAGCAAATGGAAGAGGTTCTCTTTTTGGGCAAAGAAAAATGACATTGATCCCTTCACTGCTCCTGTTTCTAAGATTCTTGATTTCCTGACTGAAACGTTCGAACGAGGGGCAGCTGCAGCTACCATCAGGGTCTAACTGGCTGCCATCTCCAATTTTCATGTGGGAGAGTTGGGCTCTAATATATCCCATAAGCTGTGCAAAGCATTCTTACGAGGTACAACCCTTTTACAGACCTGGTAAGAGAACCCCCACGGACCTAAACTTTGTTTTAGCCTCTCTGGTTCTTCCACCCCTTGAACCAGCATCATCTTGTCCCCTGAAATTTCTGTCTTGAAAAACCCTCTTCTTGATTGCCATCACCTCAGCTAGACGGGTTTCAGAATTACACACTTTATCTATTTGCCCTCCATATCTCATCTTCCACAAAGATAGAGCTTCTCTCAGAACCAATCTCTCCTTCTTGCCAAAGGTGTGTTCAGAGTATAATTTAAATCAGTCCATCAAGCTTCCAGTATTCTTCCCCAATTATGGCAAAGAAGGCAGAGTATAGACTCCACCAATTGGATGTTCATAGACAGTTACGCTTTTATTTACACAGGACCAAGGACTTTAGAAAATCAGATCAATTGTTTGCATCCTTTGCTGACAATAAGCAAGACTCTCCAGTTTCAAAAGTGACCTTATCAAAGTGGCTGTCTGATACAATTATCTATACGTATGATTTGCTTAATAAGAAGCTTCCAGGGAAAGCCAGAGGACACTCAGCCAGGGCCTTGGCTACCTTTGTTGCCTTCCAAGCCAAATTGCCTTTAGATTCAATCTGTGCAGCAGCAACATGGGCTAATCTTCATACCTTTATCACTCATTACAAAGTGGATGTGGTCTCCCGGAACAGGGCATCCTTTGGTTCCACGGTCCTGAAGAGTTTATTCAAGTGAGCCACCCAAGAACCAGGTGCTGGGGACACTGTCCCAACCAGCAAGAATGAAGGCGAGATGGGGACAACATAACATAAAGAAGCTATGTACCTACTATAACGTTTCATGTTTGTTGTCCTTCATCTTGCCTTCCTTCTTGCACCCCCCCCCCTCCTTCCCCCTTCCTGGAGGATCGAGAGGAATTTCTTCATTTGTTACACTGGCTGAGTTTCCTGTTGACATTCCAGGTAGTTAACCATGCCTTGTTTTTCCTTTTTCTTTCCTAACTTTTGAATGTGTAAGAGCTTAGTAAAATTTGCATTTACTATGATTGTCTAGTGTGGGCTATCACAAATGAGATCTGGGTAGCTTTTGCTAGGCATGTTGGAATAGGGGTTAGCCTCGAGCCAGTATAAGCTCTCGAGCTATAGTAAATCTGCTGAGTCACCAGCAAGAAGGAAGGTGAGATAAAGGACAACAAACATGGAACATTATGGTAGGTACATAACTTCTTTTTTTATCCAGAGTAAGGAAGGTGTTTGGTCATGAGGGCACAGTCCCAGTAACTAGAATAAGCTCATCTCAGCCATCTGTAAAAACAAGAATTACCCACAGCCCTGCCATGGTATGTTGCTGTTGTGCAGTGGAGTTATTCTAAAAAGAAATAATTTTTTATACTAATGCCACCATGTAATATGGACTCCATTGCTTTTACATTCGTCAACGGAGATGCAAGTCAGCAAGGTCAACTTTGTGGCGTACTGCACATTCACACACCCATTGCAGGCCAGCTTATTTGCTGTGCACCAGCTTAGTGCTTTTCCTGTTACTAAAAGTGTGACATCAGGAATTATACACAATACATTTTGTAATGTGCAGACTATGTCTG
The DNA here is from genome assembly GCF_019279795.1 of Protopterus annectens. Taxonomy (NCBI): domain Eukaryota; kingdom Metazoa; phylum Chordata; order Ceratodontiformes; family Protopteridae; genus Protopterus; species Protopterus annectens. Next base: position 1,210,478,035 of record NC_056731.1, read on the forward strand.
GTTTACATTAAGGCAAGCCTGCCATGTATGTAAAGAAAATGTAATAACTAGAAAAGTTTTATTAAAAGAAAGGTGTTATGATATTTCCCCAGTTAACTGCAAGAAACTGTAGTGTACCCATTTAAAATTGTTCAGTAATTGTGCTGCTTTTTGTTTCATTGCAGCTACACAACTCTGAGATGCATCTCTTTTTCACCTCCAGGTTGAAGTGCAGCATAGGAGTTTCAGTCTTGCCACTGTATAATTTAACTGTTACTCTCATTATATTACTTTTTGGGGAAGGACTTGTAGTTGTAGTTCATCATAAGGTTATATTGATGCCTTGTTTGGTGTCTTCCTTTTCATTAGTAGTGTGTATCTGTTGAAAGAGAATTGGGAAAGGTATGAAGATAAGTCTGCAGATATTGTGGCACCTATCATGGGTATCTGACACTGGAATAAACACTTTCCCTTGGCAGATTTGCAAGGAATTCTGTTCCTGGTCTTTAGCATCCAATGGACATTGCTGTTACTTCTTGTGGCTACTGTAACCATGTATTTCTTATAGATGTGCCATTCTAGTAAATTGTCATATAATAAGTTTTGCTATTGTAGTGAGTAAACCATTTCAGCCCTGATATTAGCCTTGTTTAATGTTTCTCATGGTTTGTAATGCAGTTTATGATTATTTTTTAAGGTTCCGACATGGTTACTGCAAAGGAAATCCAAGAAAAATGGTAAAAACATGGGCAGAAAAAGAAATGAGAAATTTAGTCAGGTGAGCAGTGCATTTTATCACAAAGCCATATGATTTTTTTTCCTCTTGTTTGTTTTGTATTGTAGCTATTTCGTCCTGTTTGTTGGGGACAATGATTACCTTCATTTGCCAAAAATTATGATGTAGCTGCCATACTATTTTTTTTTATTATTAGTTGTCCAGTTTTGACACAGTACTTCAAGGAAGATAAACTATTTCAGTAGGCTTCTCTTCTGTTTGCCCATTTAGGCACGTGCCAAGTTCAGGAGATATGGGACTGCAAGTTGAAGGGAAAATGTCATCACCATTATCAACTCCTTTTCCCCCATTTTTCTACATGGAGTCGAGTTGTCCTGTCAACTTTGTCCACCTCTCTAGATTAATTGCTACTCTCCTACCTTGAGACTCATGCCTGACTCTCACAGGTCTTCATTTTTGCACTCCATCCATCTGATTGCTGGACATTCTCGTTTCTTCTTATCTTCTTCCTGTCTGTCCCAAATCCTCAAAGAATTATTCTTTGCTTTCCGGGGTGAGACCAGCCGACCATAATCTGTTCTCATTAACCTTTACTCCAGTTGGGGCTGTTTTGGCTTCTTTTCTGATGTCCTCATTTATTTTGTCCCATAGTGTGCACCCTACCACAGGTTGCACTTCATCTCCATGGCTTCAAGCTTCCTCAAGTGCTCTGCTTTTTCTGTCGAGGGTTCTCTGCCATACTGAAGTACTGGTCATATCACTATTTTGTACACCTTACTCTTCAGCTTCGCTGGCATTCTTCTCTCACACATACTACCACTAACACTCTGTCAGTTGGCTGCAGAACCTCTGATTCTAGATTTCTCCTCCTCTTTCAGACTTCCCTTCTCATCAACCCCCCCCTCCCTGATGCTTGAAACTGTTGTACTATTTTTCATTCTATCTCAGTTTTTAGCTTCTTCTGAATTCCCCCATTTGCTTCCATAACTGTCTTGTCCATATTCCATTTCATCCCATGTGCCATCAGTTTGGCATTCCAGTCTCTGCCATTTGCTGAAGTTCCTGTTTAGAATCTACTTATAGTGCCACATCGTCTGCATACAGATACTTTATTGATTTGTTTCCACCAGCCAGCTTGCTAATGTAGTCCATCACCAGTATGGACAACAGTGGGCTCAGAAATGAACCCTGATGCATATCTATTCCCTCTGGAAACTTCTTTTGTAGTCTGAACACTGTTTGCAGTTGGGTTATTGGGTTCTCATCCACAGCCTGCACTAATTCTACCACTGTTTCCGAGACTTCAGACCATCACAAGACTGCCAAATTTGATTTCTGACTTTGTCATATGCTTCCTTTAAATCTGGGAATACCGAGCAGGACTTTTTCCTAATCTCCAGCTTCTTCTCCACTATTTGTCTCACTGCAAGCATTATCTTTCTTGCTCTGCACCCTGATTTGAATGTAAACTGCTCAGCTCCCATCTTACTTTCTACTTTTCTGTATTCATGTGTTAGTTACCCTTTCTAGCACTTTTTGCAGTATGGCAGGTGTTTGATACTTCTGTACTACCTACAGTTGTAATTACCTGCCTTATTCTTGTACCCCGGCACTAGAATGCTTATGTTCCAGTCATGTGGTATACCACCTTTTTGTCTCTGTGCCACAGTGAGTACCTTTCGGAGCCATTCTCTCTAACTCACACAGCATCTTGATCGTGTCAGCTGTGATTCATGTGAGCCTGCTGCTTTCCCTGACTTCATTTTCCGTAGTGCTGTTCTTTTTCTTGTGTGGGTACTTCCATTTTCATCTTTGGCTGTGCACGAGGCACTACAGCTTCTGTGTTGTTTTTGTCATTCTCCTGCTGCTAGAAGTACTCTTTCCATCTACCTTTGATGGCCTGTGGACTGATGAGTATAAAAAATTAAAAGACACAAGGACTGTCATTCTTGCATCGAAGGCTTTCAGACCTCTCTTCAAGGAGGAAGTCCTCCAGATTGTGTGACAGTACCATTGTGATGTGGTACATAAACAGGGGAACACACTCATACTTCTTTGCCAGTTTGCAGTCCAAGTCTGAGAGAGAGCTTTAAGAGGTAGTTATGTTTCTGACAGCAGCCTGCAGCAGCTCACAACAAAACATGTTACAAGACAGGCTGAACACATCTCAAGTAGAACCTCATGAATTGCTGTTGAACAGGGATGTTCTGGATCTGATTAGGAAAAAAAAATGCTGTGCTGGTCCACTGAGCAAAAACAAGAAAGCACTAGAACACAGAGGTGATTATATTGGACCAACACAGATTTTACAATTAGTTGAGTTTTCGCAGTAATAGGAACCCTTTTTCAGCAAGCTGCAGATGTTAAATAAAATGCTTAAATATCCACTTATGCATTGAAGTGGAAGTACATAATTTCTAATTGGCTAAAGGCACTTGAAAATGCAAGTATAAAAAGAAAGAAAGTGTGCAGCTCGGATGTTTAATATGACAACTAGACCTCATGGACAGTGTGTGTGTGTGTGTGTGTGTGTGTGTGTGTGTGTGTGTGTGTGTGTGTGTGTGTGTGTGTGTGTTTGTGTGTGTGAAACATTAGATGACCGGGTTATGGCCTGCAGTAAAACTAAAGGTTCTCACTGAATGTTACATTACAGACATTGTTCATTTAACAGATAGCAGCTCAAGAAATATATAGCTATTCCACAGATTCCACAGTCCTAGCCACACTTTGTAGTTAATATAGATCAAGTTCTCTTAGCTCTCTCAAAAGCAAAAAAAAAAAAAAAACAACTCATCCTTAGGTCCATATAATATACTGGGTCACTTTATTATCAGTGCCATGTATGGCCAATCTGAATTTCCACTAAAAAAGCCATTGTAATGGTATTACACAAGGGTGGTCCGTTCAAGGCCTCTGATATCTATAGTTAGTCTCATTAGTCTCATATGCAGAGCTATGGAATGTATTATCTCGGATCCTATTAATTTGGACATTGAAAATCTCTTATCCCTGGACCCTTGCCAGATCGGTTTTGTCAAAGGAAGGTTCTCCCTCTTTAGCCTCATTAATTTCTTTGAAAATTTAACTGATGAATGGATTGAGGTTATGCAGTAAATGCAGCAGCATACCTGGACTTGGCCAAGACATTTGACACTATTTCCCATAAAAGCATTATAGAAATAGTTATAAACTGGAACATAATTCCTTATGTTGTGTGGTGGATAGCTATTGTGTTGTGAATAGCTAACCAATTGTCTCACAAAACCTGTGCGATTAGAATCGCTAGTGCCACATTTGAAAGCATGAAAGTTAGCAGAGGTGTACCACTGGAGCCAGTGTTGAGTCCTCTCCTTTAATTATCTAAGTTTGCATTCTACTATAAATTGAGTGTTGATATTCGATCATTCACTGACTGGTAATTGCTTCAGCATTGGTAACACTTTTTCATAGGATCATAGGAGGTTACTAGGCTAACATTCCCAGGGCCTTTACACGCCTAACCAAGTTCAACCTGTGTTCCCAAGGGTGTCTGGTTCAAGCAGACACTAAAAGCAGCATGTTGCACATCTCCAAGAGGGACACAGGAGGAACACCCAGGGTGAATTACTGGTTACCCATTCATTCATCCAAATTATGCTTAAATAGGGCCAACGAGGGGCTTTAGCATGAATAGGAAGATTGTTCCGAAGGTCAGGCAACCTCTGTGAGACAAATCTATTTCTCCAACAAGTTCTGTTGGTGTCACATACCAGGTTAAGGTCCCTTGAACAAGTGTCCAGTTTGCTATTTGACTTGTGAATGTGCAGCATTTCCATTAAAGCTGGGTCAGAGATTGCTCTATATGCAAGGCACAGGTCTCCTCTGAACAGTCTGTACAACACAGAGTAAAGTGACAATGATTTCAGTCTATCCACATAAGGCAGATCTTGAAGACACTGAATTTTTTTGTAAGGAACCTTTGTGGTCTCTCCACTTGCTGCAGATGTTTGGAAAGGAACGTACCAAAGGCAGCATTGTACTGTATTATTGGCCTGATGAGGGAAGAGTACAGGGGGTTATAACCTCTATTTTTTTCTGGAGAGAATGTCCTTACTTATGAGATGAGCAATATAAAATGCTGTTCTTACCACTGTAGAGACATGGTGGTTGAAGTTAAGGTTGCTGTCAACCTGTGTGCCAAGATCTCTCACCACTGCCTGAGTGCTTAGGGTGTTGCTATTGTTATGGTAGTTTGCAGGAACATCACCCTTGCAAAGGGAATGATAATGCATGTTTGACTTAAGTTTAAGACCATGAGTTTGGCACCAGTCATTAGTCTGCATAAGACCTTCTTGCAGAAACTTGACATTGCTAGGGATTTCAGTGATCACTCCCAGTTTGCAGTTATCAGCAAACTTTGTCAGCCACAATCCTTTAGTTTTTAGCCTGTACTTCAGAGAAGTAGATGCTGAACAGTAGGGGTCCCAGAACCAATATCTGGGGAACACCTCCATTTACGGGTCTGCTGGAGGAGGTGGAGTCCCTTATTTTGGCCATATGAGTTCTGTCAGCGAGCCAGTTTGCAACCCACCTGACCATATATGGGTTGATACTCATCTGGGTGAGTTTATCAATGATGCCTGAGTGGAGGATTGTGTCAAAGGCCTTGGCTATATCTAGGTAGGCCGTATGCAGATTTGCTCTTGTCTAGGGCTTTGGTGACTGTCTCGAAGAAGTCCACCAATTTAACAGGCATGATCTCCCCTTGACAAAGCCAAACTGGGTGGGTTTGAGCATTTGGAGCTTTCCTATATCTTTGTTGATAAGGTCTTTGATGATTTGTTCCATGGTCTTGCAGATAAGGCTTGTCAGGCTAATGGGTCTGTAGTTCCCGGGGTCCATGGATGGCACCCCCTTTGTGCAAAGGGATAATGGTAGCTGTTTTCCATGCTGCTGGGACGAAGCCAGTGCTTAGGCTGTGATTGAAAATCGTGCCCAATGATGATGCTAATTCCTGTTTTAACCCATGTAGAGCACAGCCCGGGATGTTGTCTGGTCCCACAGAGGCTGTGTTTTTGGCCTTGGAGAGGGCGTTTAAGGTCAGCACCTTGGAGATATTAGGTGGGGGACAGATGTTAGGGATGCTTTGGGGTATATGTGGCGGGGACAGTGGAGTAAAGTTTTCACTGAACCTGTCAGCCAGCGGGATTGCTATATCCACAGGTTCTGTATATGTAGTACCATTTACTATGAGTTCAGAGCAAATCTGGACCTTACCTTTGAGGTTACGGATGCAACTAAAGAATACGTTGTCGTTGTCCTTAGACATAGGGAAGCTAATTTGCATTTGTAGTTAGCTTTGGTAGACTTCACTAGGAGTCTTGTTTGCTTGTTTAATTTGAGGGGGAGTGTTTCCAGTTTTGCGACTGTTCCTTCCTACTCTTAGACAGCAGTTTGTTTCTCTTATTGTATAGCCTATTAATGGCAGTTGTCCACTAGACAGGTTTGTTTTTCCTTGAATATCTTTAGTTCTATCAGGCACGGCTGAGTCAATACAGTTGTACAGGTGCGCGTATAAAACATTGGTGCATAACTCAGCATAGGTGTCTGTTCCGTCAGTGGGGGAAGAGACTATGAAGCTATTTATACTGTCACATAAGAGGTTGGAGACATTTTTTTAGTCTAGTTGTTGCTGGGGGAGGGGGGTTCTTGTGTTCTAGTGACTTCTAATGAGACTGATTTGTGGTCAGATCTCACCAGGGATGGCCTCACACTGGTGGTGATGCAGCGGTCCCCCATGTTGGTGAGCACCAGATCCAGGATGTTTGAGCCCCTTTTGTGTGTGTCAACCATCTGGTCCGGGGCACTGGAGTTAACGAAACCCAAAACCTTTGAGCAAGTGAGTTAGAACACTTATGATTTACCCAGTCAATGGATGGGTAATTAAAGTCACCCAAAACCAGGGTGTTTGGTTGTATATTGATTGACTCAAGTAGATCCAAGTAGGCTGAGTGGATGTCCTGATTCATGTAGGAGGTCCTGTAGCTGGCAATGAACTGAAGAGGGGTCTTGGTTGCAGTTAGTTGCATCTGAAGTAATTCAAGGGAATCGTGCTGTTTAACCAATCTAGAGGTGTAGTTATCTTTAGTGAATATTAATACACCACCTCCTTTAGTTCTCACACCTTCAGTTTGTGGTCTGAACACATATAAGGAAATGTAACCTGGTATAGCTGGGGTACTTTCCGCAACCTTAAACCAGGTCTCAGTGACTGCTCAAATGTCAGCATCTTTCAAAGTGAGGATTGCTTCCTTTGGCAGCATAAACTTGAGGTTGTTTTTAGAGGGTATTTTTACGTTGGGAATTTTGTTCTTGTGATACTGCCTAAAAAAGGCACTTGGGTGTGACAAGAGCCTTAGCCAGTAACCAAAATCCCAGTGGTGACAGATGACAACTATCTCTGGCAAAGCATTGAGATCTGTCGACCATGTCACCTCCAGGTTGACAAGATACTGGATCCCCTTTAAATGACATTAGAAACTAAGTCAGTTGTTGAAGTCAACCATTTTTTGTTTGTATTGAGGTATCATCCTAGGCGAATGGAAAATGCTATTTAATGCTAGGGACATACCTGCCTGAAACACATACTTAGAGAGCTCAGTCATGTCTTTTTTCATATAGTCCAGTGAGGTACGTTTCAAGTCATTCACACCAACATGGACTATGATGGAGTCATAATAGTGCCTGTTGTTGAGAGACTTGAATGCATGTGTGATATGGTGGATTTTGGCACCTGACACAGCTGACCATGAGTTTTTCCTTATCCAGCCTAGTAAGAGGGACATCAGTGAGTCTCACAATTGACTGGTCTATGAGTAAGATGTTTGTTTTTGTGTTATGCCTTATGGGCTTGACTGGTGAGACACTGGTGTGTGATATATTATGTGTACTATGTTCTGCAGAGGATGTATTATGTGAAACATGTTTGTGTTTTTGTTTGGGCGGTCTCCGATGTTTAGGTAAGCTTATAGTAAGGACTCCTGCATATGTAGGCTTATGTGTTCATAGGTTCATAGGTAGATACTAGGCTATCGGCCCAAGAACCTAAGTAAGCCTAGTCAGCAAGGTTCCCTGGCTTACGCCACCAAGAAAGTTATTGTTGTTGGTTTGATAGGTGCAGGAGGTGAGATGTGCATGCTTACAACCTGTAACAGTTGGTACATGGACAAATGCCTCAAATTAAATGTTAAATATAGTATAGTTTATTTTGGTAAACGAGACATTTTCATATACCGTTTAGCTGAGATACCTCTCCAGTCAGACACTTGTAAGGGAACTAAGCACTCTTGTTGATAATTCCTCATTTTTTGATCATTGTTTCTCCACAGTAGTTCAGAAAGCCTTCTGTCTGGTTCATAAGCTTTCCAAAGGCATCTCATCTAACTTCAAAGAAGTCTTATTTCTCCTTAGACCCATTATTGAGTATAATGCACCTTTTGGCAAGTATTTGTCTAAGTCCGTCATTCAGCACAAGACAGACTGACAGACCTGTCTGTCTGTATCACACTCTTGTAGACCTTTCCATGGAGATCTTTGTGTAGGAGTTCAAGCAGTGAAAGATCCAACCCTCACTGATCTCCTGTTCTTTCACAGAACAAATGGAACCTCAAATACCCAGATACAGGGATTAAACCATCATGAGAAGATAAATTAGACATGCTGGTGTGATAGATTTGTATCCCAATATATCCGTCCCCTCTGGAACAAACTTACACTACATGTCAGACAGAGTAATACCCTTGCCACCTTCAAGGTAATCCTAGATAATTGGATGAGCAGCTTCAAATTCTCCCCAGTTTATCATATCTTACCCTCCTTGAGGCTGGAGGGAACTTGTTTATTTTTTGGATAGGCTTGTAATGATTTGTAGAATGGTAGCCATGTAGTTATTTATGAAATATAAAATAAATCACAATGAAAGGGGTTTGTAGGGAGTTGAGTTTAAATCAGTAGAAGGAAGACAAGAAGTTGTAATTTAAAATGTGATGGTCTGTCTAAGCAGGCATTATTTGTGAGATGGATGTTTTAGTTAACATAATGTGTGAATCTCAAGCAATCACACTGATGAAGGATTATTTTATCCACAAGCTTTATGTTTTATATTAAACTACTGAACTCTGTAGCATACGCAGAGTCCATGAATTTGTTTCTGAATATGAAGAAATGCCTTGGCCACAGTGAAGTGATGGGTTATGAAAAAGGCAGTGATTACCAAGAGAATAAGCTATTATGTTAGAATTGTATGGCTGTTGTGTGCAGATAGTACACTGTAAAGGAGGTAGTTTAGTCAACTGCTTCCTAATTCTCAAAGGGTGTGTGGTCAGAGAGTGAAGTTATGCTGCACACCATTAACTGGAAACATTATCGTCTGTAGCAGCTGGTTGTACAAGGTGATAATGAATGATTAGTTACAGTTAAAAGTCTCCTCAGTCCTTCCATCTTTCATTGCAGGTATCCTTTCTCTTTAAAAGCTTTGATTTTTTAGCAGAATGTGTTATAGTTGCATTATATCCTATTCCCAGAGGCGAAAAGAAGACAGCAGTTTTACTGTCATTTCTTCTGAATTATGAAAAGAGCCAAGGACATTAATTTCTGAACATCTTCACAGCATGGAAATGTCTTGCTTGACGTCAATGGTGTTCTACCTCCCCTCACCTTTGAGACTTGATACATTTCCTAGAGCTTTGAGACAATTACTATCAAATAAGAAATTGCCATAGAATGTAATTGTATTTTTTTTAATATAATTTCATTTTTCATATAGGGTTCAGTCCAGCCAGGGTTGCACTGTTTTTCATTGTGTACTTCACCTCAGTCTTTACAAAATGCATGGTGTGGGTGCAACAGTACAGAAGAAATGGACATCAGGAATATTTTTCTACCTGAACTGTCTGGATTCTAGCAGCATCAGCTTCAGATGTACCCATTGGGCAAGTTTCCTGTCTCATTTCAGTAACCCGTGTTCCTTAAGCACAGAAGTGCCTTGTACTTGATCTGGCCACCTGCAAGCGTTTGTGTAGGTACACCGTAATAAAAGTAATTTGTTAACCTATCTGTCGGAGTCACAAGTCTGTGGCATTGTCACACTTGGCAAGCTTCTGTAAAGCGAACACAATACTGGCTGTGGAATAAAGAAAGAGTCGTATCTAATGTAGTATACTTGATTAATAACTCTAACAATTCAAAACCATGCCTGTCATACATAGTTAACAATTCACAATGCAAAGGAGAATTTTCAATAAGTCCTGAGGGGTATCACCAAGTTCGTAGTCCTTTTGGAACAACTTTATTTCTTATGCAGTCTTTTAAATACATATTTTTCGCCTGCAACTTTTTCAGTTTAATTTTACATCCAGTTGCTCTAACCATATTTTTAAAGACAAGCCCTCAGAGCAACTACTAACACCAGATGAAGAACATACCATAAGCTGGTTGTAGAATATCAGCAGAAGAAGCTAAAACATCCGTACTGCTGCATACCATGCAACAGCTGTTGTGACAAAATCAACAGTAAATCCATGAAAAAGGCAGCAGTGATATGGATGGTCACACAAAACCGAATTTTGTTGTTTTGGCTTCTTCATCGGCTAAGGACTGCAGTACTGATGTTTTAGCTTCTTCTGCTGATATTCTACAACCGCTTATGGTACGTCTGTATTTGATGGCTCACCAGGTACTTCACAGTCGGATAATTGTTCTATACCTAATGGGCAGCGTATAGCTTCACAAACGGACTTGGCTGAAGGCACTAACGCAGGTACTGTTATTTTTAATGATGGTTTAACAAGATGTGACATTGTGGTGCAAAATGGTGGTTTAATGCGAAATAATAATGCCAGTAATGGAAATAATGTTAATAACAGCAACATTCGTGAACAGTATACGTGTTCCAGTGACATAGCTAATTGGAAACCACCAGTTTTATCTTGATGGTTAATGGATGATTAGACCTGTTCTTCATCTGTTGTTAGCAGTTGCTCTGAGGGCTTTCCTTTAAAAATATGGTTGGAGCAACTGGATGTAAAATTATTTAAACTGAAAAAATTGCAGGTGGAAAATATGTATTTAAAAGACTGCATAAGAAATAAAGTTGTTCCAAAAGGACTAAGAACTTGGCGATACCCCTCAGGACTTATTGAAAATTCTTCTTTGCATTGTGAATTGTTAACTATGTATGATAGACATGGTTTTGAATTGTTAGAGTTATTAATCAAGTATAATACATTAGATACGACTCTTTCTTTATTCCATAGCCAATATTGTGTTTGCTTTATAGTAGTTTGTGCATTTCATTTTGTTTTTCATACACTTGGCAAGCTTAAAGCAGCGAAGTACAGCACTCTGGTCTGACTTCACCATTTTAGGCTGTATAACTGTGAGTATTCCTCTGATTCACAAGCCAAAATTTGCATGTCACCCATTAGGTGGGATCTTGTAGTGCAGTGGGACCAACACAAGAATCTTGGGAATGTACAGTATTTCTAATTATGATAGTCATAATGGTGTCTGAAGTTGTGGAGGCATCACAGTCCTCTGTCCCATGAAAATACCTTCCACACTTTCACCGTGGTGGTAAAAGTCACCAGAGATGTTACCAACTTGAACTGCTGAGCACATTTCAACTCCATTTATTTTCAGGTATAATGTACCCATTGAGAAGCATAATCCAGTGTCATTGTTTTCCAATGCTTATGGAGTCTTTGAGAACTGGAACACTTCATATTTGCTGCCCAGAAATCTGCTCTGTTTGCATCAAGTAAAGATAGCAGTAACGTAAATGCAGAGATCAAAGAGCATGGATTCTTAACCACTGTCAAGGCCACCAAATTGTAGAATTGCGTCATTAAAAAGAGCGTCTGTGTTAGCAGTCTATCTAAACATTTTTTGAGTAAAGCTGCCTATTTTTCACATGGTCATTCAGCCGAGCCTTTGCAAGATACTTCCAAGTTTGGAGCCATTCTTATGTAGGTTAATTTTCCCACACATACATATTTAACACATACTCTTTTCCGTTGCTCTGGTTAATTAGAACCAAAGTTGCACTGCTGAAAACATTTCTTTATGCCTCTCCCTTTACCTATCATAGTACAAATTCTTGCTATATACTGAATTTTTGCGATGTACTGTTTTTCTTACAGTTCCAAGGTGTTTAAGATGGTTTTTGAACCACCTTGAGACATCTCAGGATCAGCAATCCAAGAGCATGGGTATGCACCTTTTACCTCGGTTTGCAATCTAGAGTGCATAACTGTCCACTCTTCTTCCTCTAGCTCAGTGTATGATGTCTGAACTTCAACTGTCCTCTGGTTGTCACTTCCACTAGGTCATGGTCTGACATCAGTGATGCCTTCACTAAGTCGGTCCTATGTGGCCTCTTAGACACTTCTTCTGCCAATTAGTAAATCCTCCTTATGTTCCCTTCAGCCCTGGGAATCACCTATTTGTTTTGAATACTACAACAGTGATTTCAGTTAGGACATAGTACAGCTGTGTAAGAACTTGCCTATCAGTTGATGTCCTACTGATCACTGTTGCAGTATTCCTTCCCATCCTCCTCCTTCCTGTCTGATTTGGTTACCATGTCTCTCCTCTCTTTCTGTTTTTGCCCTTTAGACAGGACCCTAGGACTGAGGGGCAGGACCCTAGGACTGAGGGGGCTTCTTACCATTTCTTGCTTGGCAAGTCACTCTATCAGGGGTCTTCAAGCCACTGGCTTGGAGATAGGTGGATGTATGAGCATAGATCCTAAGTCTGTGTCCCCCTACACTTGTAAACTGACATCACATGTTCGATGTTGGTACAACACAAGGAGTGTTACATTTTGGTACCATTTGTTTGCAATACTGCAACAGTGATTAGTAGGACATCCATTGTTATGGTAAGTTCTTACACAACTGTACTATACAAATGGTTGGAGTCAGAATATCACTGGTGATATTGAGGTGGTTTGATGGGTAACTGAGTGATGTTCTTCGTGTTTCACTGTTGCAGTCATTACAATTGGGTTATCCTGCTGGCAGGCTATTCCAAATTCCAAAGTCTAGCTCCAGCGCTGGTTGCTGTCGTCTCTTCCCTGACGTCAGTGCGCCAGGGGTCTAAAAGATGCAGCCGACGCCATTTTCTTCAGTCTTTCTTGCCGCTCGGTGCCCGAAGCAAAAGCAGTTCGCAAGTGCCGGTCGGCCGACTCCTGAGATTTTCGTTTTCGAATTTCTGATCCGAAGTCTTCACTAAAAGGTAAGTACCCCATTGGGGAAACTTTTTTCTTGCTCCAGACCGATGTCAGAAAAAGTTAATAATTGTATTTCTTGTGGGAAGCAAATACCTCATAAGGACTTTCATTCCTACTGTATTCCTTGCCTAGGCCCTGACCACGACGTTGCTAATTGTCGGTTTTGTGCTACTTTTAACCAACGCACTATTAAGCATCGGTATGATTTTGCATTTCACTATTTTGGCAGAAGATTTAACTATACAATGTCGTCGGATAGCCATCCAACTGCTGGAATTCACAAGAAACGCAAAGAAAAGGACAGGCATCCGAGGTCCAAAACCGACAACGAGGCTTCTTCTAAGCCAGTCGCCAGTTCTCAGTGAGGCGCCTTCACAGCCCCTGAAGACCGCTACTTTAGACTCGCAGCCCGATACCGACACCCACGTGGAGTCGAGCAGGCCGCTGGAAGCTCAAGGTATTGGACCTTCGGAAACTATTCCCTCAGATGGGTCCGGAGCCGCTGAGCAGGCATTGGCTTCTGAGGGTGTTTTCAGACGTACTCAGTTATATGTTAAAACGACTTCAGCTTCAAAGGCAAAAACGAAAGCACCTTTAAAGACAAAGAAACAAGTACAACAGCTTCATGGACAGGCCTCCATGCCTAAAAAACAGATGCTCAAAATGGCCGAAGAACTAATTACTTTGCTCAGGTGTTCCCATTCCCCCTCCTGATAAGAGGCCTAGGCAAGAGACAGAATATGAATCTTCAGATCAGGTTTCCATTTCATCTGATTCCTCTTCTGATCAGGAATACTCTCTTCCTCCCTATGAGGATTCTGATGCTGAAGAATCTATCCCTTCAGCCTCTCCTCCTGAGGATTATTCTTTTGGGGAATCTTTACATACCATGAGGGAGCATTTCCACTGGGAGAGCCAAGATTATTCAGAATCTAATAAAAGGCTCAGAGACTTCCTTTTACTACCACAACACAGGACCCTAGCTATTCCACCTGTGTTAGACATTGTAGATGATGTATTTTCAGAGTCCAGTCTGACCCCTGAGTCCTTACCTCCAGCTCCTGTTAAGCCAGACAGGTACTACAGGATTCGTGATCTCATAAATTCCTTTTCAAAAACCCTGCTGCTGACCCAGAAACTATCTCTCAGGGTTCCAAAGGGGTCAAGGCTTCCACTGCAAAAAACCTACTCCCTCTGACAGGGATTCTAGGGCACTGGACAGATGGGGAAAAAAGATTTACACTTCTGCTACCTTGGCTATAAGGGCTTTAAATTATCAGTTTCATATGCTCAAATATCAGCAATATATTATGTCACTGCTTAAACAGAAAATGTTGATAAATTCTGAATGTGCAGAAAACAAAGAAATGCAGGATGTATTGCATGCAGCTGAACAAGTTGGAAAGCATACTTTGCAATGTGGTTTTGATTCTCTGGAGGCCTCCTGCAAGGCCGCAGTTACGGGTTCTGTCATTAGGAGGCATGCTTGGTTAAAGGAACAAAATCTGCCTGATCATGTTAAAGCCAAATTATTAGATGCTCCATTACAGCATGATACTTTGTTTGGTGTTAAAGCAGAAGAGGTGTTAAAGAAAATGGAGGACAAAGCTAAATCTATGCAAACAGTCAAGGATTTCTTACAGGTACAGCCACCAAGATTTAGCAGACACTGGCCTACAAAGAATTGATCCTTTCCAGTGTCAGACAGGCCACAAAGGGGCAGATACAGACACCCTAGAGGTTGATCCCAGCCCCAAAGTTCATACATAGCTAAACAATGGGGGTGCTTCTACCTCCAAAACTGGAGAAGACAAATCACAGCCATACAGGAAACAGTCCCAATGACTTCCCCCTGCCTGCGCCAAGCACTTATCTTCTGGCAGCACCTTTAGGGGGGAAACTAGCACTTTTTTCTCAAAATAATAACCCAGGACAAATGGGTCTTAAACATAGTGTCACAAGGCTGCAAGTTTCACTTCCATACCCTGCCAAGGCCAAACGGTTGGCCAGACCTGCCAAAACATCAATAGGCAGAGGCACAAAAACAAGTCTCATCCCTCATGGACATGAGGGCCATTCAACAAGTACCAGAGCAAGAGCAGGGACAAGGATTTTATTCAAGACTGCTCTTGGTACCCAGAAAGGACAAAGCCTGGAGACCAGTACTGGACCTATCTGTTCTAAACACATATCTGAATATTCCAAAATTCAAAATATTGACTCTACAGCAGCTTCTGCCCATGTTGGGCAAGAAGGCTTGGCTTGTGACTTTAGATCTAAAAGAGGCATACCTGCATGTCCCAATCAGACAAACATGCAGAAGATACCCAGATTCAAAGCTGGCTCAATGCACTACCAATTCTCTGCACTGCCCTTTGGCTTATCTACTGCGCCCAGGGTCTTCACAAAGTGCCTGGCACCAGTAATTGCATACTGCAGACAAAGAGGAATACAAATATATCCTTACTTGGACGACTGACTCATTCAAGCAGAGAACAAAGACATTCTACTACAGCATCTGGCATTTGTAAAGAGATTACTACCATGCCTAGGGTACACAGTCAACGAACAGAAATCAAAACTAGTACCCTCTCAAGAGATAATATTCCTGAGTGCAAGCTTAAATACAACTGCCCAGATGGCTTATCTCATGCCAGACAAACAAAGACAACTGACTACCTATTTCAAACTGTTGGCAACAAAGGCCCAGTTATCTGCAAGAAAAATTCTGCAGGCTTTGGGCTTCATGGCACCCTGCATTCTACTAATTCCATATGCAAGACTGCATATGAGGAAACGTCAATGGTACCTAAAAAGTGTTTGGACTCAACATTGCCACAGCCTGGAAACAATAGTTACTCTCATTCCCTGCCTGCAACAGGAGTTTCGATGGTGGGCGAAGGCCTGTCACCAGAACAAGGGACAGCCATTCACTCTACTGCCAGCCACACAGACATTAACAACGGATGCATCTGATTATGCCTGGGGAGCCCACATGGCAGGAAGATGTATTCAAGGCACATGGTCCGCAAACCAAATGCATCTACATATCAATCAAAAAGAGATGTTAGCTGTTCAAAATGCCCTGACAGCTTTCAAGGACCTACTTCATCCGGGACAACTACTGATAAAGACAGAAAATACCACGGTCATGTGGTATATAAACAAGCAGGGAGACGCTCATTCTTACCCCCCTTTGCAGACTAGCCATGACTTTGTGGGACACAGCATTGACTTACCAAGTACATCTGCAGGCACAATTCCTGCCGGGAAAGATAAATACTCTGGCAGACGAACTAAGCAGAAACCTTATGGATCCCCATGAGTGGAAATTGGATCCACAAGTCTTCAGCATGGTAAAAAGGAAATGGGGAGGCCCGGACATAGATCTATTTGCCTCACCTCACAACTGCCAACTGGAAAAATTTGGCACAAGGACTTATCACAGACAAGCATGGAAAGTGGATGACCTATCTTTCAGCTGGAAAAACTATGCCTTTCCTCCTCTGCCTCTCCTCCCCAAGGTACTCCTAAAGGTCAGACAGGAGAAGCCAAAAATGATACTGATTGCCCCATTCTGGCCACGCCAGTACTGGTATCCAATCCTAAGGAACTTGTTTCAATGCCCAGCCTGAACCTTACCTCAAGTGCCTCATCTACTGTCCCAGCAGAACAATTAGATCCTGCACAGCCAACTCAAGACCTTAAATCTGGCAGCATGGCGGATAGTGTAGTCATACAAAACACACCTCTCACTAAAGCGGTGATGGATGTCATTTTGGAGGCCAGGAGGCCTAGTACTAGAAAATCCTATGCTGGAAAATGGAAGAGGTTCTGTGCTTGGAACCAGGCACAAGGAATTGACACAGCTGTACCAAATATTCCTCAGATTTTGCAATACTTGACTGAGATGCTGGACAAAGGCCTATCCTTTTCATCTATAAAAATTCATGCCTCTGCCATTTCGGCTCATTACAATACAGAGCCAACAATCTTTTCTCATCCTTTATTAACTCATTACAGCCAAGTGACGTCTCCAGGCATTTCTGCAGTTACATCCTACTGCTCCTCTAGGTGTCTAATATTGCCTGTTCATATTTGCATTAATAATTCCAAAACCACGTTACATACAAGGTATCGGAAAATTTTATCTTGAAGCATACATGACGGCAAACACAACTGTATTGATATATGACCTCTGTCAATGGATATTTGTTAAAGATGAAAGGTGATGGCTTCAATTTTTAAATGCTGAAGCCACGCCCACTAGGAGTTAAAGGTACTCACTCAAAAGAGCTCTACTGGAGGGAACAGTACCTCAGAGGGGCCAAAAATTTAAGGCCTCCAAGGAAATCACCAATACCTGCATGGGACCTCAATTATGTCTTGGAAAAACTCACCCTGTCTCCTTTTGAGCCAGCCGCTGCAGCTGATATAAAGTTTTTATCCTGGAAAACAACTCTGCTCCTAGCAATAACTTCTGTAAGACGAGTCTCAGAGCTACAGGCACTCATGGCTGTGGAACCTTTTATCATTTTTTTATCCAGACAGGGTTTCTCTGAGGACAATCCCAACATTTATGCCTAAGGTAGTGTCCAGTGTGGCCCTTAACCAAACTATTCATTTGCCTACCTTTTATCCAAACCCACAGAATAAGGGGGAGAAAATTCTGCATTCTTTGGACATACACAGACAGCTACGCTTCTATTTGAACAGAACCAAAGCTTTCAGAAAGACAGAGCAATTACTAGCGGCATATGCTGCAGGATCACAAGGAAAGGCTATCTCAAAGCAGACTATTTCAAAGTGGATAGGCCACTGCATTTGTTTCTGCTATTCACAACATGACAAGCCAGTACCTAAGGGCATTAGGCCACATTCAACCAGAGCAGCAGCCTTCTTCAGGGGAGTACCAACCAAAGACATTTTAGAGGCTGCTACTTGGAGTTCAGTGCACAGCTTCACAAAGCACTATCACTTACCACTCTACTCTAAATCCAGGGCAGGCTTTGCCACCTCAGTTCTGCAGGGCCTAATAGCCGCTCCTAATGCTATTTAGCTCCAGCCTCCCAACCTTAGCTTTGGGATTCAACCCAATTGTAATGACTGCAACAGTGAAACACGAAGAACATAGTACAGTTGTGTACACTTGCCATAAATGTAGATGTTTGAGTGTATTCACTGTTGCAGTCAAGGTTAACCACCCGCCATCCCCCATTTCTTTGCTGGAACTTATCTGTACTTCTCTATTCTATACAACCTATGTGGTGTATTTGCTTGTAGATGAAGGCAAAATATATACTTTGGTGCATGCATGTTTTATTGACATATTTTTAGCCTACCCTTTTGGGGGCACCTGACATCTGGGGCAAGAAAAACTGAAGAAAATGGCGTCGGCTGTATCTTTTATACCCCTGGCGCACTGACGTCAGGGAAGAGGCGACAGCAACCGATGCTGGACCTAGACTTTGGAATTCAGGCCGACTGAGGGTAGCCTGCCAGCAGGATAACCCAATTGTAATGACTGCAACAGTGAGTACACTCAAACATCTACATTTATGGTAAGTGTACACAACTGTACTTTGCGATCAAAGGGGCATATAGTCTGATTAGTATATTTGTGTGACTTTTGGGCATCTAGGGGTGCATCTATTAAGGTGACCCAAGAGAAGCAAAAGTTTGGAAAATAAGGTCATTTGACTAACTTACATTTGTACTTTGCAGCTGGTTCTTATGAATTCTGAAAGCATGTGAGCTCTGTTTGGATTCTGGGTTCCATGTTTACTGTAAGAACAGTACAAGAAATTGAATGCAGATGCCACTGTTCTCACCTTTTGCAGGACAGGTTTAGATTGGATAATCTTTATACTCCAGGCAGACAGACCATTCAAAAAAGGCTTATCTGCATGATCTCTCTGTGGCCAGTTGACTTATGTTTATTCTGAATAGCAAGCAAGCTGTGAAGTCCAGCCTGTCTTGCCAGTTAGAAAGCTTTTTCTTCCAAAGAATTGAGATTGGCTGTTTGGGTTTTTGCATCCACTTTTCTTTCATGATGTGCTTCTGGAGGTTGAGAGA
>NC_056731.1:1210502092-1210514592 GCF_019279795.1 Protopterus annectens
CAAATGCAAAATGGTGTGTGATATACCATCAGTGGTACTATGCTTGCAGTTTATTTTGCACTTAAGGGCATGTAAACAGTCACGTCATGATAAGCTTCTTCTCTTTCTAAAGCATTCTTTAGGTTATCTTTATTGATTGATTGATTTATGTTTTATTTATTTACATACATTCTTTCATTGAACATGTTAATCCCTCTAAATTTAGTCTATGTCATGGGAAACCCTAGGTGGTAGTCTTACTTAGAGGCAGTTTGGTTAGGACACTAGGAAAATCTGTTAAATAGGTGCATATTTTGGTTTATATTTGAAGGAAGGGATGATTAGAATGGCAGAATATTATCTGGAGCAAATGGGAAGATATTTATTTGAGAATTTTTTTAGTAATTTGCATTGCTCCTCAGATTGAGTTCTTTTTGTTGATTTAACTTTATTAATCTATTACATTTTTATTGTACTTTTCAGTTGCAGTGTTATAGCTTGCCCGTTTTCTTTAAGTACCATATATTCTTTTACATTTGCCTGAACTTCACCAGGTCACACAGGTGGGACCTCAGATTAACATTGCATCTGTAGGAAAGTTTAATCTCAAAGATTTGTTATATAACTTCTGTTTGTATGAATGTTAATCATTATGCTTTCAACATAAATAATCATACATGCATGCAATATTGATCTGCAGTCTCTCTTTGTACACGGGTTTGTAACTTCTCTCAGCCTTTTCTTCTCTGAAAAAGATCCACTGAACCATTCCGCCTATACCATTAAATGAGAAAAGTCCCTTTTACTCCCTAATGTACCTGTACACTAACCTCTCTTCCATAAAGATTAGTTGGGCCTTCAGTTGATTTTGTGCTGCTGTAGCAACCTTCACTATTTCTTTTTGTTTGCAACTGTAACAGATTTTTTTTCACTAGTTTTCTTCTTATTCTTGCCATAACAACTCAGATTAACTTGGCTACCTGCGAATCTTACTATTCTTTTTCTATGTGTTTGTTTCATGTAGACGTTTGCTGCAACTGTGATGCCATGTTTTGGATGCTGTTTCCCTGGCCCGTCTTCCTGCTAACAATCTAGCCACTGTCCATTTATTTCCTATCACTAGTGTGTAAGCTGTTTGTGGAGTGGCAATCATCCAGGCAGCCATGAAGGATATTTTCCATTTTCATTCGTGACCCTTCCCTAGTAGGGGGAGCGATGTCAGCACCTGGTATCCTTTCCCTGTGGTTATGCTCTTTCCGACCCACAGCCATGGAAGACTGCAACTTCAGCATGGCTTGGTAGTACTAGTCACACTTTGTGGGTCCATATTGCTGCTTAACATGCACCTTTCTTTACTGTATGTGTTAACATTGCAGCAGATCACACTGTATTCCTCCTCCTTTCAGGACAGACAATCTGACATCAGCTGCTCACTACCTACCTCCTCTTCCCAGCTCTTTCAGGCTATAGGCCATTAAGTGATCGTAAGTTGTTGCCAGGAGATCATCCCTGTATGCCACAGAACCAGGTCTGTGATGCTAGTTTGATCTTCCTTTCGCGACCATGTAGTAGTGTCTTCTTTAGGTAAGTTGATCTGCTAAAATCAAAGTTCTTGCTCACTTACTTGTACAAGTTGACGCATATTCATTGTAAACCATACACGTTTGACTGGCATATCTATGCATAGTTTTTCCTGTTGTTGGCACTTACAACTATATGATACTACTTGTAGTAAATTTATAATCATTTTATTGAGAGTTTATGTATTTAACAGTGGTAGAGTCATTGTGTTCTTTTTGTTAACTGCTTTAGAATGTATTAAGAAACTACTGCTGTGGTTCAGCTGATAGAATGTCTTACTTAGAAAAGGCCATCAATTCTAACTTTACCTTTTTGTTCACAGATTACATTCAGTAGGAATACCTTGTCCTGAACCTATTATGCTGAGAAGTCATGTTCTTGTGATGGGCTTCATTGGTAAGAATGAAGTGTAAGTATTGATTGCCGTCTCCTGTAGTCATTCTTTCCACTGAAAGTGGTTCTGGGATGTGCCTGTTACAGGCTATCTTTAAGTATCACTTAAAACCAATTTATTCCTTAATTTGCAACATGTGAGAGTGTTCAATCTCGCTGTTTGTTGTTACACACGGGTTCGGAGCCGATCCTCGGCTCCGAGTCAGCCGCATAGCAAAGCTTACTTTCTCAGACATACTTAAAGAAAGTGGAGGTTTAAATTTAAAGGAAATTTATAGTTAGAAAGGGGTAGGCCCCAAAGGGAAACCTATAGAAAAAAACTAACTATAAACCACACACAAACATACTACAGTAAATAAAATATAAGTATCCACAACAAAACTATAGGAGAATAATAACTTTTTAAGGCTAAAAATAAGAAAAAAAGACTATCTTATCTGTTATAACTACAATCTCTGGTCCGAGCTCTCTGTAGCGATGTGACCTGTTGCAGCGGCAAACTAGATCTGAGTAATGGCAGGGAGGATTGTGGGATATAGCCTGGTCTCGAGCTTCTCTTAGATGCAGAGCTTTTATATATACGACGGCCGGCCGAGGATCGGCTCCGAACCCGTGTGTAAAAACAAAGGCGAGATGAACACTCCACATGGAACGTTATGGTAAGAACATAACTTCTTTTTTCTTAAGGAGAGCTGTTAAACAGTAAATGTTGAAGAAATGGTTGTCGGATGGCAGCTATCTTATAAAACTGCACCAACATTAATAAAGGTAGGAGCACCTTCACCATATTAACACATTTTTGATGGCGTTTCTAGATATGTAGATGTTTTCTCATTAATTAAGCATTTCTTCTCCATCTGCAGACAGTCACAACTCAAAAGATCCAACACCTTCTTTAAAGTGTTTTTTCTCTGATGATATTCTCTTAATGTGCTTGCAGTTTCTGGCTTTACTTCAGACACTTTAACTCATTTGCATGTTTTTAATGGTTATTGTTACTTATAATTTGGTACATATAGTCCTCTGTTGTGGCTTTTACCTCAACGTTGCTGCCTAATAGGACATTTAGAATGTTGTTCTTTGAGGCTTTGATCAATCTAGAAATTCTATATCATTTTAGAAATGCTTGCAATATTCCTCTACTCTTATTTCCATTCCACTTCATATGTGGCATATTCATGTTCTCCATTATATTATAAAAGTTATTAGCATTATTATTGGCTGTTATCATTGACAATTAGACATTTCTATTGCTTGTAAAATCTTCATCAGATATGTTAACATTCTAGCAGGGTCTTTCTAAAACGAAATGTACTTGTGTTGGCAGTCTTATAAAATACTTAAGATACTGTAAACCTGTTATTTCATTCTAATCATATGGAAAAAGTTCTTACCTTTTAGTCCATTAGGTATGTTTTAAGACTTGAGGCCGGATTCACGATGGCTTGCACGGAGTGTACGAGTAGAGTAAGACTCCATGCAGCCATCATGTCCGACGAGCGATCCAGGAACAGCCTGTAGGGGCGTGTAAGAGAGCTCCTAAAACGTCTCCTCCACGGACAGGGCTGTGATATGCAAATTACCTCACTTGCAGCCAAAAGGCATGCAAATGAGGTAAATGTGCGATCCAGGAAGCACAAACCTGTCTGAGTAGGAGCCATGTTAGTTGCAGAAATGTACTCAGTTGACAACTGAGTACCGTTCTGCAAATAGCACAATGGAGCCTTGTCAGCTCCAAATAAAGGTTGCATATGGTTGAGGAAGCATGCCAATGGCCAAATATACGGCCATTGGAAATGTTCCCAGATGCAAAATTAAAATAAAAATACTTTTTTACGGAGATTTCCGATGTTTAAGCGTAGCGCAGCGCCGCGCAAACGGGGTGCACTATAAAAAACATAAAATAAGAAAATAAAAGCCACAAATGTGGAACTTATGAAAATTGTTAAATTACAATGTAAGGGAATAGCAGGCTGAAGACAACATGGCCACCAAGTAGGGGTTGCTAAGGGGAGAAGCCCAGTCTAAGACATGTAACCAAGCATTAGTAGGCAGTCCTATGTAAATGAGTGTTAGGATAGTGAATTGCACTTTTACATAGCAAATGAGCACAGTCAGTGGAGTGTAGGAGTAGGATATGGGGAGTAACAGAGTAGGAGATAGGTGACATCACAAGGGGGGTATGTATGAAAGTAGTGAAGCTCATTGGAGCAGAGTGGCATGTGTTAGCTGTCAGTTATACATCATGGAAAGAGGTGTGTCAACAGGTAGGCCAGGGAAAGCCAAGAAATGGAAGGTGTATACTATGGATAACACCAAAGTTTCTTGCTGAGCGGGTATGCACGAGTGTGCATGCCTGTAAACTCGAGTAAGACAGAGTGCGCGTGTGGAAGCATGAGTGCGCGCGTTTAAGCCGGAGTAAGCGTGTATAAGGCTGTTTACAGACCTGTAAGCGCGATTGCACTGGTGTGTGCGCGTTTTAACCTGAATAAGCAAGTATTAGTCCATCTAAGCATGTGTGTGCGCTTGTGAGCTGCTGTGAGCGTGTTTGCACTTGTATGCGCGTCGCTCCCCCCTGAGGAAACAGAAAGGAAAAAGGAAGCACAACAAATAGTAGGAAGCTACCAGGGAATACTAGTAGAGCTAGCAGGTGCAAACAATCGGAATCAGACAATTACACAGGCAGAACACTAGCCCAGCCCAGCACTTAAAACTCTGCAAACAACAGTGCAGTTTGTTTCTCTCAAGAGACACTGCAACACTGGAGTAAGCTACTAGAAGTGAAAACTGAAAAAGCTTCACTCAGACAAAAAATGCTAGGGGCTGCCATTGCTGTTATAAGGCAACATATGCAACATGCTGAGGGTGGTGACAATGCAAATGCTGCCGGACAACCCACAGTGAGGAGACAGAGAAGAGTGTACAGGCCCAGGGTCACCTACCAGGGGTTACATGAGCTGGAGATAGTGGAGCGCTATAGAGTGGACAGAGACCTCCTGCAGCAAATTGTTGAGCTGTGCAGGCCACGCCTCACACACAGAACCAACAGAGGGGAACCCATCCCAGTGGAGATGGAAACCAAGGTATGTGTTGGCCTAAGAATACTAGCAACAGGTACCTTCCAGAGACCAACTGGTGATATGATGGGGATATCACAGGCATCAGCATCCAGGGTACTGCACCAGTTCCTGGATGCCATGTCAGCACATGTCAGTGATCGTGTATATTTCCCCAATTCCCGTGAGGTATTGGCCAGCAATATGAGTCTCTTCCAGCAAATAGCAGAATACCCTGAGGTAGTGGGTGCAATAGACTGCACGCATATACGCATCAAAGCACCAGCCGGTGAGCGGGGTAGGGCCTACATTAACCGCAAGGGCTTCCCCTCCATCAACTGCCAGGTCATGTGTGATGCCCAGGGCATAATAATGAATGTGTGTGCCGGCTGCCCTGGAAGCTACCATGATTCCCATATCTGGCATCTGACGCAGCTGTGCCAGACATTTGCCAATGGGGACATCCCACATGGTGACCTAGTGGGGGATGCTGGCTATGCACTGGAGCCGTGGCTGATGACACCCATCAGAAACGCACACACACCTGAACAGGAACGCCATAATGAGGCACACGCACAAACACGAAATATAATCGAGCGTGTGTTTGGGTTGCTCAAGTCACGGTTCCGGTGCCTGGACACATCTGGTGGAGCCTTGCAATACTCACCAACTACATGTACCCTAATTGTCTTGGTATGTGCCATGCTACATAATATGATTCTGTGAAAACAGCTGCAGCTGGACCAGCATAGGCCTGGGCCAAACAGCCCCCCACCATTGCCAAGGTCATCACAGGCAGAGCGTGACTCGGAGGAGGAACAACCTGAGCCTGCCCCAGTAGGCAGAAGGAGGCGTGCCCAGTATGCCTTGGCCTTGGCAAAGAGGCAACGCATAGCACATACACTGACTCAGTAGGAACCCTGGAAATGATACCTCTCTCTGACTCCCACATATAGTGAAAGGGATGCGTAAGTTGACACAACCTGCTTTCAAACATGTGCAGGGAGTGTAGTATGTGCATCCGACATAGGCAGCCCTGCAGCACCACCTGAGGCATGATTGCCATGTGTTAAGCAATGAAAGGTAGTGCTAAACAGCATGTACCACCATGTAGTATATGCAAACTTGATGACCTTGAGTATCATCCTACCCTCACCAAGCATGATGCCACAATATGAAGACAAGATGATCAATTACAACAATTGGATTAAGTATTGGTGTCAGTGAAAGGGGATCCAATGCCTGTCAGCCTGGGATGACATGCTCGACAAGACATGATGCTTCACTAGGGATGGCTTTCACCTGTCGCCTGTGGCCTTTTGGATATTGCCAAAGGCTCTTGTCACCCCCCATAGTGCCTTTTTCAGGTAAGGCTCAAAAGACAAACCCACCTCCATAGGTATCACAAGGGATAATAAACTAGAAGTAATGCAGCTCAATGCCAGAAGTCTAAACCACAAGGTGCATGCACTCCAAACTCTCCTCAGCATGGAGAATGTTGATATCTGTGCAGTAACAGAAACCTGGTTTAAGGCTCCCAAGAGCACCCTAGCACTAACAGGTTACACCTCATACCATGCTTTACAGCCACAAAACATGGAACAAACTACAAAAGGAGGGTGAGTATCAATATTTGTCAAAGATACCCACACACCCAGGTTGGTGGCACAGCATGAAGCATCAGAGACTATCCATGTGCAACTAACAGTGGGTAAAACCGCCTTCTAGTTCATAGCCTGCTACAGACCACCCTCCTAAACCCAGGAACCCCACTTGGCCGACTGGAGAACACATGAAAATATGAAGGTCTCCCCAAACACCATTATATTGGGCGACTTCAACTACCCAAACATAGACTGGGAGCATTACCCTAGCTCCAACACCTAGCCCAAAGGTTCCTAGAATTTATAAACTCAAATGCTATGGAACAACTTGCTACCACTCCCACAAGAGGGGAAAACATACTGGACCTGATTATCACCAACATGGGGACTCTATGCCCAAGACCAGAAGTGTATCCCTCACTGGTAAGATCAGACCATAGAGTAATCTCACTGGATATTCACATCCCGACCCCAGCCCATGGCCAGAAAACCACAGTGAAAAATTTTCACTAAAGCAAATGTCACATGCCTCCAAACCGAGGTGGAATCCTTCACAGCCCCTGTGCCTGTGGAAAATATGGTCCAGACCTCAGAACCCTTTATAAACGCATTCTATGAACACCTGCAGGAATGCATGGATCATGCAATCCCAAATAAAACCAAGACCCAATCCTCCAAAGGCAGGCATCCTGTCTGGTGGACCCCAGCCATAAACAAACCATACAATACAAGGAGGAAGGTACTATATGATAGAGCAAAATGCCAAATGGGAAGGCATCTCTGATCAGTATTATTAAAAAACTACGGCCACACATAAAATCGTCTAAGGCCATCTTTGAGATAAAAATTGTACAGGTCACTAAGGATAATCACAAGGCTTTCTTTAGTTATGGTAGGAACCTGGGTGGGAATTCCCAGATATGCTCAGAATTAGTCCAAAATGACAAACAATACACCAAATCCACAGACATTGCCAACATCCGAGCTGACAGGTTCAGTGCAAACTCCCCCCCCCCTCCCCACCAAAAGGGCAAATATCTATCCCAGCAGAGTGCTGGCCCCCTGACATCTCAGATACTCAGGTAACAGCCAGCCTCTCCAAAGCAAAACACACAGCAGCAATGGGATCAGACGGTGTCCTGGGCTGTGTCCAACATGAACCCCAAGAAGAATTGAACATAAACATAAAACCACTGTTCAGTCTCAGCCTTACCACAGGATACGTACCCAAAGAGCAGTGTACAGCAACAGTGATCCCTCTCCACAAAGGCGGTGCCTTAATGGATACTGCAAACTATCGCCCCAGAAGCCTGACTAGCTTGGTCTGCAAAGCTATGGAAAGGAACATCATGGACCTCAGAATTAAAGATATTGGGGACCTACAGACACTGGATCCTACCCAGTTTGGCTTTGTTAAGGGCAGATCCTGCCTCTTAATCCTGGTTGAGTCATTTGAAACAGTCACCAAGGCCATTGACGAGGGGAAGGTTGTCCACATAGCCTACCTGGACCTTTCAAAAGCCTTCCATTCAATACCCCACTTGGTCATTATAGATAAGCTCACCAACTTCAATATAAACCCTTATGTCACTAGATAGGTTGCAAACTGGCTC
Source organism: Protopterus annectens (assembly GCF_019279795.1). NCBI lineage: Eukaryota > Metazoa > Chordata > Ceratodontiformes > Protopteridae > Protopterus > Protopterus annectens. The sequence goes on from NC_056731.1 coordinate 1,210,510,319, forward strand.
AAGGACAGAACCCACATAGTCAGAAATGCTGGAGCCATGACAGACCCCAAACCAGCTACAAGTGGCATCCCTTAGTCCTGGGACCTCCCTTGTTTCGTATATATTTCTTGGAGGTACAGGCCAACACAGAAGGACTGTGGCTGAACAAGTTTGCAGATGACTGAAAACTGGGCGCCATAATCGACACTCCAGCTGACACAAGCATCCTACAAAAGAGCCTCATAGAAACAGACAACTGGTGCCAGAGACATGTCCTCAAGCTAAACGCAAAAAATTGTATAGTCATCCCCTTTGGCAAAAACTAAGTGCCCACAAATTACCACATAGGTGGTAACCCATTAAGTATGGAAGAAGTGGTAAGGGACCTGGGGACCCAAGTTGATAGCAATCTCTCATTCGACAACCACGTGGCCAAAGTGTTTAGAAAAACATTTCATATAGCCCACCTAATCATGAAGGTATTCACATCTAGATCAGGGGAGGTCATCGTGCCTCTGTACTCATCCCTCATCAGGCCCATAATTGAGTACAATGCCCCTTGTGGGATGTACCTTATCAGACACCTGCAGCAGCTGGAAAGACCACAAAAGTACCTCACCAGGAGGATCAAAGGGCTCAAACAGATGCCATTTGCTGCCCGGTTAAAGAAACTGCAGCTACACTCAGTGGCATACCGCCTGCCCAGAGGCAATCTGTGCCTGATGTATAAAGCCATGTCCAACCTGGAATCAATGGACATGCTGCACCTCGGAAAATCCGAATCCCATCAAGCTATACACTCAAGAGACCTGAACCTCAGGACTGAAATAAATAGGACATGCTGGAGTGACAGATTCATAACCCAGAGGCTCCCTCCACTCTTGAGTAAACTCCCACTCCAGGTTAGCCAGAGTCCCTCATTGACTCTCTTCAAGAGGAATCTTGATGAGTGGATGGGAGATTGTAGGTTTACCCTGGGTATCACTTCTATGTCACTGTTAGACAGAGGCACAGTATACTAACCTTGAAAAATGTCATGGCAAACTCCACGTAAAATGTGTGTTGAAAGCCAAACACACTTTGGCTAGGATTATAAATGCCCTAGGGCAGATAGCCTAGTATGAACCTATGAACAGAATCAGGGAGTGTGTATGTATGCAATTCTCTGTGAAAGGAATGGCCTTTTTAAAGACTGGGATAACACACTAAAAGATGTACATTCCTCTTTGGAAAGAATGATGATGTCATCACCCTATAAATACAGCAGGAGAAGGGAAATCATCCAGTAATGCGAATAGCACGCTGTGCTAATGCGTCTCTCTCAAATATCATAACATAGTTAGGTAGGGGTTTGAATCTTACAAATGCCATGTGTGTGTTTGTCACACAGTTTGTCAATGTGCTGTGTGTTTTGCTTTTATTATTGTATGACATATTATTATAACAGTAATTTCAATGCACACATCAGGTATGTGTGTGCCACATACAGATATGTACCTCTGACCTTTAATAGTTCCTATGTGTGAAGCCTGCCTCATATGAATACAGTTGTTACCTTTGCCAGCATGTGCCGCAGCTTCCCAGACCTTAGGCCATACATGTATGTTGGTGACAATGCAGGCTACTGCAGTGATCTGTGTCCTAGGCCAACTATGTGACACACACCCAGGAAAGCTTTGATAGATTAATGTGGGTGAGGGTTCATGTCTGGAGTATATGTCAGACATGTTAAAACACAGCAAAGTCTGTGAGTGATGGACATCCAGTGTAGGTGTATGGCAACTGTTGCCGATATGCATACAGACACCTACTTGCTTAGGTGATACACCAAGGGACTGCAGAATACCTTTGGAAATGTGAATATCACAGGATAGACTAGATAACACTTGTCCACATGTACACACCATTACCCGTTCTACATGATGGGTGCTACCACCTACATGGTACTGTTGGAATACTATGTTAAGTACATGCCGATGACAATGCTACAGTTGCGTTACAGCAATACAGCATGGCTTGGACAACAGGTATCTGTCTGTATGATACCCTTGTGGTGGTTAGGTGTGTCATGTGTAGAATGCATTGTAGGCCACTGTATGCATTTGCAGTCGTGGATGGACATATCCGTAGTGTGTTGGCATGTACGTGAGACTGCTATATGCCATAGAGTATTGTCCCCAGGGATGTGTGGGGCTCAGTAAGAATGGCTACTGGTATAGTGTAGTACTGCAGGGATATCACTGACACCGGGTTCCTACATCTGTGTATCAGTTGAGGAGACACCATGTAATGACCACTGAATGTCAGGCTATGTAGGCTGTGTATACTACCAGAATGCAGACCATTGACATTTGGAAACTGTATCACCCACAGCATACTGTCAAACCATGTCATGTTCCATGCTAACCATGTTCACAAATGTACACCTGCAACTCTGTGCTGCAAACATCACACATGTACCGTCCACACCCCAACACATGCAGGCACATGTACACACAACAGCCATGTGGCACATGTGCAGATAGTACACTTTGGGAATTAACACTGGTGTATACAAAAGTACAATGACAATCATAGTGTTAATGCATGCATGCTCGGATATACCCACAACGATATCATTACACTGTACTGTTAACATGATAATATTACTACAGTGCTATGTAGTCACTCTGTGCATCAGCACCATGCTATCCTGTTCCTGCATCAATGTTACAGATGGCAGGAGGTGGCACAGTTTCATCATATGGCTCAGGGTGTGTACTTGGTTTGCCAGAGTCTGCCATTGACACATCCAATCGACATGTATGTGTTAGTGAGGGACAACAGTACAACATGGGGTAATGTTGATGCGATGTGTGTGTGTATGTGTTAGCCATAGGTGTTAGCATTATGTGTGTGTATATGCATGCACACAGTTCCACCACGTGGCTGCCATATACGGGTGTTTGTGGACAGCCACAGACTGTACCTGCCAGGTCATACAGATCACTGTCTCTGGCCACGGACATGGTACCTGTGCTTGGCAGGGTTGCTACGGACAGTATCAGGTACTAAGCCAGACTGGGTACTGTCATCAGAGGCAGTGGGTTGTTGACTGGACACATGTCCCTGATGGGACTGTCCAGAGCCACGTGCACGTGGTCTTCTAGGACGGTCTAATGACAGCAAACAGACCCAGCATTGTTGGGGCTGGTACTGGCACTATGGGAGCAACTGTGGGTTTGTTGTCGTCCATGATGACTGCCAGCTGATGATGTTGCTGGCACACGTCCACGTCGACGCCTCAACCGTCCTGCACTGTCCTGGCTCCTGGACATGTAGTTGTGAAAGAGATCTAATGTGTCCCCCCAATGTCTATCAATGACCTCGCTGATATTACGGATGGCAGCTGCAACGTCACGCATAGTGTCATTCGTAGTGGTGCGATGTGCTCTAAGCTCCCTCAGACCCTGTCTGGTGTACCGTTCCATACGTGCCTGTGCCTGCATTACAACCCGGAACATAGCTGAGGTTGAAAGACCTCTGTGGGCACGTCTGACAGGGGCAATACGACCACGGATGCTCCCACGAGAACCCCTGGACATCTGCCTGTGTGGTACCATGTCAGGAATCTGGCCATGGCTGCTGTGAGGGGATGCATGTGCCAGTGATACCACATTACTCTGGTCAATGCCCACTGTATGCTGTCCCTCAGCTAAGGACATTGGTGACTATGGATGTATCAGCAGGATGACTGTGCGCATTGATGGGGTTGACTGCTGTGTAGTGTCGATTGGCTGACCAACGACAGACCCTGTCACACCTCCCTGTGCCATTACACATGTATCATCATTATCACTATCCCCAGCAGTGGCTTCAGGTTCCCTGCTGCACTCCACCAGAGCAACATCAGAACCTGTGAGAGGAAGATAGGAAACACAGTTTACAAATGTGTACACGATGTTAGCATACATGCACACAGGCACACAAGCACACAGGCACACTCATCAGTACAGCAGATACAAACACAGACACACCTGCAATCCAACACATACACAATACTGTTTGAGGGTGGGTGACAGTATCACAAGGAAAAACATCACTGCACACGTGTCAGCATGCAGATTATGTGTTGCACAGGAACATGCAGTGCAAGTGTAGACCGCCCTTGTTAATAACAGTATACGTTTACTTGATGCTTGTGTGCAGTTGTTCAGTGATTGTCACCACCCTGGGACACAACAAGTGTTACAAGCTGTGGGTGCATATATTTGCACACACACACACACACACACACACACACACACACACACACA
>NC_056731.1:1210819592-1210899592 GCF_019279795.1 Protopterus annectens
GACGCACTCTCTTAGCGTCGGTCGAGTTTGAGAGGAATTTTTGGGGCTAGTTTCTCTTATAAAATATTTATCCAAGAAACAGAAGGACAAGGACCACACACGGACGTGGTGGGTTTCGAACTGAACCGCCCTAGGCTTGCCGCGAAGTGTCTCAGCTGAAACCGAGTCCTTGGTACTTCCGTCAGAAAAACGCTCAACCGCAGCTCCCGTGGCCTTTTCTGAGTCGGTTATAGAATTATTCCCCAGACAAAGCAACAAAAACTCTGCCTCCCAAGTCTATTTCTCAGGGATCCACTACAGGTTCTCAGATACTAAGTTTGGCTGAGGACCTTATTTCTTAATTAGGGGCTCTCAGCCTCATCTGGACAGGGCCTCAACTCTCAACCCCACTAGACAAAAGGCCCAGGGTTGAGTCTGCTGAACCTCAGTCCTCTGATGAGGCCTCTGATGGCTCTGCTCTATCAGACTACCAGGAGGAGGCCTTCACGGATTCTGATGCAGAGGAATCTATTCCCTCTGCCTCCCCTCCTAAAGAGCTGTCCTGTGGGGAGACCCTTCACTCCATGAGAGAGCATTCCCAATGGCAGGGCCAGGAATTCTCAGATTCCAGGAAGAGATTAAGGACTTTTCTTCATTTACCTCAGCATAGACCTTTGGCTATTCCTTCTGTTTTAAGTGTCATTGATGATGTGTATTCTGAGTCTAGCACTACCCTGACACCCTTCCTCCTGCCCTGTTAAACCCCGATAGGTACTACAGGGGTCGGACTCACATCATTTCCTTTACAAGGCCCACTCTGCTGACCCAGAAACTATTTCCCAGGGTCCTAAAGGGTTGCAGCTGCCACTACTAAAAAACTCCCCTCTGAAAGGGAGTCCAGGGCTTTAGAGATAAAAAGTGTACACTTCTTCCACTCTGTCTGTGAGGGCTTTAAATTGTCAATTTCATATGATACAGTACCAAGAGTATTTGTTAGATGAATTGCAGAAAAAACTGTCTCGCCCTGACCCCTAGATCGTAAGTCACTTCAGGATCTGGTACATAATTCACAACAGGTTAGCAACCATTTCTTGCAGTGTGGTTATGATGCATTGGAAGCTTCATGTAGGTCAGCAATGACAGGTGCAGTCAAGACATGCCTGGCTGAAGGAACAATCTCTGCCAGATCATGTTAAGGCTAAGCTTCTGGATGCTCCACTGGAAAAGCAAAAGTTATTTGGCTCCACTGCTCAAGAGGTCTTAAAGAAATTTGAGGAAAAGGCAAAATCTGTACAAACAGTCAAAGATTTCCTCCAGGTACAACCACCAAGATTCAGCAGAAATTGGCCTTCTAAGAATTGGTCCTTTCCAGAAGAGAGATTTCAAAGCGGCAAGAACAGGCGTGCCAGAGGTAGAGGGCAAGCTAGAGGCTCCTACAGAGGATGTCAATGGCAGCCTCCTAACCAGAGAGGTAGTGCAGGTCCAACAACTGCTGCACAAGGACAGACTCAATGACTTCACCTTGACCCCGCATTATCAATTCTCAGCATTGCCCTTTGGCTTATCTACTGCGCCCAGAGTATTCACTAAATGCCTGGCATCAGTAATTGCACACTGCAGACTTCAGGGGATTCAAATATACCCGTATCTGGACGACTGCCTTATACAAGCGGACAGCCAACAAACTTTGGAAAAACATTTGAATTATGCCATCCGCATACTACAGGCCTTGGGATACACAGTCAACATTCACAAGTCAAGACTTGTGCCATCCCAAAGAATAACTTTTCTGGGTGCGGAACTAGATACAACCACCCAAATGGCTTTTCTCACAGAAGAAAAACAAAGACCACTACCGGATTACTTCAAAAATCTAACAAAACAAACTCAGATGACTGCAAGGAAAATCCTGCAGGCCCTGGGTTACATGGCATCGTGCATTCTTCTGATTCCACAAGCAAGGCTGCATATGAGAAAACTACAATGGTACCTAAGGAGTTTATGGTCTCAGCACAATCACAGCCTAGAAGCTTTGATACCACTCATTCCATGCCTTCAAAAGGAATTCCTGTGGTGGGCCCAAGCAAGCCAGTCAAACAGGGGCCTGCCTTTCAGCAAACCAGTAACCAGCCAAACCATTACCTCGGACGCTTCAGACCATGGATGGGGGGGAGCACATATGGAGGGCAGATGCATCCAAGGTCTATGGTCTCAGAAAGAATTGCGCATGCACATAAACCAAAAGGAAATGCTGGCAGTGATTCATGCAATCGAGGCCTTCAAGCTCTTTCTACATCAAGGCCACCTGCTAATAAGGACAGACAATACCACAGTTATGTGGTACATAAACAAGCAAGGAGGTACCCATTCCTACCCTCTTTGCAGACTAGCAATGAATCTTTGGGAACTTTCCTAAAACTCAATATAGAGCTGCAATCCCAGTTTGTGCCAGGAAAAGACAATATACTGGCGGACAGCCTAAGCAGAAATACCATGGACCCAATGGATGCTGCACCCAGACATCTTCCTTCAGATAACACAATCATGGGGAGGCGGACATAGATCTTTTGCCTCCCACCACAATCATCAGCTGAAGAAATTCTGCACAAGGACATACCACCCACAAGCATGGAAAGTGGACGCCTCTTTCAGTTGGAATACTCTAACAGTGTATGCATTTCCACCACTCCCACTAATGACCAAGGTCTTACTGAAAATCAAGACAGAGCAGCCAAACGTGATTCTAATAGCCCCGGACTGGCCAAGGCAGCACTGGTACCCACTGTTACGGACCCTGTCACACACGAAACCATGGCCTCTACCACTATGGACACTCCTTCTGACACAGCACAATTACAAAACTCTGCACTCCAGCTTGAAAACCCTGCAGCTGACAGCCTGGAGAATACCTTGACTCCTCACTAGGAAAAGCTATCCAAGAGAGTGAAGGATATCATCATGGAAGCAAGACATATTCAGCAAAATGGAAAAGATTCCACACTTGGGCCTAGATGCCACAGTGATGAGCATGGCACATATCCTGGAATACTTGGCAGACATGCTCCATAATGGCCTTTCTTACTCTTCCATAAAACTTCATGCTTCAGCAATTTCAGCAGAATACAATACTGATCCACCTGTCTTCTCTCATCCTCTCCTAAGGCAGTTACTAAGAGGAATTAAAAACATCAATCCTCCAAGAAAACCAACAGTGCCTACATGGGACCTTAACTTCATGTTGGAAAAGTTGACTTTACCTCCCTTTGAACCAGCAGCATCTTCAGAGTTACAGTTCCTGTCTTGGAAGACTGCCTTCCTTCTGGCCATAACCTCAGCAAGAAGAGTATCTGAATTGCAGGCACTCATGGCAGTACAACCATTTCTTATTTTTCATCAGGACAGAGTCTCCTTGAGAACCAATCCTTCATTCATGCCAAAGGTGGTATCCAGGGTCTCATTGAACCAAGCTATTCACCTGCCTACCTTCTTTCCAAACCCACAAAACAAGGAGAGAAACTTCTGCATACCCTGGACATTCACAGACAGTTACGCTACTACTTGGACAGAACTAAGACTTTCAGAAAAACTGACCAGCTGTTGGTAGCATATGCTGCAGGCATTCAAGGAAAAGCAATTTCCAAACAGACAATTTCAAAATGGATAGGAAATTGCATTCGATTTTGCTATTCTTATCATGGAAAAGCTGTGCCAGCTAACATCAGACCTCATTCCACCAGAGCTACAGCCACCTCCACAGCCTTCTTAAGAGGGGTGGCTACCAAGGACATTTTAGAAGCTGCTACATGGAGCTCCATGCATACATTTTCCAAGCATTACAATTTACCCTTATATTCCAGATCCAGAGCAGGCTTTGCTACGGCAGTCCTGCAGGGCATTTTAGCTACACCATCATTTTCTTAGAGCCGACTGCAGATGCATCCTTGAAGGACATAGTACAGTTTTGTACCTACCATAAATGTAGATGTCCGATAGGTATGCATCTGCAGTCAGGTTTACCCTCCCTCCTTCCCCTCTTTGGTACTTCTTGGGTACTTATCCCTCTTATAGCTAGCTGGGGTTATCTATTATGGTGTATTTGTTTTATATTACTGTGCATGTTTACAATATTTTGTATTTCTACCAAATTTAGCCTTCCTTAGAGGGCACCTGGCATCTGGGGCAAGAAAAACTGAGGAAGATGGCGTCGGCTGACACTTTTACCGCTCTGACGTCGGGGAAGGGGCGACATCAGCCGACGCCGGACCCAGACTTTGGAATCCGGCCGACCGAAAGGCTGCCTGAGGCAGGACAACCCATATGTAAGGACTGCAGATGCATACCTATCGGACATCTACATTTATGGTAGGTACAAAACTCTACTTTACGTCTTACCATAACGTTCCATCTGTATTGTAGATCTTCATTCGTTCTTTACTTCCCACCCTCCTTCCCCCTGCCTGGACTCCTGGTGGACTTTTGGATTACCTTATTACTTAGGGTATCTGCTCAGACAGAGCCTCCTTCTATTATTAGTGTTAACCTCCTTATAGTATAAGGGCGGGCAAACTCGATCTGAAGAGACTATGAGAGGGGCATTGTGGGTAGGACTTAGCTGAGAGTTTTTGGTTTGTGTGAGCTTGGTAATGGCAGTGTTGGTTCGAGGACTGAACCAAAGTCCTAACAGTAATGAATGAATGAAGATCTACAACACAGATGGAATGTTATGGTAAGACGTAACTTCTTTTTTTTTTCACCGTTCATTGGTTTTGGGCAAACAGTGTCACAAATGTCTGCAGACATCCAAAGAGTGCAGTATTTATTTGCCTGTATTCTGAGGTTTGGGGAAGAATCTGAGGCTGACATTTGTTTGTGGACATTTCCTGTAGTTACAAACACCACTACAGCAGTGGTCCCTGGCCTTAACATCTACTGCTGTTGTAAATCACAGCTTTGCTTTCTTCCTACAAGGAGGAGTAAAGGGTTCCTTTGCTGACTTTTTTTCTGCTCTTTGAGAGTTCAGCATTTTCAAAGAAGACATGTATGTCATATTCTGAATGATGACATTCAAGTGGTGATATCCTTTCTGGTTCAGGGTGTCTGTGTGTGTCTGGCATTGCTGAATTTGGCAGTTTTCTTCTAGCACATCAGCGTCTTACATCTTTGGTTTGCTGTTAGTGGATATCACTGTTAGTGCAAGATTTTTCCATGCAGTTTATCAGCGTGCTAGAAGTGGTGGAGGAGACCTTGCTGAAAGACCATTGTGTTTCTCCATCTAGTAAACTGATTTCTGATAACCCTGTGTATGAAGTCAGTCCTGGTCCCAGCTGAGAGGATAGCCTTCATCAGGACAGAATTTTAATACTCTTCAGTGTCAGTATTCCATTTTGTAGATAGAACCCACAAGGTCATGATTATAGCAGCATGAATGAAGACACCACAAAAACTACAACCTCAGACCTTCCTGCATCTTTATAGTGGTAGCAGTCTTCATGGTGCTGATTGCATATCTAAAGATAAGTCTTGCTGAGGACTGTAAGGTGTCAGTGGTCACAAAACCATCATACTTGTGCTGACCTATTTGCATTAAATTATTGTTATCTTGTTCTAATATTTGCGCTAACCTCCATCTAGATCTGCCCTTCCAACACCAGGTCCACATCTTAGTTTTTGACAATGGGAACTTCACTACTGGGTTGTGGAACTGTCCTGGGCTCCTCCTTTGTTCAGGTGAAGTGACCCCCCCCCCCCAAGGTGCAGAGTATTCACATAAACCAGATGGAGGTGCAGATAAAGTTCTTTACCTGAAAAGCTCTGAAAGGAAAATTAAGGCTAGACTCTCTCCTTCTATTCAGATATAACAGCCAGGATGCACTGTGGGACATTGACAGTGTTACACACAGTTGTACTCCTGAGGCAACATGCATCTGGCAGCGGTCCATAGACTCAGACATTACTTTGACCACTCTTTACATCTCAGGGAATATGAATTTTGTTGCAGGCTGTAGTTCCAGCTCTGTTTTTGGATTTGGCCATTTGGAAATGTTGATTAGTTAAGGTCTTCCAGCAGTGGTGCTACCCAGATGTTCTTCATGTTTCACTGTTGGAGTCATCACCTGTGGGTTGTCCCTGCTGTGATAGCCCTTGGCCGGCCCAAATACCAGAGTCAATGTTTTTCTGCTTAAGCTGCTGTGGCTTGCTGCCTGACATCAGGTCATCAGTGCTATAAAGGAAGGCAGCCAATGCCATTACATCATTCTTTCTTGCCATGGAGCCCATAGCAGAAGCAGTTCGCAAGTGTGCCGGTTGGTTGCTACCAGAATTTGAATTACAGCTGAAAACGTCTAAAGTTAAGTGCCCCATTGGGGATCCTTTTTTCTTGCACTAACCAATGTCCGAAAAAGTTAGCAATCTTCTCGCCTGTGGAAAGCAAATACTACACCTAGACTTCCATTCATGCTGCGTCACTTGTTTAGGCCCATACCATGACGTTCCTGGTTACTGGTTCTGTGCCCTTTTTAACGTCAGAACTATTCGTCGTAGAGTTCTTATTGTAGCCAGGTATTTTCGTCTTCCGTCTTCACATTCCGAAATGGTGTCCGTCAGCCAACGATCCATAGACATTCTGAAAAAACGTAAGGATAAAGATAGAGACAGACCACACAAGGCTAAGCCTTCCGACGACTCTGCCAGGTCTCTAGCAGGTCGTCAGTTCTCCTAAATTGAGTGAGGTGCCTTAACAGCTCGTGATGCCCAGTTCGATACCTTCACAGGCCTCTACTGAGACCCTTTCGGAGTCTGGTATGCCGCAGAAATCTTCTTTGTCTTCTGAGCCTTTGTCTCTGCCTTGGTTTAGTCCGGAGCCACGACGCAGGCACCAGCTTCTGAGGAGATTTTTCTCACTGCCGAATCTAAACAGAAAAACGACATCTTCTCTGACTACTGTTTCTCTCAGACCGATGGATATTCTTAGGCCTAGAGGCAAGGCCACTCCTAGGAAAACTACCTCTAGCCACCATTTTACTCCTGCTCCACCACCCCAAGCTCAAATGCGTAAAATGGCGGAGGATCTTATCACCCTTATCAGGGGTAGTCAAGCCACACATTCTAAAAGAAAAAGAGACCTTTCTCCTGAAATACTGACAGAACAGGATTCTGAGGAGTCTGATTATTCAGATTTTGAAGAGGAACAACAACCTCTGACTGCCTATGAGGATTCAGATGCAGAGGAATCCATTCATTCTGTCTCCTCACCAGAAGATCTTTCCTTTGGGGAAACCCTTCACACTCTCAGGGAACATTTCCACTGGGAATCCCAGGACTTCCCTCAGTCTAAGAAAATACTAAGAGAGTTTCTAGACCTGCCCCAGCACAGACCCTTGGCCATCCCTCCAATCTTGGAGGTGGTTGATGATGTCTTCCATGAATCCAGCTTAACACCTGACACCCTCCTACCTGCTCCCAGAAAACCTGAAAGGTATTACAGAGTACCGGATTCTCACAAATACCTGTACAGAAATCCGCTGCAGACCCAGAGGTCACTACACAGGGACCAAAAGGAGCCAAGGCTAGTTCTGCGAAGAATCCTATTCCTTCTGACAAGAACTCCAGATCTCTGGACAGATGGGGTAAAAAAGTATACACCTCTGCAACCTTAGCTGTCAGAGCACTCAGCTGTCAGTTCCACATATTAAAATATCAACAACACACTATGGAACTGTTAAAACAAAATATTTCAACCTTTTCTGACTGTGCCAGTTCAAAAGAGTTAGCAGATTTACTGCACTCTACTTGTCAAGTGGCTAAACACTCATTACACTGTGGATATGACACCCTAGAAGCCTCACGCAGGGCAGCAGTGTCAGTATCTGTCATTAGGAGACATTCATGTTTGAAGGAACAACTTCTCCCTAATCATGTCATATCTAAATTACTTGATGCACTCTTGGATAAGGACTGCTTGTTTGGAATAAAAGCAGAAGAGATGCTTAAAAAGATGGAAGACAAAGCAAAATCTATGCAAACAGTTAAAGATTTCCTTCAGGTGCAACCTCCTAGGTTCAGCAGGAATTTTCCCTCAAAACACTGGTCCTTTCCTACACCTAGCACCTGCACCAAGCTAAGCCCCACAGGGACAGACCACCCAGACTCCTATCCGAGGGACAGCAGAGAAACAAACAGTGGACCACTTCCACTCCAAAGTCCAGGAGTTCTAAGCCATCCCTCTATAGAAAAAACTCTCAATGACTCTCTTTCCCTCCTCTACCCTCTTTTCACTCACCAAAAACTAGGAGGAAGGCTGTCCCTCTGCAAAGAAAATTGGCTTTCTGTAACAAAGGACCAGTGGGTGTTAAAGATCATTTTTCAGGGATACAAATTCTCCTTCAATGAACTCCCAGTTCCAAGAGGGTACCCAGACTTACCTCCAAATCAGTGGGCAGAGGCATTGAAACAAGTCCAAACTCTCATATCCCAGGGGGCAGTAGAACATGTCCCTTAGATCAAACAGGCAAAAGCTTTTATTCCAGACTATTCCTTGTTCCCAGAAAAGAGACCACTTCGCAACCCATCCTGCATCTATCCACTCTGAACACCACCTTGGTGGTCCCCAAATTCAAAATGCTAACTTTGCAGCAGCTGCTGCCTATGATGACAAAAAATGCCTGGCTAGTTAACCTAGACCTAAAAGATGCCTACCTCCACATCCCCATAAGGGAATCCTGCAGGCATTTCCTTCACTTCAGAGCAGGCTCACAACACTTGCAGTTCTCTGCACTACCCTTTGGCTTATCTACTGCTCCCAGGGTATTCACCAAATGCTAACCCCGGCCATAGCCTTTTGCAGACAGAAAAATATACAAATTTACCCTTATCTGGATGACTGCCTCATTCAGGCAGATTGCAAAGAAAAGCTTCTCAAGGACCTCCTCTTTGTGAAAACCCTCTTAACCTCCTTAGGGTACACCATCAGTGAGAAGAAATCAAGGCAAACACACTCCAGGAAGATCATTTTCTTGGGAGCACTGCTGGATACAGCATCCCAAATGGCCTTCCTATCCACAGAAAAGCAGAGCTTCCTGCCTCTGTATTTTACCCAGCTGGCTTCCAGAAGTCACCTCACTGCAAGGAAGTTCCTTCAAGCCTCTGGGTACATGGCATCTTGCATCCTTCTAATTCCTCTAGCCAGGCTTCACATGAGAAAACTTCAGTGGTACCTAAAGAACCTTTGGTGTCAGCACTGTCAACCTCTAGAGACCTCTCTACCTCTGATCCCCTGTATAAGGGCTGAGTTTCTCTGGTGGGCAGGGGCCTGTGCCCAGAACAAGGGTCTTTCCTTCACCCTCCGCCCAACCAGGCAGACCATTACCACTGACACCTCAGACATTGCTGGGGCGCTCACCTTGAAGGCAGGTGCACCCAAGGCCTTTGGGATGCCCAGCACCTTCCCTTACACATCAACCAAAAGGAAATGATGGCAGTACAAAAGGCTCTGACATCCTTCAAACCCCATCTCAGGCCAGGGGTTCTGCTTATCAAAACAGACAACACCACAGTAATGTGGTACATCAACAAACAGGGAGGGACCCAATCTTACCATCTGTGCAGGCTAACCATGAACTTCTGGCTGACAGCCTCTTCCATGTGACTACACCTGATAGCCCAATACCTACCAGGGATCGACAACACCCTGGCAGACCACTTAAGCAGAAACTTACTGGACCCCCACGAATGGCAGCTCCACAGAAAAATCTTTTTACAAATTACTCCGGTGTGGGGGACTCGAGGTGGATCTCTTTGCTTCGCATCTCAACCATCAGCTGAAAAAATTGTGTACCAGGTAGTATCACCACCTAATGTGGAAGGTGGATGCTTTGACCTTCCCCTGTAACACCTTCTTTGTGTAAACATTCCCTCCCATGCCTCTTATTAAGTTTGCTACTGAAGCCTCATATAGGTCCCACCACTGTCTATCCCTTAAGCAACTCAACTGGCTTGACTTGCGTCATAAACTTCTACTCAATCAACTTTCTATAGCGTACAAACTCTACTACCTTCCTGAGATAACTCCAGCACTTCATCACCTAATTGAGCCCCACATTCCTTCTAGAGCCTTAAGATCTAGTAACCAGAACCTTATAACTGTCATCAAACATAAAAACGAAGCTGGTAAGTCCTTCTTTGCCAACACCATTGCCAAAACCTGGAACACACTACCAAGCCAAATAACTTCTACCACCTCCTTTAGTCAATTCAAAAAACTCCTGAAAACCCACTATCTAAGTAACTGGCTATGCTCATGCCACTCACCAGGCTAATCCATACCAAGAGAATTTGTCAGGGTACAGTTCTGTATAAACAGTTTCACCCTTGAAAGCTTCCAAACCCATATACATTTACCTTACAAAACATAACTGCAAAAGAAAAAAAAGTACCTCTGATTGTCTAGTGTAAGAAATGTTAATCACTAGCATGATGTTCTGTTGTGTGTATATAAACTATATGTATGTTTATTAATCACTAGCATGTTGTCCTGATGTGTATATATGTCATATGTATGTATGTTCTACTTGATTTTACTCTCATGTAATGTGGAGCTTTTCTCCCTTGACCTCCGCTGAAAATGGGCGTGTGTCTAGTCGGACTTTCCCAGTAAACAAATGTAAAATAATAATTATTCCCAAGGTACTGATCAGAATAAGGGAGGAGAGACCAAAGGCCATCCTCATTGTTCCAGATTGGCCTAGACAACATTGGTACCCCCTTAATGAGCAACCTGACCTTACAGCCTCCCAGGCAGCTTCCCCTGATCTCAGACCTCTTAACTCAGGTGGGGGGCAGGAATGCTGCACCCAAACTTGCAGACTCTCAAACTATCAGCATGGCTAGGCAAACAAGGGGCCCCTGTTAAGCAAACGGGTCCTAGACATTATTACAGAGGCCAGAAGGCCCAGCACCAGAAAATCGTACACAGGAAAATGGAAAAGATTCTGCTCCTGGAGCCAGTCCAGGTGGGGCAATACCTTCATAGGTTCATACTAGGCTATCTGCCCTAGGGCATTTATAAGCCTAGCCAGAGTGTGTTTTGCTTTCGCTACCCATTTTAAATGAATTTTGCTATGCCCTTTTTCGAGGTTAGTATACTGTGCCTCTGTCTAACAGTGACACAGAAGTGATACCCGGGGTAAACCTACTATCTCCCATTCACTCATCAAGATTCCTTTTGAAGAGAGTCAGTGAGGGACTCTGCCTAACCTGGACTGGGATTTTATTCCAGAGTGAAGGGAGCCTCTGGGTTATGAATCTGTCCCGCCAGCATGCCCTATTTATTTCAGTGCTGAGGTTCAAGTCTCTCGAGCGTGTAGCTCAATGGGATTTGGATTTTCAGAGGTGAAGCATGTCCATTAATTCCGGGTTGGACATGGCTTTATACATCAGGCACAGATCGCCTCTGAGCAGGCGGTATGCCACTGAGTAGAGCTGGAGTTTCTTTAACCAGGCAGCATATTGCATCTGTTTGAGCCCTTTGACCCTCTTGGTGAGGTACTTTTGGGGTCTTTCCAGTTGCTGCAGGTGTCTGGTAAGGTACATCCCAAAAGGGGCATTGTACTCAATTATGGGCCTGATGAGGGATGAGTAAAGAGGCACGATGACCTCCCCTGATCTAGATGTGAATCCCTTCATGATTAGGTGGGCTATATAAAATGTTTTTCTAACCACTTTGGCCACGTGGTTTTCAAATGAGAGATTGCTATCAACTTGGGTCCTCAGTTCCCTAATTACTTCTTCCGTCCTTAATGGATTACCACCTATGTGGTAATTTGTGGGCACTTTGTTTTTGCCAAAGGGGATGACTATACACTTTTTGGTGTTTAGCTTGAGGCCATGGCTCTGGCACCAGTTGCTGTTTCTATGAGGCCCTTTTTTAGGATGCTTGTGTCTGCTGGAGAGTCGATTATGGCACCTAGTTTGCAGTCATCTGCGAACTTGGTCAGCCACAGTCCTTCCGTGTTGGCCTGTACCTCCGAGAAATATATACCGAACAAGAGAGGTCCCAGGACTGAGCCTTGTGGGAAGCCACTTGTAACTGGTTTTGAGTCTGACATGGCTGCAGCAATTCTAACCATGTGGGTTCTGTCCTTGAGCCAGTTTGCAACCCATCTAGTGACATAGGGGTTCATATTTAAGCTAGTGAGCTTATCTATAATGCCCGATTGGGGTATTGAATGCGAGGTCCAGGTAGGCTGTGTGGACCGCCTTCCCCTCGTCATTGGCCTTGGTGACTGTTTCAGAGAAAACCAGGTTTTAGAGGCAGGATCTGCCCTTAACAAAGCCAAACTGGGTAGGATCCAGTGTCTGTAGGTCCCCAATATCTTTATTTATGAGGTCCATGATGATCCTTTCCATAGCTTTGCAGACCAAGCTAGTCAGGCTTATGGGGCGATAGTTTCCAGGATCCGTTGAGGCACCATCTTTGTGGAGAGGGACCACTGTTGCTGTACACCACTCTTTGGGTACATATCCTGTAGTAAGGCTGAGATTGAACAGTAGTTTTATGTTTGGGTTTAGCTCTTCTTGGAGTTCATGTAGGATGCAGCCCGGGACACCGTCTGGTCCCATTGATGCTGTGTTTTTTGCTTTGGTGAGGGCGGCTCTTACCTGAGCATCTGAGATGTCAGGGGGGCAGCACTCTGCTGGGATAGATATTTGCCCTTTTGCCTATCTTCCATCCCACTTATCCTGAACTACCTAGCAGAGCTACTTAATAGTGGGCTCTCCTCTTCTATTAAAATCCATGCCTCAGCCATTTCAGCTCATTTTGATACAGAACAGCCCCTGTTCTCTCATCCTTTGATTAAACAGTTCCTCAGAGGGGCTTCTAATATCAGACCTCCCAGAAGGCCACCCACTCCAGCCTGGGACCTGAATTATGTTTTGGAAAAACTAAATTTACCACCCTTCGAAACTGCTGTTTCAGCAGAACTAGGATACCTCTCCTGGAAGACTGCTTTTCTCCTAGCAATCACCTCAGCCATAAGGGTTTCAGAACTTCAGGCACTGATAGCCATTGAGCTCTTCATCATCTTCCCTGCAGACAGGGTCTCCCTGAGGACTAATTCCTCATTTATGCCCAAGGTTGTATCATGTGTAACTCTCAACCAGGCCATACATCTCCCACCTTCTTTCCTAACTCTCAAAACAGGGGGGGGGGGGGGATTCTGCTTTCACTAGATGTGCACAGAAAGCTCAGATATTATCTGGACCATACTAAACCCTTCAGGAAAACAGACCAACTACTTGTCAGCTTTGCCCTAGGGGCAGAGGGGAAGCCCATTTCCAAACAAACCATTTCCAAATGGATATCACACTGTATCCATTTCTGCTACAGATTGCATGGGAACCCCTCCCCAAGTCAGTTTGAACCCATTCCACTAGGGCAGCCTCCACTTCCACAGCATTCCTCAGAGGAGTTCCTACCAGGGACATCCTGGAAGCTGCCACCTGGACTTCTCTCCATACCTTTACCAAGCATTACCACCTACCTCTGTTTTCAAAGGCTAGGGCAGGGTTTGCCTCTTCAGTTCTGCAGGGCATGCTGACCCATTCCTAGGTCTCTTACTAATCGTACCACCCTTATCCTCAGCTTTGGGAATCCTCCCACAGGTGATGACTGCAACAGTGAAACACGAAGAACATAGTACAGTTGTGTACACTTACCATAAATGTAGATGTTCGAGTGTATTCACTCTACTTTGCAGATGTACTTGGCCTCTTGTAGTCACCTGTATGACTTTGGCCTCAAGATATTTCAAACCTTTGGAACAGCTCCTCTTTGTGAGGCAGTTCCTTATGGGGATTCTGCATCTTCCCCCTGCTTTGAAGACTCCTTGCAAGCCTGTGAGAGATTTTTACTGTTTGCCCCGTTTTAGTTTTGATCCTGATTTGTAACTTGAGGTTGAGAGCTGTGGTTGTGTACATTTTCATTTGTCTGTCTTACAGGATGTAGTACATAGGGGATGGGTACTAAACTGAAATGTACAGGGGTTAAGAGTACCTTCAGAGCCTAGTGCATGAAATCATCACAAACTCTGACTAGAGGCATGTGTCCCCAGAGTAGGAGTGAAGCAATTTAGAATTTTGCTTGAGGAGATGAGATAAGGAAATCCATTACCTGCTGCAGAAGGTTACCTAGCAGATCAGGTGATATGATGAGTACAGCTGAATCATTTTGTCTGTGAAGCCGGTCTGCTGCAGCAGTTAACCATTTTTGAATCCCATTGTGAAGCACTGTAGTCTTCATGCCAATTATGGCTATTATCTCAGAGAATATTACTGTGTATGTAGATTGAAGCCACTCCCTAGGTTTGCAAAAGTTTCTTCTTTCTTTCAGCCAGGTTACAGAATGATACGACAAAAAATTCAATCTGTCTTGTATTCTCTGCTATTCCATTTTCTATTTGTTTTACGAAAATTGAGTGTGTCTGTGTGCATGTGAGATGCATTCATGTAGAAATACTTTTTTCATTGAATTCTCAAATTTGATACATTTATGAAACAGATAACCAAATAACAGATTGCTTATATTTTTGCCTAACCTTTCTCTATTTTTAACTGTAGGAAAGAAAGAAGGTAGTAAAAGAGGCACAGAGGGAGAAGAGGAAAACAAAGGTTCCCAAACATGTTAAAAAGCGGAAAGAGAAGCTAGCGAAAACAAAGAAGGGCAAATAGGAAATTATTTCATATTGACTTGCCATTGTGAGAAATTATTAACAGTCTGTTTGCCATACATTAAGAAGAAAACATAAAAGCGTTGACATCCTTATCTGCACCTGACATCTGAAGGCATAGTGTAACTCACTGGATGAGTTCTGTAATTAAGGAGTAAGGCTCTTCGATGTTGAAATGGACACTTTCTGTAACACTTCAAAGTTTGTTGGTTTAACATTAGGTGTGTAGAAAGCATTGGTGCACAGACTTTTAGCTTAAAACTAGACAGAACTGGGTCAGCCATCATTGTACTTGACAAAAAAAAATCAATCCTTGAAGAGTAAGACGTCATTAAATTATGTTCCATGCAAGACCTATCAAATATCTTTGCTGCACCCCCCCCCCCCCTTCATCTTGAGCTTGGTGCTGCAGGTTCGAAGTACATCTCATACTGTTGTAAGGACGTAGTTTTGTCATTTGTTTAAAATAACCGCCTGTGCATTGTGCATGTAGTATGCTGCTACTTTTTTCCTTGCCATTTAAAGGTCAAATGACTTAAGGTAGATAACTGAGGCATCAGTCAGTGGAACTTCAGCCTACAAATGCTGTTCTGTATTGAAGGACTCTTAATAACTAGCTTACAACCTTTCTGTTTGGACTGTTTACTGATTGCAGCAATTACCACAGACACAGGTGTTGTTCCATTGTTTCAGAAATAAACTGAATGTTAAAGCCTGGTATCTATTTTTTTAAATAATACCTTAATAAACTAAATGCTTCTTGTACACAGAGTTTCAATTATTCCAAGGATTTTGATTTATTTTAAGTAAAAAGCCTCTGCCTGTTTCCATGTGTCTGAGTTGTAGAAAAGTAAAATGAATCTCTTATCTTATAATTGCATAGTATTATTCATATTAAAGTACGTGTGTGTCATTCTGTTCTTTGCCTGATCCAGAACATTTCCTCCTGTCCTGCGACCAGAAGCTCATGCATGTGTTATTATTAAGAAAGTTCAACCTTTATATTTTTATGGTATAAAATATAGACGATTATGATTGGATCTCAAATTGTAACAGCATTATTACATGTTTGGTACATGGATGCCAAGAAATTCACTCTCGAGGTAAATCTTTGCGTTCATGTCAAGAATACATAACAGTAGGTTAGAATCAGAGACCTGATCATAATTCATTGTATTTCAGGAAGCTTTATCTGCTCCAAGTACTACTAGTTACAGAAGACAAGGGGAAAAAAGATCCAAGTGTTTTGCCCGCTTTCAAAGCTATAAAGCACTTAGCAAATGCTGTCAGACAGAGAGCGGGACACGTTTTACGTCAGGGACAGAGTACTAGCATAGACTGCAGGCAGAAACAAAGCTGTATTAAATTCTATGCTGTTGTTTGCTGGCTAATACTGGCAGATCTTAGTGCCTAGCATGAGACCCGAACTTATAAGCATGTATGGGATTGCTTAACAGTTAAGACTGGATCGTGTGCTATCAAAGCTCTTAACTGGCTTTTCTTTTGCCTGATATCGGTGCATAATGCAGAGCTCAGTGCAGTACAGATCACGTTACTTTATTGTTGTAAAGTCTTAAAGCTTTTTTTTCCCCTTGTTCAAGATATACTTCAGACTGTAAATTAAACTGCAGAACACTAGGAGTATTATCTTTAGTGTGAAAAATGCAGTGGGAATCTTGAAACAGAAAAATGGATATGGAATGGCTGTTTAGCAGACATATATTATGTAAGTGATCTAAGTTTAGAATCGGAACAGGAAAGTCTTCTGAGTTTGCTTTTTCCTTGAATAACCGTTTGTTGAGCATCTGTCAACACTTTTAAGTTCTAGTCTTGCACTAAAGCCCAACAGCGGCCAGTGCCAACCACGACAGTACAGCGGCGAGAAAATAACAGCTTTGTCAGACACAGAAAGAAGTATGGAATAGTGAAGTGTCTGAATTTTTAAGCTGCCCATTCCTCAGTGAGAGACTTCACTTTTGCCCGCTATCTGTGTGGCAGCACTGTTTTTCGGCTTTCTAAGTTGTAAATCACTATGATCTCCTGCACCTTTTCCTGTAACTAGAGGTATATGGAGTAGATAAAGCTCTGTGTACTACAAAAACTATGATCCGATCTTCCAAGTCATAGCTTTTGTATGTTCTTGACATGAATGTCAAGATTCCTCTCTCAAGCTTTACTTTGCTCCGCTGTCAATGTGAAGTTCTTTATATCCATGTTTAATACACTAATAAGTTGGTTATGATTCTAGAGTAGATCACAGTCATGTATATTACCTGCACAACACCTTTAGAAAGATAATTTGTATAATGAACAGACATGCTACTTTCATTGTGTTTTGCTGTTGAGATTTCTTTGTCTGATGTTTCTAGCATACAGTGGATATAAAAAGTTTATACACCCCTGTTAAAATGCCAGGTTTTTGTAAAAAATTAGACCACAATATATCATTTCAAAACTTTTCCCACCTTTAATGTGACCTATAACCTGTACAATTCAAATAAAAAACAAACAAATCTGTTAGGGGGAAAAAAATATAAAAAATAAAAAATGTACAGTAAGCTGGTTTTATAAGTGTGCACGCCCTTAAACTAATACTTGTTGAAGCACCTTTTTACTTAATTACAGCATTCAGTCTTCTTGGGTAAAAGTCTATCAGCATGGCACATCTTCACTTGGCAATATTTGTCCAATCTTACTCGCAAAAGTGCCCCAAATCTGTCAGGTTGCAAAGGCATCTCTTGTGCACAGCCCTCTTCAAGTCACCCCACGGTTTTTCTATTGGATTTAGGTCTGGGCTCTGGCTGGGCCATTCCAAAACTTTAATTTTCTTCCGGTGAAGCCATTCTTTTGTTGATTTGGCTGTATGCTTGGGGTCATTGTTGTGCTGAAAAGTGAAATTCCTCTTCATCTTCAGCTTTCTAGCAGACACCTGAAGGTTTGGGGCCAAAAGTGACTGGTATTTGGAACTATTCATAATTCCCTCCACCTTGACTAAAGCCTCAGTTCCTGTTGAAGAAAAGCAACCCCAAAGCGTGATACTGCCACTACCGTGCTTCACCGCGGGGATGCTGTTCTTTTGGTGATGCAAAGTGTTTTTGCACCAAATATACCTTTTGGAGTTGTGGCCAAAAAGTTCACCCTTGGTCTTATCAGATCATAATACATTTTTCCACATGCTTTTGGGAGACTTGATGTATTGTTTTGCAAATTTTAGCCAGGCCTGGATGTTTTTCTGTGAAAGAAGAGGCTTCCGTCTTGCAGCCCTACCCCATAGTCCAGACATATGGAGAAAACAGGAGATTATTGTCACATGTAGTACACAACCAGTGCCTGCCAGAAATTCCTGCAGCTCCTTCAGTGTTGCAGTAGGTCTCGTAGCAGCCTCTCTGACCAGTTTTTGTCTTGTCATTTCATCAATTTTGGAGGGACGTCCAGTTCTTTGCAATGTCACTGTTGTCCCATTTTTTTTCCACTTTTTGATGACTGTCTTTACTGTGTTCCAATGTATATTGAATGCTGTGGAAATTTTTTTGTACTCTTCTCCTGATTGATACCTTTCCACAATGAGATCCCTTTGCTGCTTTGTAAGATGTCTGTGAACCATGGCTTTTGCTGTAGCAGGCAACTGAGTAAATGTCAGGAAAATCCTACTAGGACAGCTGAACTTTATTTGGGGTTAATCAGATTCTCTTTAATTGATGGCAGGTGTGTACCCAAGAAGATTGAATGCTGTAATTAAATCAAAAGGTGCTTCAACAAATTATTAGTTTAAGGTTGTGCACACTTATGCAACCAGCTTATTGTACTTTTTTTATTTTTTTATAATATTTTTTAAATAAATAAATAAATCATTTTATATTTTTCCCCTAACAGATTTGTTTGTTTTTCAATTGAATTGTACAGGTTATAGGTCACATTAAAGGTGGGAAACGTTTTGAAATGATTTATTGTGGTCTCATTTTTTATATCACAAAAACCTGGCATTTTAACTGGGGTGTGTAAACTTTTTATATCCACTGTAATTCTTCAGTTAGAGCACAAGGCTATGTTATAAAGGTAGATTGTTGAATACATTGAAAACTTGAGGCCTTTGAGAGTTAAATAACTCTCATTCCGTTGAAGTTATGGTGCTAAAATTGAGAATCTGCAAGTTAAAAGGCAGTTATTGTAAATGTATACCTTGCAAGTAAACAGAATATAAATAAACCTCTGTGAAAAACCTCACCAGTCTAAAAACTCATAGTTTACAGGAAAAAAGTAGCAGTTTCCCTGTTGAACTACTACATTCTCCAAAACAATATAGATAGTGCTGGAAAGATAATTTGCAGTATCAAACACCAGAAAGGTGGTTAAAAACTAAAGTAGGATTCTCAAAGCTGCTTCTTGTCTGAAGACATCTCTTTATTTGTAAATAGTACTTTACAGGCTGATGAGCGCTGCTCGGATAATGTGTTAAAGCTTGTAACACATACACTTATTTAAAATTTTCAGAGAAAAGGTGTTCTTCGAGATATGTTCGCCCTCAGGGGTAGTGCTGTCGGGGATGGATCACCACTAGAACACTGCCTTGCCAAACAGTTTACCTTTTTCCAAAGACTTAACAGCTATGTTTCAATTGCATCTAATAAAAGATACCAAAGCTACTAAAAAAAAAAGTGCAGTAAATTGTAGTGGAAAAGCAAAACCAAGTCCATTAAAATAAAAAAAAAAAAACAGGCCTTAATCTATCATTTTCGACACTACAGTTATTTTTCTTATAATAAAACCAATCTGAGTGTTGCCTAGGCATGGATACCACCTTTCAGCAAATTACATTCCCAGTGTAAACAATTATAAACTGATAAAACATAAATGATTAAAAATTGCTGGGTATGTTGCCCTATAAGACCAGAAAGAGAGTCTCAACTTTCTGAAGCCAGTTCTGTGGCGCTTTCATGAACTTCCCTCAGATCTGCCTGCAGGAGTTGGGTCTGTATTCATGTGCTGATTCCTATAACTGATAGTTCTAGTGTTAGGTATGTTCATCTAAAGTGGGTTAGATATTGCTAACGATTCTGGGTTGGTTTAGTGCCATGTGGGTGACATGGAGCTTTATTGGTAGTTATTTAGCCAAATAAGAAATGCCCCTATATCTTTAATCTTTTTTCTTCTTTTTCTTTTTTATATAAAAGTAGGTTACTGAGAAATACAAATAACATACGGGTCATTCTCTCAAGTTTAGTAAAAATTGTGGTGGTCCAATTTCCTAAGGTTCAGTACACATTTAATAGAAAATGAGGTATTCCTTCTTCTCTAGTCTGTCATTTCTGTTGCCATCCAGGTTTTCATAGTGGATCCTGTTAGTCGCAAGCAAAGTGAAAATGTGTCCAACATTTTCCATAGTGTGCTTGGCCAAGGAGTTTGTAGGGGCACCTTCATGCATGTCAGTGCGGTGATGTGCTGTCCTAGTCTTTAACTTACTGATAGACTTTCCCACATAAAAAGCCAGCCGACGCTTACATTATGCTCTGTAAACAACTATGTCAGAGTTGTAGTTACTGTATCCTGTACTTCGAAATTTTCTCTGGTTGTTGGAGCAAAATAAAGCATCCTGGTTGCTTGTGAATCTGCAATAATTGCAGAAAGGTGGGCCACATTGATAGGTGTCTTTCCTTAGTTGCAAGTTTTTTACCGGTGCTCTTTTTTCTACATAGTACCTTATACTCTTGTTTTTACGGATGGTAAAGGCTGGGTTTAGGGGAGGATCTTATCCAGAGTCTTGTTGTCACTTGTAATGTACCAGTTGTTCTTGATAGTTTTCTTGATGTCATTAACGTCCAATGAATAGGTAATGGTGATACTAGTCCTCTACCTGTCATCATCCCTGTGTCTGGTGAGATTGTGGAGATATCTATTGGTCTGGTCAAAGGAATATTCCAATCTGGGGTTGTTGTTTCCTTTACGAATAATGATGGGGTCCATGATTTGTTTGATGAAACGGTTGCAATATCCTTTGAAAGCCGACATAGATTAGTATATGTAATGTAAATTCCAGAAGGTACTAAGATTTATGAAAAACTTTTCCACTGTATTCATCTTTCATCATTGAGTACAGTGCCCCCTTTGGTATGTGCCTAATCAGGCACATCCAACAACTGGATAGTTCAAAGAACCTCCACGGTAGAAGAATACATGGCGTAAGTAACATGTCCTGTGCAGACCACCTCAAAGCCCTATCCCTGTATTCTGTATCCTGCAGGCTATTGAAGGGAGATCTGTGCCTGGCTTACAAGGTATTATTGGACCCTTACCTCGATGGACCTCCTGCATATCTGCAAATCAAATAGCACCAGAATTACCCAGTGTCTTTCCTTATCACTATTGCAGTATTAATCATGTATGGTATCTCCTGCCAAAGTTAGCCCAACATCCAGCCAGCATACCAAGTCAAAGAAAACTTTATTGTCATTCAGAACTACACAGCAGTGTAGCTGAATGAAATTACAATGCTTCGTTTTCAATGCAGGAAACAGTTAACACATATAGACCGAGAAAAATTAATAAAATATCACAGTAGAAATTTAATAAGTACCAAAGCCTTTACATCCTCCCAGCATAGTATGTCAGCTGTATGCTGTCCACTCAGACATATGTCATTAAAGTGATGTACGCATGCTCAATATTCAGAACTTCTTTGCTGCCAGTCTAAACACTACAACTGAACATTGGTCTGAATGCCCTTCTCTGAGCTGGTTTCTATTGAACCATTTGCAGATAAATGCCTAGTTGAGATTCTTTCTTTTTCTTCTTTTACCTGTGTCCGTGGGGTTCATGTCATGTCATCTAGAAAGGGAAAATATCTGTGGGATGCAGAGTCCTCATAAAGACCGTCACGAGAAGTATTTGATGTTCTTTGTGTTTTACTGTTGCAGTCATCACATTTGGGTTATCTGCCTGCAGGTAGCCCTCAGCCGGCGTGAATACCAGAGTCTTCGGATTCCTGCGTCGGATGCTGTCAGGTCGTCAGGGGTATAAAACATGCAGTCAACGCCATTACATCAGTCTTTCTTGCCGTGCACTGCCCAAAGCAGAAGTAGTTCGCAAGTGCCGGTTGGCCGACTCCTGAAATTTTTGTTTTCGAGTTTCAGATCCATAGTCTTCAAAAAAGATAAGTACCCCATTGGGGATTCTTTTTCTTGCTCCAACCGATGTCAGTAAAAGTTGACAGTTGTTTTACCTGTGGAAAGTGAATACCTCATAGAGATTTTCATTCATACTGCATCCCCTGTTTAGGCCCAGACCACGACATCCCTAGCTGTCGGTTTTGTGCCTTGTTCAACTCCCGAACTATTTGTCGTCGGGCTATCTTTGCAGCCAATTACTTTCGTACTCAGTCTCAGTACTCCGAAAGGGCTTCGTTAAGCCATCCGACTACCGATCTTCCATAAAACGTAAGGATGAAGACAGAGACAGACCGCATAGGTCCAAAACTGTCGACGATGCTTCCGTTAAGCTAGTCGCCAGTCCACTGGTACTCGGTGAGGTGCTTTTGCAGCCCTTGATAGCCGCTACTTCAGATTCTTAGACCTCTACTGAGACCCATTCGGAGTCCGGTATGCCGCAAGATGCTTCTTCGACTATGGAACCTGCGGATGTCTCTACCTTGGATGGGTCCGGAGCCTCTGTACAGGCTTCTGAGGGTGTATTCAGGCATACAGACTTGCATTTTAAACCAACGCCATAGTTTTCATCCAGGCCTAAAACTCGCATCACGCCTAAAAAAACAACAACCAAACCGCAGACTCAGGCCCATATGCCTAAAAAACAAATGCTTAGAATGACTGAAGACCTTATTACCTTAATTAGGGGAAGCTAACCTTCCCCCTCTAAGAGACCTAGAACTGATTTTCCTTCTGATTCTTCTGATCAGGAATCTGATATTTCTGCTCCTTCTGATTACCATGATTTGCCCTTATCTACCTATGAGGATTCTGATGCAGAGGATTCCATTCCCTCTGCTTCCCCTCCAGAAGATTTTTCTTTCGGTTAAACCTTGCACACTCTTAGGGAGCAGTTCCGTTGGGAAAGCCAGGATTACTCTGACTCCAAAAAGAAACTTAGGGAATTCTTACTCCTACCTCAACACAGGCCTTTAGCTATCCCTCCTGTTCTGGATACTGTAGATGATGCTTTCTTGGAATGTAGCATTTCCCCAGACACTTTACCTCTAGCTCCCAGAAAACCTGACCGGTATTACAGAGTACCTGACTCTCACAAGTTCCTCTTCAAGAATCCTTTTGCGGATCCAGAGACCATTTCCCAAGGACCAAAAGGCATTAAGGCTACTGCTGCCAAAATCCTACCCCTTCTGATAGAGATTCTAGAGCCTTAGACAGATGGGGTAAGAAGGTATACACTTCTGCTACTTTGGCTATTAGGGCTTTAAATTGCCAGTTTCATATGTTAAAGTATCAGCAACATGTTATGGGGCTACTTAAACAGAAAATGATGTTGATTCCTGACTGTACTGAACACAAAGAATTATAGGATTTAATGCATTCTGCAGAGCAAGTTGGTAAACATACTTTGCAATGTGGTTTTGATGCTTTAGAAGCATCTTGCAGGGCTGCTGTCACTGGGTCTGTACTTAGCAGGCATGCTTGGCTTAAGGAACAAAACTTGCCAGATCATGTAAAAGCTGAATTACTAGATGCTCCCTTACACTAAGACCGCCTTTTTGGCAACAAAGTGGAAGAAGTCCTCAAAGGGATGGAGGAAAAAGCTAAATCTATGCAAACTGTTAAATATTTCCTACAAGTACAGCCTCTGAGATTCAGTAGGCATTGGCCTTCAAAGAACTGGTCCTTTCCAGTCCCTTCTAGGCCTTTTCAGTCCAAACCCAGAAACAGCAGACCACCTAGGCTACAGTCACAGGCTACGCACAGACCTAAGCAGTGGGGGTTCCCACTTCCAAAGCAGGGAGTAGTAAGCCACCCCCTTATGGAAAAATGGCACAATGACTTAACCTTAACCCTTCCAAGCCCTGCTCTACTACCTGCTCCCTTAGGAGGAAAGCTCACCCTGCATGCAAAAAACTGGGAACTCATTACCCAGGACAAATGGGTTTTAAATATAGTTTCCCAAGGATACAGATTCCACTTCCACACCCTATCAACCCCAAATGGTTGGCCAGACGTACCCCCAAATCAATGGGTGGAGGCCCAACAGCAGATTCTCTCTCTCTTCTCAATATCAGGGCTATTCAGCCTGTCCCAGCAGAACAAAGGGGACAAGGTTTTTATTCAAGACTTTTTCTGGTACCCAAAAAAGACAACTCCTGGCGTCCTATCCTGGACCTCTCTATTCTCAACACCTTTTTGGTAGTTCCAAAATTCAAAATGCTAACTCTGCAACAACTTCTTCCCATGCTAGCCAAGGATGCCTGACTGGCAACCCTAGACTTAAAGGAAGCTTACCTGCACATCCCAATAAGGGAATCTTGCAGGAAATACCTACACTTCAGGCAGACTTCATGCACTATCAGTTCTCTGCACTTCCCTTTGGCTTATCTACTGTGCCCAGGGTATTCACAAAGTGTCTAGCTCCAGCCATTGCATTTTGCAGGCAGAGAAATATTCAAATTTACCCATACTTGGATGATTGTCTGATTCAGGCAGAATGCCAGGACTTGCTATTACAACACCTGGCATTCGTAAAGAAACTTCTAACCTCACTGGGGTACACCATCAACAAAAAGAAATCTCACCTAGTACCCTGCCAACAGATTGTATTCCTGGGAGCAAGCTTGAACACAACTTCCCAGATGGCATTCCTCACTCCGGAGAAACAAGTTTATTTGACAACCTACTTCAAACTATTGGCCAAAAAAACCCAGCTATCTGCGAGGAAAATACTGCAAGCTCTGGGGTTCATGGCCTCTTGCATTTTACTAATTATATATGTGAGACTGCATATGAGGAAACTCCAATGGTATCTGAAAAGCCTATGGTGTCAACATTTTCAGGACCAGGAAACAATGATTTCTATCATCCCTTGTATCAAGACAGAGTTCCTTTGGTGGGCAGAGGCCTGCTACCACAACAAGAGACTCCCTTTCATTCCAGCCCCCTACCGCCCAAATCCTAACAGCAGACGCATCAGACTATGCATGGGGGCCTCAAATGGCAGGGTAGTTCATATAGGGCAAATGGACCCCAAGACAGATGCACCTGCATATCAATCAAAAAGAAATTGTTAGCTGTACAGAATGCTGTGATAGCCTTCAAGGACCATATTCTTCCAGGACAACTATTGGTAAAAACAGACAACACCACAGTCATGTGGTACATAAACAAGCAGGGGGGAACCCACTCGTATCCTCTCTGCAGACTAGCCATGGCTCTGTGGAACACAGCCTTGAGCTACCAAGTACACATGCAAGCTCAATTTCTGCCAGGCAAACTAAATTCACTGGCAGACTACTTCAGCAGAAATCTCATGGACCCACACGAGTGGAAACTAGAACCCAAAGTATTCAACCTCTTGAGGAACAAATGGGGGACTCCAGAGGTAGACCTGTTTGCCTCCCCTCAGAACTACCAATTGCACAAATTCTGCACAAGGACTCCCCACAGCCAAGCTTGGAAAGTGGATGCCCTGTCCTTTACCTGGGAAAGCCTCTCAGTTTATGTCTTTCCTCCTCTGCCTCTCCTCTCGAAGGTTCTACTAAAGATAAAACAGGACAAGCCAAGGACAGTACTTGATTGCACCAGACTGGCCATGCCAGCACTGGTACCCATCTTGTGCAGTATAAAACTGCTACAACCATGGCACCTGCCTCAGACCTCTTCCCTGCTGTTCCAGCAGGCAGGCCAGATTCTGTACCCTCAGCTTCAAAAACTGAACCTTGTAGCCTGGCTTATCCCTTGAACTCTCCCTCAGTAAGCAGGTACTGGATGTCATTCTGGAGGCAAGGAGGCCTAGTACTAGAAAATCCTATGCTGAAAAGTGTAAAAGATACTGCTCCTGGTGCCTGGCTCAGGGGATGGGCACAACAGTACCCAGCTTACCTCATATTCTACAGTAATTAACAGAAATGCTCCACAGGGGCCTATCCTTCTCGTCAATTAAAATTCATGCCTCTGCCATTTCAGCACATTATAATACTGAGTGACCCCTCTTCTCTCACCCCTTGCTAAAGCAATTCCTTAGAGGGGCCAAAAAATTAAGACCCCCCAGGAGAGCTCCCACTCCAGCCTGGAACCTTAACTTTGTATTGGAAAAGCTCACTCTTAATCCCTTTGAACCAGCTGCTGCAACAGAGTTGAAATTCCTTTCTTGGAAAACAGCCTTCCTTCTAGCCATCACTTCAGCAAGAAGAGTGTTGGAATAACAGGCCCTCATGGCAGTGGAACCCTTCATTATCTTCCATGCAGACAGGGTTTCCTCAGGACTAATCCTTCTTTTATGCCCAAGGTGGTGTCTTCTGTGGCCCTAAATCAGTCCATTCTTTTGCCTACATTTTCCCTAATCCACAAAACAAAGGGGAACGAATACTGCACTCTCGGGATGTGCACAGACAACTTAGATTCTATTTGGACAGGACTAAGCCTACCAGAAAATCTGAGCAGCTGCTCGTTAGCTTTGCTGCAGGAGCAGAGGGAAGGCCATTTCAAAGCAAACCATTTCAAAATGGATAGCCCATTGCATTCATTTCTGCTACAAGCACCATGGAAAACCTACCCCACTGGGGGATAAGATCACATTCCACCAGGGCTGCATCTACCTCTGCGGCATTTCTCAGTGGGGTCCCTACCAGAGACATCCTAGAAGCTGCCACCTGGAGCTCTGTACGTACCTTCACCAAGCATTACCACTTGCCTATCTTTTCTAAATCCAGAGCTGGATTTGCCACTGCAGTCTTGCAAGGGATTAATAGCTGGCCCTAATGCTCTTTAACTTCCTCCTCCCTTTCTTAGCTTTGGGAATCAACCCAAATGTGATGACTGCAACAGTGAAACATGAAGATCATAGTACAGTTGTGTACACTTACCATAAATGTAGATGTTCGAGTGTATTCTATGTTGCAGTCCTGGTTACACTCCCTCCAGCCCCCTGACTTTTCCGGCCTCTACCTCTCCTTCTGGTTGGTATATTTATTTTTTCTTGTGTATTTGCTTTTTATGGGGGTTTACCATACCATTTAATTGCTTCCTATTGTGAGGGCACCTGACATCTGGGGCAAGAAAAACTGATGTAATGGCGTCGGTTGCATGTTTTATACTCCTGACGACCTGATGTCATGGAAGAGGAGACAGCATCTGACGCAGGAATCCAAAGACTCTGGTGTTCAGGCTGGCTGAGGGCTTACCTGCAGGCAGATAACCCAAATGTGATGACTGCAACAGTGAATACACTCGAACATCTGCATTTATGGTAAGTGTACATAACTGTACTTTCTGCCTAACTACTTCACAGGATCATACCCTTTATACCATTTGTCAGACCTTTGTTCTCAAAATGCTTTGCAACCATCTATTTATCTTGAAAACCATCGTCTCAAACTTTTGATCTAGGGTACCATGACAGAATCTGCCCACCCCAAGGTACAGCAGTCTCTTTAAAAAGAAGACCAAGATTCTGCTTCCCATCTTACTTCCACAGGCTTTTCTAAAATCAGTAGACCTAAAGGATGCCTACCTTCATATTCCCATTCACCCTATGTTCAGAAAGTGTTTACATTTCTGTGTTTCTTCCTCTCATTTTCAGTTCTCTGCTTTGCCTTTTGGTCTTTCTGTGGCCCCAAGGGTGTTCACCAAATGTCTGATCCCTATCTTAGCTTTTTGCAGGCTTCAGGGAATCCAGGTGCTCCCAGATTTGTATGGCCTGCTTCTTCAGACTTCCTTCCATTTCATGCTTTTGCAGGATCGGAACTTCGCCGTGCTTCTCCTTTGCAGTATCACATTTTCCAGGCTTCACATGATGAAACGTCAGTGGTACATAAAGATAGTCTGGCTCCAGCATTGTCATCCTCTGGAGTGTCCAGTTTGTTTACTTCCTTGCCTCAAACTCAATGGCACTGAAGGATTCATCTGAGCTTCTTCAATCCAGGACTGCCTTTTCAGACTCATACCCTTACTCAGGAGCTATTCTCCTATGCTTCTGATCTAGATTGGTGGCCTCTTCTAATAATCTGAGGGCTCAGGGTTTATGATCCCTTCATCAGAGGTCAGACCACATTAACATATAAGAAGTGAGAATACTTATTCTTGCTGTTCAGGCCATCCATTCCCTTTGGTCTTTAGGCCCTGTAAAGGGCTTTACAGACACACCGCAGTCGTATGGTACCCCAGCAAACAGGGAGGTACACATTCTTATCTTTTTTGCAGACTAGACCTTCAGGCTTGGGATTTGGGTATCCACCATCAGGTAACCCTTCAGGCAGTCTATATCCCTTCAGAGCACAACACAACTTAGTGGCAGACACACAGAACAGGTCCAAGACACAACTTCACAAATGGATGTTTCATAGAGAGGAGTTTCGGGACATAGTACATCAGTGGGGTATTCGTCAAGTGGATCGTGTTGCGCCTCCTCTGAATAGGCAACCTCCTCACTTCTGTTCCAGAGTCCCAAGTCCTCTGACTTGAAAGGTTGATGCCATGTCCTTTTCATGGAAGGGGATATTCCTCTTTGCTTTTACCTTCCTCAAGATCAAAAAGGACTCCCCAAAAATCTTGTTGGTGCCTTCCTTTTGGGACAGACAACACTGGATGTTCTTTGTGTTTCACTGTTGCAGTCATTACTTTTGGGTTATCTGCTTGCAGGTAGCCCTCAGTCGGTCTGGTTAACAAAGTCTTGGGTCTTGCATCGGTTGCTGTCCCTTCTTCCATGACGTCAGGTCGTCAGAGGTATAAAACATGCAGCTGACGCCATTACATCAGTCTTTCTTGCCGTGTGGTGCCCGAAGCAGAAGCAGTTTGCAAATGCTGGTCGTCCGACTCTTGAAATTTTCATTTTCGAGTTTCAGAACCGAAGTCTTCAACTAAAGCTAAGTACCCCGTTGGGGAAAAAGGTAATAATTGCATTACTTGTGGAAAACAAATACCTCATAAAGATTTTAATTTGTACTGTATTCCTTGCCTAGGCCCTGACCACGACGTACCTTGCTGTCAGTTTTGTGCTTTATTTAATCAGCGCACTATCCGTCATCGGTATATTTTCACCTCTAAATATTTCGGTTCTCGGTTTAATTATCCAGAAATGTCATTGGTTAGCCATCCGACTACCGGGATTCCGAAAAAATGCAAGGATAAATACAGAGACAGGCCGCCGAGGTCCAAAACTGCCGACGACGCTTCTAAGCCAGTTGCCAGTTTGCCGGTACTCAGTGAAGTGCTTTCGCAGCCCCTGATACCTGCTACTTCTGATTCACAGGCCTCTACTGAGACCCATTCGGAGTCTGGTATGCCGCGAGATGTTTCAACTATGGAACCCGCGGATGTCTGTACCTTGGATGGGTCTGGAGCCACTGTGCAGGCACTGGATTCTGAGGGTGTATTCAGGCCTACGGACTTGCATATTAAACCGACGCCTCCTTCTTCACTTAGGCCTGAATCTCGAACCATGCTAAAAAACAGATGCCCAGGTCTCATGCTCAGGCCTCTATTCCTAAAAAACAAATGATGAGAATGGCTGAAGATCTGATTACTCTAATCAGAGGTAGCCAATCACCCCCTTCTAAGAAGCCTAGGACTGAAGTTGTTTGTGAATCTTCTGACCAGGATTCTGTTTTTTTGGATTCCTCTGATGATCTGGATTTGCCCTTATCTACTTATGAGGATTCTGATGCAGAGGACTCTTCCTTCTGCCTCCTCTCCAGAGGATTTTCCTTTTGGTGAAACCTTACATACTCTAAGGGAGCATTTCCACTGGGAAAGCCAGGATTTTTCTGATTCAAAAAAAGAAGCTCAGGGATTTCTTACTCCTGCCTCAGCATAGGCCTTTAGCTATTACTCCTGTACTAGACATTATTGATGATGCTTTTTTGGAATCTAGTTTGGCCCCTGATTCCTTGCCTCCTGCTCCCAGAAAACCTGACAGATACTACAGGGTCCCTGAAACTCACAAGTTCCTTTTTAAAAATCCTATTGCGGATCCAGTGACTATTTCTCAGGGGCCCAAGAGCATTAAGGCTTCTACTGCTAAAAATCCTACCCCTTCTGATAGAGACTTCAGGGCGCTGGATAGATGGGGTAAGAAGGTTTACACTTCTGCAACCGTGGCCATTAGGGCTTTAAACTGTCAGTTTCATATGTTAAAGTATCAGCAACATGTTATTGGATTGCTTAAACAGAAAATTATGTTGATTCCTGACTGTGTGGAAAATAAAGAATTTCAGGATTTAATGCATTCTGCTGAACAGGTTGGAAAACATACATTGCAATGGGGTTTTGATTCATTAGAGGCCTCTTGCAGGGCTGCTGTTACTGGGTCTGTGCTCAGAAGGCATGCTTGGCTTAAGGAGCAATCTTTACCTGATCATGTTAAAGCTAAATTGTTGGATGCTCTCTTAAATCAGGACCGCCTGTTTGGCAACAAGGCTGAGGAAGTTCTTAAAAAGATGGAAGATAAAGCTAAATCTATGCAAACTGTTAAAGATTTCTTACAAGTTCAGCCTCCTAGATTTAGTAGGCACTGGCCCTCTAAAATTGGTCCTTTCCAGCCCCTTCCAGGTCTTCTCAAGCCAAAGCCAGACACAGCAGAAACCCCAAGTTTCTGTCCCAGGGGACACACAGGACTAAGCAGTCGGGGGCCTCCACTTCCAAATCTGGGAGTAATAAGATCCCCCCCCATGGTAAACTGTCTCAATGACTTCCTTTTAAAATTTCCAAGCACTTATCAACTGACTGCCCCTTTGGGGGGAAAGATTGCTCTTCATGCAAAGAACTGGGAGCTCATTACCCAGGACAAATGGGTTTTAAATATAGTGTCCCAGGGATACAGATTTCACTTCCACACGTTGCCAACACCAAACGGGTGGCTGGACCTACCCCCAAATCAGTGGGCAGAAGCCCAAAAACAAGTACTTTCTCTCTTAAGCATGAGGGCTATTCAGCTGGTACCAGAAGAGGAAAAGGGGCAAGGTTTCTACTCTAAACACCTTTTTGGAGATTCCAAAATTGAAGATGCTGACTCTTCACCAGTTGCTTCCTCTGCTAGGCAAAGACACCTGGTTGGCAACACTAGATTTAAAAGAAGCATACCTACACATCCCAATCAGGAAATCTTGCAGAAGATATCTTTGCTTCAAAGCAGACTACACACACTATCGTTCTCTGCACTGTCCTTTGGCTTATCTACTGCACCCAGGGTATTCACAAAGTGCCTAGCTCCAGTTGTTGCATTTTGCAGGCAAAGAAATATTCAAATATACCCATACTTGGATGATTGTCTAATTCAGGCAGAAAGACAGGACATACTTTGGAATCGTCTGGCCTTTGTACAAAGGGTTCTAACCTGTCTGGGGTACACAATAAATGAAAAGAAATCTCACCTGGTACCTTGTCAACAAATTATATTCCTGGGAGCAAGCTTGAATACAACTTCCCTGATGGCTTACCTCACGCCAGAGAAACAAATTCATTTGACAACCTACTTCAAACAAGTGGCCACAAAACCCTGCTATCTGCAAGACAAATACTGCAAGCCTTGGGGTTCATGGTCTCCTGTATGCATTCTTCTAATTCCATATGCAAGGCTGCATATGAGGAAACTACAGTGGTATCTAAAAAGCCTATGGTGTCAACATTCTCAGGATCTAGAAGCAATGATCCCTATCATACCTTGCCTATGCCTAGAGTTCCTTTGGTGGGCAGAGGCCTGCCACCAAAACAAGGGACTACCTTTCACATCACCCCATGCCACCCAAACCTTAACAGACACATCAGACTATGCATGGGGGGGGGGCCTCACCTGGCAGGGAAGTGCATTCAGGGCAAATGGAACCCAAGTCAAATGCACCTGCATATCAATCAAAAAGAAATGTTAGCTGTACAGAATGCTCTGACAGCCTTCAAGGACCACATTCTTCCAGGACAACTAATGGTAAAGACGGGCAACACCACTGTTATGTGGTACATAAACAAGCAGGAGGGTACACATTTTTACCCCCTCTGCAGACTTGCCATGGCATTGTGGAACACAGCCTTGAGCTACCAAGTGCACCTTCAAGCTAAATTCCTGCCAGGAAAATTAAATACACTGGCAGACGGACTAAGCAGAAACCTCAAGGACCCACACAAGTGGAAACTGGAACCAAGGATTTTTAGCATGTTGACAAACAAATGGGGGAGCCGAGATATAGACCTATTTGCCTCTCCCCAGAACTACCAATTGGACAGATTTTGCACAAGGACTCCCCACAAACAAGCCTGGAAAGTGGATGCTCTGTCCTTCAGCTGGAAAAACCTATCAGACTGTGCCTTCCCCCCTCTGCCTCTGCTCTGCAAAGTACTACTAAAAATCAAACAGGACAAACCAAGGATGATTTTGATTGCTCCAGACTGGCTGCGCCAACACTGGTACCCCCGCCTGTGCAGAGTGTCACAGCTATCCCCATGGCACCTGCCTCAGACTCCTTCCCTGTTGTCCCAGCAGGAGAACCAGATACTGCACCCTGAGCTTCTAACACTGAACCTTGCAGCCTGGCTAATTACCTAATCTCTCCATTACCATCCCTCAGTAAACCTGTGATGGATATAATTTTAGAGGCAAGGAGGCCTAGTACTAGAAAAAGTTATGCTGAAAAATGGAAAAGATTCTGTGCCTGGAACCAATCTCAAGGGATGAGTACAGCAGCGCTCAACTTACCTCAGATTTTACAATACTTAACTGAGATGCTTCACAAGGGCCTGTCTTTTTCCTCCATTAAAATCTACGCCTCAGCCATTTCAGCTCATTTATAACACAGAACCCCCCCCCCCTTCTCTCATCCACTGCTCAAGCAGTTCCTCAGAGGGGCCAAAAATTTGAGAGCACCCAGGAGAGCTCCAACCTCAGCCTGGAACCTTAACTTTGTTTTGGAGAAACTCACTCTACCTATTTTTGAGCCAGCTGCTACTGCGGACGTAAAATTTCTTTCTTGAAAAACAGCTTTCCTTTTAGCAATCACTTCAGCTAGAAGGTTATCTCAATTACAGGCCCTTATGGCAGTGGGGCCTTTCATCATCTTTCATGCAGACAGGGTGTCCCTCAGAACCAATCCATCCTTCATGCCCAAGGTGATATCCAGTGTGGCTCTTAATCAGTCCATTCATTTGCCAACCTTCTTTCCCAATCCACAGAACAAAGAGGAACATATTCTGCATTCCTTAGATGTGCACAGACAACTTAGATTCTACTTGGACAAGACTAAACCTCAAAGGAAATCTGAACAACTGCTGGTGGCATTTGTTGCAGGGGCAGAGGGGAAGGCTATTTCAAAGCAAACCATTTCTAAATGGATAGGCCATTGCATTCATTTCTGCTATAAGCACCATGGAAAACCTATCCCCCAGTGGCTCAGACCTCACTCCACCAGGGCTGCATCTACCTCTACAGCCTTTCTCAGAGGCGTACCTACCAGGGACATCCTAGAAGCTGCTACCTGGAGTTCTGTACATACCTTCACCAAGCATTATCATTTGCCAATTTTCTCTAAATCCAGAGCTGACTTTGCCACTGCAGTCTTGCAGGGCCTTTTAGCTGATCCTAATGCTATTTAAATTCCTCCTCCCAACCTTAGCTTTGGGAATCTACCCAAATGTAATGACTGCAACAGTGAAACATGAAGAACATAGTACAGTTATGTACACTTACCATAAATGTAGATGTTCGAGTGTATTCACTGTTGCAGTCCTGGTTACCCTCCCTCCAGCCCCCTAACTTCTTTTGGTTATACCTCTAATTTCCTTTACTATCCTTAAAAGCTTTTTGGTGTATTTGCTTTTTTTTGTTGGAGGTATATCATTGTACTTTTATATTTAATTGCTTCCCATTAGGGGGCACCTGACATCTGGGGCAAGATAAACTGATGTAATGGCATCGGCTGCATGTTTTATACCCCTGACGACCTGACATCATGGAAGAAGGGACAGCAACCGACGTAGGACCCAAGACTTTGTTAATCAGGCCGATTGAGGGCTACCTGCAAGCAGATAACCCAAATGTAATGACTGCAGCAGTGAATACACTCGAACATCTACATTTATGGTAAGTGTACACAACTGTGCTTTCCCCATCCTCTTCCATGTGATGAGATAAGATTGTTGTCTCTGGCCAGATGAATCTTTTCACACAAGATAAGGGCTCTCTCATTCACCCTCACTTGTCCAGTCATTTGACACTTTGGGTGATAGGATTGGGATCCCATTTAGCCGCCACTTTTTTTTTGAGGATATGCTTAGGATTCTGCAAGATGTCAGGAAACCCATGGCCAGAAAATACTATATTGTTAAAAGGAAAAGATTTTCTGTTTGGTGTCACAGGCATCATCAGGAACCCCTTTTCAGTGGGGACTCCCTTTGGTCCTTTCTTACTTTTGTGAACTGCTCCACGGTGGCTTAGCATATAGTTCGTCAGTAGTCTTGGCTTGTCTACCCTTTAACCCACCTTTGGCCTCTCATTTTGAGGTCAAACAATTGCTTAAAGTCTTCCTTCATATCAGACCTCCATGCAAACCTATTACTCCCACTCAGGACCTTAATTTTGTCCTTGAAAAACTGACTCAGGCTCCTTTTCAGCCTGCCTCTTCTTTGCAATACTGCACCTGGAAGACTGGTTGCTCATACTTCAGCCAAAATTTCTGACTTTCAGGCTGTAATGGCTGTTCTCACTTTTTGATTTTTTTTCACAAGGACAGGTGTTTGTGTACTAATCCACTGTTTATACCCAATGTGGTCAATGAGTTATCTATCAAGCTTCCTTCCTTTTTTCTGTTCAGCTGTCTGCTAGTGAGAAGGTTCTTCACACCTTGGATCTACATAAACAGCTCAAGTATTATTTGGATAAGACAAAGGCTATCTGCAAACCTGAGCAGCTTTTTGTCTCTTTTCATACCAGGACATTGGGTTTGGTGGTCTGTAAGCAAACCATCTCCTTCTGGATTTCTAAGGCCATTTTTATGTTCTTCTTTTCATGGCAGTTTTCTGCTTCAGTTCAAGCTCATTCTACAAAGGTAGTACCCACTTCCGGAGCTTTCTTCATATGTTTGGATACTAGAGTCATCCTTGAAGCTTCTACTTATTCTGTGCCCACACTTTTAGTAATCATTATAAGTTGGATGTCATTCGCAGAACCAGGGCAAGATTTGCCAGGCCAATACTTCATGGGTTTGCGGATGGCTTCTCTATTCCTTCCTCCTCCCATTCTTCAGAGTAGCTTTGGTAATTTCCCGCATGTTATAAATACTGCAACAGTGATAAGAAAGGATATAGTACAGTTGTGTAAAATCTGACCATGACAGTAAATATCCCTCTTTTCAATGTTGTAGCATTCAGTCCCTCCCTCCAGCCCCTTTTCTGTCTTTTTTGTTGGGAACACTTTGCTGGCCTGGGGTCCTTGTGTTCTGGTCTTATGTCTCTTTCCTCCTGGATGTACATATTCTCCTTTCTCCTGGGGTTCCTATAATTCTCGTGGGGCTCTTCAGTGCTGAGTATTGCGTGTACATACATCACCTTTATGCCCTATTCTTGCTTGGGGAGCATCTGGCCAATATACAATGCTGGAAGAATGTAAAGGCTTTGATATGCTGGCCAGACATTGGGCTAGCCTTGGCAGAAGACCCCATATGGGATGAATCCTGCAACAGTGAAAAGAAGGGCATCTACTACTATGTTAAGATTTTACATGACTGTACTTTCTAAAGGTGTGTGCCTTGCCTGTGATATAAATAGGACCCAAGCTCCTTTCGCACTCCATATGGTCGTGGGAAGCACCCAAGCAAAAAAGACACTGGTCTTTATGGAGAGTGTGCCTCCCACTAATATTTTCTGTTCCTGGATGACATGAACACAAATGCCAGACAAAACTGAAAAAAGGAGAGAAAACCCCAAAGGGAATTTACCTGAAAAAAGCTTGGTAACCAGCACAGCAGAAGGGTGTGCAGACCACCATTCAATAATGGTATTCAGACTGGCAGCAAAGACATTCTAAGTGCTTGTGTCTGTACATCACCTTTATACCGTATGCCTGTAAGCCTTAAAGGCTTTGGTATACTGGCCGGATGTTGAGCTATCCTTGGCAGGGATCCATTATGTAAGGAATACTGCAGCAATGAAAAGAAGGACATTTACTGTTATGGTAAAATTTTACACAACTGTACTTTCTGTGGTTCCAGGTAATAATGCACAGCTCTAGTGACTATCTGTGAGGCTGTCAAGGGTTCAAATCCCTGGATAGTTACCGTATAGTGTAGTAAATAACCTGTATCATGCACTAATAACATACCATGAAAATATGATGCAACATAAAATCAGTGTATGTGGCAGCTTCCTTGGCTCTGTCTACTACTCCAGTGTTTTATACATTGAAGGTACACTGGTAGAATGATTTTAATCCCAATTGCTGATGTGTTGTTTTCCATTGTTCAGTTTTCAATATTGCTCTAACATTTTCCTAAAATATTGAATAAAAAGCGGAGCGAAGCAAAAAGCAAGTACTTCCACGTATAATAATCCAAGAGTCTTTATTGTAAAATGAATGCTCCATTTAAAAATATGTTACAGTCTGAAGACAGTCCATTAAAACACAACTCTTCTAGCTTTAAAATAACTTTCTTCTTGAAAAGGAAAGTAATAAAACATCAACAAAATTGAGAAAATGGAAGGTTTTTTTTCCTCCAAAGGGGAACCTACTTGCCCAGCTAAAGAAGCACAAGCTTACAGTCACTCCTCAAAAGCCTCAAAGAAGTGTACTCTTCGGCAGCAGTAAAGTTCTGAAGGACTTCACACCTCTGAATTGGGCATCTTTCTTCCACAATCCTGCCACTGTTTGAAGCCCAACGTGCATTTCTGCTTTTCTGCCAT
Source organism: Protopterus annectens (assembly GCF_019279795.1). Classification (NCBI taxonomy): domain Eukaryota; kingdom Metazoa; phylum Chordata; order Ceratodontiformes; family Protopteridae; genus Protopterus; species Protopterus annectens. Next base: position 1,210,856,338 of record NC_056731.1, read on the forward strand.
TTAAAGAAAAAACTTGCACACGGAAAGGACAGAGAAGAATGCTACTAACAATGGTAGGTTCATAGGTTAGTACTAGGCTAACTGCCCCTGTAAGCCATTTTAAGCCTAGCCAGTTATCCCTTGTGAGACTCAAACCCTGCACCTTATGTTTGTAAAGCAAACATCTCAGCCAGTAAGCCACCCTCCCAACCTATGAACAATATGTAGTTTGTAATGAAAATGGACAATTTTGTGAGGAGGTCTCAGTATGTTTCTATTAGCATTAGAAAACTATGGAATGACATCCTATTTAATGTTAAAAAATTCCAAGAGCTTGGAAACTTTTATGAAAAATTTAGATACATTGGTAGAAAGGCCAATATACCATATTTGGAGAAATCAGCATTTCTTGGCAGCCAATCAGCCTAAAATGATGTCTTTGAACTTATGAATTTATGAACAAGATTACATCTGACATTGTAAACACAGCAAATTATATTATTTTAAAATTAATTTTGATCATTCTTGTTGTTGAAAAGTATTTGAGTAGATATAAATATTTGATAATATTTATTATCTATATTTTGGAAATTATACTATGTAAATAAAAAATAAGAAATGTTACATATCCAGAACAGCATTAAGAAAACCCATTAAAAACTAGGTACCCTTCATAGAATAAATAAATCCGTTACAAACTCTGCCAAGGTAACTCTACCACTTACATCTCACCCTTTCTCCTATATGGAGCCCCTATCATGACCAACCTACAAGCTTCAATTAGTTCTAAACTTGAACAGTGCTATAACAAAGTTGCCAGATTTGTTGCAAAAAAACTTACCAGACTCACCACTATTTATCACTAAAATTACTTGTCTGTCTCAAACTTCCTCATCACCTGTCTTATACCCAGCTCATCTTAACCCACAAAATCATTTATGTCCTTTTTAGCTGCTCAGTAATTAGCCCCATACTTTAATTCTGCCTACTAAACCATCAAAATAACTGTTTTATAATCTACAAACCACAAAAGGCTGCTGGGGTCAGTCTCTATTCCAATAATGTAGCTAGAACTTTGAATAACATTCCCGTATCAATTAGATCTATCTCATACCTTCATCTTTTCAAACCATTGCTAAAGGACTTCCTCTATGCCTCCTGGCTTTGTCCCTGCTCCTCATCTAGAATGTAGCTTTTCCTAACATCCTTCATTCACCTTCGTACACCTCCCTTTAAAACGATAAATAATGTAACCTGCTTATCCCCATCTAATACTTCACCTTTTTTGTAGTACTTAAACTACTATACCTACTTCTAATTGGCACAACTAAATTATCATTCTGTCACTACTTCTCTATTAACACTTAAACGTTCTTATTCCCTCTAGAACCAAACTATAATGTATTTCTTAAATTACTCCTACTTATCTTATACACCACTCATCCATCCGTAAATTCTCAATACAATGTTTGTATATTAATATTTGTGAATATCAATACAAATTTTATTATATTGACTACTATGCTATGTATTCACTGAAACTGCATTATAAAATTTGTTATTGTAAATATTATTTGTATTACATTTTTTTAACTTGGAGCTCTTCTCCATGGGTCTCCATTGTTGTTGTGTCTTTCGGCTTTTCCTGGTTAGGGGTCGCCACAGCGGAACTCCGGTCCGCTAATGATTGGCAGTAGATTTTTACGTGCCGAGTTGCTGGCCTTGACGCAAAACCTTCAACGAAGGTACACCCATTCACGCATGTCTCCACACAAAAGACGCTCTAGCTGAGAATCGAACAGGACAACGTCTTACTGTGAGGCGACAATGCTATCACAGCACCACTACCGCAGTACAGGCCTCCATTGTAAAAGGGTAAAAAAAAGTCAATAAATAAATAATAAGTGTATCACTTTTTATTACTTCAGTAACCATAAATTTGACATGAAGTAAGGCTATATTGCTGCATACAACTCTTGATCACTTCCTTTGTGTGTCGCAGTAGCCCCCACAGGAGTCCAGCTGAAATCTCCCCTAAATCTTGCATGTCATGCATGACAGTAGAATACAGTGGTTATTGTCCCAAAGGCAAACCCTTATCTGATAAACAAGCCTCTGATATGTTGTGCATCAGAGTAGCTTAAAAAAGCCAAAAAAGGTTAATGACAACAAAGAACCAAACAATAGCTGCATACCTGGGCATCTGTACAAGCACTTCCTGATCTCCTAGTAAGTCACATTCTGCTTCCATATACCAGTATACCACATATATTTTTTTTCAGCAAAAGCAAGCTTTCAAAAGCCTATCCATAACAAACAAAGGTTATTTAATGAAAAGAAGTAAACTGTTTGATTCAGCACAATATGTACCTCAGTCAGTCAGTCAGCCACAGCTTCATTTATTGTAACATAACTTGGCATTTTCCATTATGCAAGTATATTCTCACAGGCTAATGACCTTGTTATCTTCAGCTGATCCATACATCTCAGTAAAGTATTTGAGTAGATATAAATATTTGATAATATTTATTATTATCTGTATTTTGGAAATTATACTATTTAAATAAAAAATAAGAACTAAGTTACATATCCACAACAGCATTAAGAAAACCCGTTAAAAACTAGGTGCCCTTCATAGAATAAATAAATCCATTACAAACTCTGCCAAAAATGGTAAAGGAGAGAAATACCAGCGATGGCACAGAAGGAGATTACCTAAAAGGTAAAAGGGCGGGGAAAATTACCAACAATGATAATGCAAATTACTATTAGGTAAGAAGAGTAGAGAGCTAATTCACTTGCACTAAATATATAACCCAAGAGAAAAGGAAATTACATAAAAGTATAGAAACTGTCTTAAGGAAAATAAAATAAAATAAAATTGAAACAGTTGGAGAGTATCGGCTGATGCTTCCTGTAATCAGAGTGGCAAACAAGATCTGAGGTAATAGAGAGAGAGGCATTGTGGATACAGTTTTAGCTCGAGAGTTTTTTGGCTTGTGCGAGCTGTATAATGGCTGAGCCAGTTCCGAAGATCAGAACCGAGTCCTATTCTGAATGAAGATGGACAACACAGATGGAACGTTATGGTAAGAACATAGTTATTTTTTTTTCCCCAGCTCAGCTCAAGCTGCCTGACAGTTTGGGTGCATGGAAGGTGCCCTGAAGCTTTGGAAGCTGGTTGGCTGTTATATCCGGTATACATTCCTTTACTCGATGAAACGATCTCAGAACGTTAGCTTTTCCAAACCAGAATGTCTATATTCAAAGTGGCAAACGGTCAGAATGTCATACAAAACACCGAATGCGACATTTCCGATCGCTCTACCACCTAAACAAGCAGTACAAGGGTCAAAAAGGGGAGGGGATATTGTGCATTTCGCATATTTACGGTTCACAATTATGAGAACCTGCTGCACTGCTTTCGCACATTTTCTGGTTGGCCATCCACCGGCTGGTCAAATGAATGTACACTGTTATATCGTTATCAGGGATATAACCTGTATAGCTAAGGCTCCTGCAGCAGTGATCATTTAAACATTTCTATGTTATGATAAGTTGTACCTATACAACTGTACTTTACTTTATTTTATCCCACCTCTCCTGTGTAGCTTTTACATTCTTCAAAACTCACTCATTGTCATAGTACATCTCTCCACTTTTCCAACAATTGTGCTCCTGTACTGTCTTAGTACTTTATTATTGCCCATCTGTGGATTCTGTTACTGTAACTTCTTAACCATCAGCCATCAGTGGTTCTTTCCATTGTTCACACACACACACACACACACACACACACACACACATATATATATAAAGCCATTATTTACATCAACGTTATATAACTTTCTGTATATATTTGCAATGATTCCTGGGGAGCTCATGCACCATCACTGTTTACCTCAACTGCTTGTGGTTTACCACAAACAAGCCATGGGGGTCTGTGCTGTGTCCGCAGTGAGAGCTCCTTGTTGTGCACACTGGCCTGACTGCATGCATGTATGAGTGACAGTGATGCTCATCATACACGCTGTGTCAGTAGTACTAGCTTGACCGTGATCAAGGACATGATGTTTATGAATGCCCAGGTATGGCTGCCCCACAAAATAGGACAAGGCAATGAATCAGTGGTTGCACCCACAGACATTACCTATTCTGAAGTTAAGGCTAACTAAGATAATGCACATTTTAGAGTCTTTGTTCCCACTTACACAGATTGTTCTCTATTCATATCTCTATTTCCTTCCCAGATGTGAAAAACATCTTGCATGCTTTCAGTAAACATTAACTTTTTGCCTTGAGAAAATGTACACAGGCTAACCTTAATTAAACTACATTTTGCGTTGTTATATTTCACACTAATGTAGTAAGGATGCTAGGGAGGTAATTGCTTGCATAAGTAGCTACTTCCCACAGTTTCAAACTTCATTTATCACTTTAATTTTATATTAATTGAACTTCTTGCCGATATCTATTTTAGTTGATTACACTGTACCTCACTGATTTCACTCACAGCACACTATTTAGACCTCTCACAATTCTTGTCTTCATCCAAAACAGGTGCTTCCACCCCTCCCAGCTAGTTGCCTTGCAAATGCAAGAAAATAATACCATTTTATGGGTTTTGTTCTTGTTTTTAAGTGCTTAAGATAAAGATATTGACCTGTATTCCTGAATACCTAGCCAAGGATAATCATAAGGTATTCTTTAACTACATCCGAAGTTTAAAAGGGAATGCCCAGCTATGTGCTGAATTGTTTGCAGATGAGATCATTCATAGTAGACCAGAAGATATCACCAACCTGTTAGCTGACAGATTCAGTGAAAACTTCACCCCCCCTCTCACCACCTACCATATCCCTAAGCATGCCTGACATCAGCCCTCTACCTAGTATCTCTAGAGATCAGGTTACCTCTGCACTCACCAAGGCCAAAAACACAGCTTTATTGGGACAAGATAATATCCCAGGTTGTTTACTAAACAATCTAAAACTAGACCTAGCAGACACACTTGACATTCTCTCTAATCATAGCTTGAGAACTGGCTATGTTCTTGCAGAATGGAGAACAGCAATAGTAATCCCCCTGCACAAAGGGGGCCATCAACTAACCCTGGGAACTACAGACACATAAGGGCCTTATCAACAAGAACATAGCAGACCTCCAAAAGCTTAACCCAACCCAGTTTGCCTTTAAGGGTTGATCATGCTTATTAAACCTGGTGGACTTCTTTGAGAAAGTCAACAAAGCCATGGGCGATGGTAAGACAGTGTACACTGCCTGTCTCGACCTTGCCAAGGGTTTCAACACAATTCCCCACTCTGGCATCGTTGAGAAACTCTAAGATAGTGATTAACCCTTACATTATTGGATGGGTAGCCAGTTGACTCACCGACAGAACACTGTCAAAACTGGTAACTCCACCTCCAGCAATAAACTCCTCACCAGTACCACAGGGGTCTGTGCTGGGCCCCATACTTTTTGGCATCTGTTTCTCAGAAGTCCAGGCCAAAGTAGACGGCCTTTGGCTCACTAAGAGCACTGATGTTTCCAAACTGGGAGCAATCATTGAGTCCCCCAACCATGTCAACGTATTACAAGAAGGGCTAACACAAACAAATGATTTGTGCCAAAGCCATGGTCTAAAACTAAATGCAAAAATACATATTTATTCCCTACAAATTACAATATTGACAGCACCACCCTGAGTTCCAACCCAGTGCTGTGAAACTTGGGAACACAGGTTGATGGCAATCTGAACATTGACTACCAAGTTTCCACAGTGGTAAGGAAAACCTTCTTACATAGTGCACATCATAAGCAAGGCATAGCATCCATGTCAAGAGATGTTATAACTCCACTGTGCTCAACTCTCATCAGACCACTAATACAGCATGATGCACCCTTTTGCATGTACCTTGCCAGACACCTGCAAAAGCTGGAGAGACCTCAGAGGTATCTCACTAAGAAAATATGGGGAATCCAAACCATGACCTCCATGTACAAGCTGAAAGTCCTGTCACTTTACTCTGTATCTTACTGGCTGCTGAGAGGTGACTTGTTCCTGGCCTATAGAACAATCTCTAACTCTGCCCTAATGGAAATGCTGCACATCTGCAAGTCAAATGGTACAAGAGTCACTCGCTCTAGGGATCTCAACCTAGCTTGTGACATTAACCTGCTGGAGAGACAGATATGTTTTCCAGAGACTGTTGCTTCTCTGGAATAGACTTTCTTTTCACGTAAAATAGAGCTCTTCACTGTCCCTATTCAAAGCAATCTAGATAATTGGATGGGAGATCGGTATTTCACTACTGGGGTCATACCTATCTCCCTCATGAACAGGAGTAGCCAGTGATGATCACAGACCCACTCTGTTCATAAATTCATTCTACAGACTACCCAAAAACAACAAATGAGGATATGTGGGATTAATATGGCTAGCCTTGTAAAGGCTCTAGGGCTGCTAGTCTAGTAACCTCTTATGAACTTGTGAACTTTTGAAGCTCGTGCATGGTGAGCAGCACTGACCTAGTAGTTTGGAATTCAGGAACAGCAGTACTCATTCTGGCCAGCTGTAAAACAAGGGTTAGCAGAATATGCATGCTATTCAAGCAAAAATTCATGGCAGAATGATTCAGAAACATATATAACAAGTATGAACACATTGCACTCGCTTTAGCTCTGAATTTCAACATATACTTGCATACAGTCATAGGAAAACTTTAAAAAATGTTAGGGGTTGCCACCATTATAGACCTGCATCTACAACAGGCTGTTATACAAATACTGCTGCAGTTGTTGCTAGACATTGTCCTGGAAGGTGTAGGGTGTTTGATCTACTATGGACTGCATGGTGGACAGGGACACCATACAAGAAATTGTGCATATCTGCTGACCCCATCTGAGGCCCCATGGAAATAATGGAGAATCCCCTAAATACTAAGTTATATGCAGCATTATGTATTTCAGCTACAGGGACTTTTCAGTGTCCTGCCTGGGGATACAGTGGGGGTTCCACAGGCTTCCATCTCAAGAATACTCCACCAGTTCCACAATGCAATCTGGGATCATATCAGGTGTCTACAAACTCCAGAGGAGAAAGTGAGTATTGTGGCAAAAGTTCTATGCCATATCTCATTTCCCCTGAGGTACTGGGCTTAAACTGTACCCACATTGAAATAAATGCCTCACTTGGAGAACTGCAAATGAGGTATGTCAACAGAAATGAATATCATTCTGTCAACTCTGTGAGTCTTTAATGCACAGGGTGTTATCTATAATGTGCGTAGGCCACCCAGGCAGTTTTCATGACTCTTACCTTTGGCACACCTGTGAAGCTAAGGTTTTCAAGGGGTGAATTCCCACAAAGACATCTAGTGGATATGCAGGATATGGACTAGAACCTTGGCTTGAAAGTCTTCTATGAGAGACCCACACCACCACACTGAGCAAGGTCACAAAACTGTAATATGACCCTGCCACCTCTGCCATAATACTGACATTTTACATAATATTACACTTAGAAAAATGTTGTAGCATAATACACCAGAACAGGAAACGCAGTTCGCAGCTCCACAGACAAGGGCAGTTGAGTCAACAGTGTGGGACGATCATGGCAGACGGAGGCAGGCACAATATGCAATGGCAAATTGCACATGTACTCATCACTTAATTAAACTAAGAGCTAATGAAATACAAACAGTAGCACCGATGTCTACAACCAAGCCAGGTTGGATATTGTGATCCTCATCCATAGCAACATCAGGATAATTTTATCAGCAGCAGTAGCAAAGGTGAGTGATGAACCTGTGATGAAGAGATACTACATTATGTAAACAGAAGTAAGTATTAAGTAAAAATAATAATATATCCTCACTATCTCCATATCTTTTTTAATTTGTACACAGAACCTCTTTTCTAACGCATAAAGCAAAAAAAAAAGTATCATAATATCCCAGAATTAATCAATAATAAAATAGCATTAACAGCTTTTGCTGACAATTTAAACTTATACTTTACACTACCAAATACTGACTTGAATAAAATATTAGACTCTATTAACAGGTTCTCAAAATTTTCCAATTACAAAATTAATTCTACAAAATCTATATATTCCCTTTAAACCCAGCATGTCATATAGGCTCTTACTTTCCAGATTTGGAAATAAAAGTAAAATATGCTTTAAAATATGTGGGGTTATCCTTCCAGTATGACCAAAGACTGTTTCTCCAAAATAAGCCTTTAAAACTGCGGTCAGAGATTGAACAGGATATCCAAAGATGGGTTAGAATTAAACTGCCCTTTCTTTCAAAAGTAGCAATTATTAAAATTAACATCCTCCCAAGAGTATTATTTCAACTTAGTGCATCTAATCTGATAATACAAAACAAATTCTTTAAAAAAAAATTAAATAGACTTCTAGCTAAATTTATCTGGGACCACAAATTGGTCAGAATTAGTTATCAAAAACTAATACATCCAAAAATGGAGGGTTAGGATTACTGTATTTTAATCTATACTATGATATAATATACTCAAGCAGAATTATACAAATATCGGACTGATATCCAAAAAGGCAAGATTGGATGCTGGCACGGATCAAATATGGTATGACTGTGTTAAAAATTGTAAAATCAATCCTAAGTCCCATCCATTTCTTAATAGAGGAAGTGTTAAAAATATCAAAATACACATTTCATGAAAGTACAAGATAACAAGACTACAAAAACTAATGGAATCTCTAAATCTAATAAACTCATTATGTTACAGCCAATACAGCTAAATGCAAACCTTAGATTAAAAAAAGAGATGATAAATTTAAATGGCTTCCCTCTTATAAAAGGGAAAAGCTTATGGGACATATATGAATAAAGAAACAAATCTCTGGAAGACACAAGGAAGGCCGTAAATCTCCTCAAAGGATATATTATAATTTTAAGACAAATCAGAGAGCTAAGTGCTTCAATTATAGGTAGCTCTGAAATAAATGAAAATAGTGTCAATATGTGTAACCTTATAGAACTTATTAAAAATAAAGAAAAAATGATATCAAACTCATTCAAATTGATTGTATCCCTAAAATACCAGTCTGTTCTTTTCTCAAACTAATGGATGAAACAAAATGATACTTCTTTCAGCTTTTTCCCGGTTAGGGGTCGCCACAGTGGATCACCTGTGCGCTCATGATTGGCAGTGGAGTTTTACGGTGCCAGCCCAGTGCCCAACCTTCCACAGAAGGCACATGCACTCACACCTAGGGCCAATTTGGAGTGTCTAATCCACCTACAGCATGTCTTTGGGAGGAAACCAGAGCACCCGGAGGAAACCCACATGATCACAGGGAGGACATGCAGACTCCACACAGAAGGCACCCCAGCCAAGAATCGAACCAGAGAACCTCTTGCTGTGAGGCGGCAACACTAACCGCTGCACCACCGTGGCCGCCAATCCCTGATAAAAAAATTCAAGCTATTAAAACAACATTGAAACTAACCCCTTTAAAAAAATTATGTATACCCACCTAATGATCACAAATAATGCTTGTTTAACCCCAGTAATAATAAATAATTTTAATGCAAAACTCTCCCCAAACTGTCAATATTGCTACTCCCAGAATTGTTCATTAAAAGTCAGACTAGAGAAGATGGGGTATGAAACATCCACATTATCATGGGAATTTGCAATATTTACATCTCAGAAGTTACCAAAATAAAAACTACATATATTAATTACCTCCTTCTCATTAATAAAATTGTATATTACTCAAAACTGGCTAAGTAGGACTCTGATGCCATAGGAGGGCTTCAGACAAATGGGAACCAAATATATATTAGCACATAAGCTAATAACAAATAATCCTAATAAAAGCTCATATTTTCTGCAATAATAGATTATCCTCCTTGATAATATTTTAAAATAAAGGCAGAACAGGGAAATTAGAACATTAAAAAAATTAGATGAGAGGTACTTTATTCTCTTGCTGTAGAAAATATAGTTTCAAAGAAGTGAGAAAGCAAGACAAAATCAGTACATCGAACTGTAGTACAAAACAATAGCACTTATTGTAAGTAGTGTATATAGTACAAAACAATAGCACTTATTGTAAGTAGTGTGTATAGTACAAAACAATAGCACTTATTGTAAGTAGTGTGTATAGTACAAAACAATAGCACTTATTGTAAGTAGTGTGTATAGTACAAAACAATAGCACTTATTGTATGTAGTGTATATAGTACAAAACAATAGCACTTATTGTATGTAGTGTATATAGTACAAAACAATAGCACTTATTGTAAGTAGTGTGTATAGTACAAAACAATAGCACTTATTGTAAGTAGTGTGTATAGTACAAAACAATAGCACTTATTGTAAGTAGTGTGTATAGTACAAAACAATAGCACTTATTGTAAGTAGTGTGTATAGTACAAAACAATAGCACTTATTGTACGTAGTGTATATAGTACAAAACAATAGCACTTATTGTATGTAGTGTATATAGTACAAAACAATAGCACTTATTGTATGTAGTGTATATAGTACAAAACAATAGCACTTATTGTATGTAGTGTATATAGTACAAAACAATAGCACTTATTGTAAGTAGTGTATATAGTACAAAACAATAGCACTTATTGTAAGTAGTGTATATAGTACAAAACAATAGCACTTATTGTAAGTAGTGTATATAGTACAAAACAATAGCACGTACTGTAAGTAGTGTGTATGTTATTTAGTTTGTCTTTTGTTTCATTCTACTTAAATTCTCTTGGTTCGTGATGTAATAAGTATGCTTAGACAATATTTGTACTGTTACTCCATCGCTTTTAAGATGATGTATAAATATGAATATCAAGATGAAAAAGGAAAATAAAGAAAAATATTTGAGAAAAAAAATATCTATACAGGAATGACAACAGTGACTGATACATCCAGCATATAGGGACCCCAAGATCATGCATTCAAATGCAGCACACACACACACACACACACACACACACACACACGTGCTCGCACTGTTACTTTCCTATGCATTTTGTTGCCACCCTGTGCATCAGGCATAATCAGACCATATCAAGCAACCCCAAAAATGGGTAAAGCAATACCGGCATCATCTGTACAGGTAGATGATCAAGATATCTGTACTAACTTATGGATTCAAAATGTAAGCAAATAAATACAGACACGAATGACAGACTATTTTTGCCTAAACCATGTATTGCCTGCTCACTATGTTTTTCAAACATAAATAGCCTGTACAACACCCCTCCAGTGGTCAGAGTGGTCTCAGCATCATCTGATTAAGGGGGTGGGCAGACTCTACTACACAGCTATTTACTACTAATACTACTAAACTAAATGTGAAAATTACATATCCAAATGGAAATATGACCTTTGAATAAACAAACATTATCTGGTCGCTCTGTGCATCAGACACAGACAACCCTAAATCATAGATTGTACAAGGCAGAGCAAAGCCATCATCATTTCCACAGTGTATGGGGGTCAAAGGAGGGCAAGTCTGACACAGAGGAACTATGAGAGAGAGGAAGCCATAGCAATTATGTTATCTCAGGGTCAGTATCTCCAGATGAAATTAAATCCATTGTGAAATTTGTAAGCATGGTCAGTAGGATGTACTGTGTGCGTGTTACAGAGACAGCCACAGTATTTGTGCCAGAATTACACACTGGCATCCTGGACCGGTCTGAGTTGTGGGTTGTAGAGTATCAGTTTCATCAGACAAGCCTATGACTATGTGAACTACCTGTTCCAGGAGCTGAACTGGTAGATCCATGACCCTGGAATGTGAATGAATTCTGCTGGACAAGTTGTAATCATGACTACATCTATGACCATGACCAGTTCAATAACCATGTCTGTTTATGGACACATCCACCACTGATGTAGCAATGGAAGTAGTACCACTGCATAAGGGTTATCTGGCATGTTCACAACCATATTGGCTGATGTACTGGCAGATCAACTTTATGGATGCTGCCCCTGCCCTGTTCAAGGAGTCACACAAATGGTACATGCAGGATTGTATGTCAAAATGTCTGACATGCCTTAGTCTGTCTCTTCGAAGGCTTTGGTGGAACTTGCCTGTGCCTTCAAAACAACTTGCAGATGTTATGGGTGGCAGATACTGACACAGCAACCTTAAGGGGAGGGCTGTAAGTGTACATCCTCTAAGCAACTCCACTGATACCCTTGTGTGGTATGTCACCCTTGTAAAGGCTAGGAGGAGATTCTACCAGCTCTGCAACTGGGGTTACCACACTATCACAGACAACTGTGTCCCATTAACCTGTCCTGTCTCATATTGGTCTGTGTCATGGGTATGTGTAGCCATAATGGCTGTGTCCATACTGTGAGGAAGAGATTTTGGAGACACAATCCCTGTATTAGACACATCTTCTGTAACCTCAAGAATGTGGCAGCTCATCATCATCAGAGGTTAATGTTCCTCCAACATCAAGCAGTGGGAGGGCCACAGTGCCAGTGCTAAACAATGCTTTTTCTCTGAATACACCAGGAAAAACAGAAAAATAAAATATAATTCCTAGTCCAAAAAAAAAAAAAAAAATCAACCACACATGCAAATGGTATAATCTTAGGGAGTACTACATATAACTAATACCAAAATATTATGCCCATTGCATATGTAACTTCTAAATGATGCCACAATGCCAGATGTACCTAGACACACATTTTTGTTGGAAGAGGTATTACAAGCATACAACTTAACAGACATTGTAAAGGTGGGTGTAATATATATTTGAATGGCATACCTAGGACACTAGTTGTAGAAATCTCCAGGTTCACATCTCACTCTACACCTACATTCAGCACCACACTGTAAAACTCTTCTGCCTGGATCCCTTATAGTAAACACTAATTCCTCTGTCTCACTGAGTGTTGGTACTGCAGATGGCCCACCCCAGTAACACAGCCTCCATGCCACAGCTTTTGCTGTGTCAGTAGCCTTTTTAGTCATGTCAGTGGCCCTATGTCAGACTATTTGGTAGTCATGGGTATGGCTACCCACAACATTGATATCATTGCCCACCTGCCAGCAGATAACAGATGGGCTTGTCAGTGGAATGTGCATCTACAAGCCATGCCATATAGAAACAGAGGGCCTATATTATGACTTCAGTCTTACCATCTGAGAAAAGAGGTTTCCATGAGGGTGACCCTTAGTTTTGGATTTTGGAGCCATATCCCTGTTGTGATCGAAGAAGAACATTTATATTAGACAAACACAAAACAGTGGGGGGAAGTACAGGCTGTTATCCTAATGGAGCAATATATATCAGTATGCAATCATGGATTACCATTGTAGAAAACAGTCTAAACAATGGCACAAGCCCTGTAACTTTGTAATACCCTATATGCATTAGTCTCCCCTCCAAAGGATTAAAGTTTAAACTACTGAAGACAACAAATTGCAGTACATACATGAATTATAAATGCAACTATTAAACACTGTTTCTGTGTGTATGCTGTTTTATGTAACAAAAATCTACATCTCAGACACATTTCTGAACTTCTAAGGCTGCTACAGTCATACTACAGAGCACGTGAATGTTGTGTGTTGCCCACCACCATAACATGAAAGTAAGATAACTGCAGTAGAAAGGTTATTTCAAAACTACTGCCTGGTTACACAACACTCCTTGCAAATAAATTATCAACATACACTACAAAGCAATAGTTGCACAGATTACCTTGAGAAATTTCAGACAGTATTGTATATGTTAGTAATAGAAACTGTTGTCAGCAATTTGTTTAGCAGCCCTTGAAAAACCAACCAGTTTTGTCTAGCCTCACATCCTGTTTACATGGTATAATTTAACTCCTTTGGGCATATTGAAAATGTAAATTAGGTCTCAACTCATCATTTCTGAATCACTCAAGTTGCTTGATGGACTGTGCAGGTAAACATATTGTTAGTTCCTTCACCATGATGTGCACATGACCAGGCAGAACAAGACTGGGTATTAAGAGTTTATTTGAGGTAAAGCTTTGCAAGTGTGCCTCATTAACAGAACTGTCTGGTCAATGATTTCTGCAGCATTCCTACTAATAAGTATACTTAGGCTGTCAATGAAAAAAGCTTACAGAGTAAGTTTAAGTTATATTTACTGAGTTGACTGAATATGAAAACAAAGTATCTGTGGTATTGTTATAGCCCACTATGTAGCATTTAACATAACATCTGTTGAATAAACTATTCTTGCCTGATACCCCTTTATTCTAAATATGGTAACACAAGTTGCACACTACTGGATTTGAATATCTGCCACGCACGTCAACATTCTCTGGACCTGCGCACTAACTGATCATGCCACACAAGAAACCATCACACACTTGAGGAGTGCATTGGAATGTCAAAGGGTAGGAAAACACCTGAGGGATCAAAACCATGTCCCTGTATAAATGTCACCCCTAAGTAGAATTGTACATAATCATATCTGCTGAGTAAGACAGTACTGCCTATTAATATTTTTTTACACAAGCATAGGAGCTAAACACTGCTGGATTTGAAGACCATTTTTTGTAATTCATATGTTGTCTGCAGCTGTACGCTAACACATGATGCCCCACAAGTATTCATAGCACAGATGTCAGCAAGCACACAGCTGAAGTGTCAATTTGAGATTGTGTTGAACTACATATGGCTTCTCTCAAAAGACAGTATAACAACTTGGGGATAACTTTCTTCATGTGTAAATGTTAGCACTAAGTGAGTTGTACACACACAGCATCTGTGCATTAAGACAGTTCTATCTGTTATCATTTGTTAGTATATGTCATACTGTTTACATGCTGTAGGATGTGAACTTATGCCTACCAAAGTCCACAGTGTCTAGGATGTTCAATAACTACTGACACCACAGAAGAATTCTTTATCAAAGTGGTCAGAAAGCAAACATTAGAAGGGATATCTTATGCAGGGTGTTTGAATACATATGGGTTCATTTCCATCAAAAAAATAATGGAGGATTAAAACCTGTCCTCGGTGGAAATGTTAACTCAAAGTTGAATACTAAATATCATATCTCTTGAGAAACACACTCAAGTCTGTTATCATTTACATACACATTGACATTAAAAACCCTGTCTATCTAACTCCACATTCTATAGAACTGTGTAATAACATCTGATGACACAGAAAACGTCATAGCACAGTTGTCAGAAAGCATGTACTAGAAGGTATACTTTGCACAGTATGTTTGATTGTGTATGTTTTCCCTAAAAGGGGCTATGATGTATCAAAACCTGTGTGATGGCTTTGGTGGTGCAGCAGTTAGCATTGCTGCCTCACAGCAAGAGATTCTCCGGTTCGATTCTCAGCTGGGGTGCCTTCTATGTGGAGTCTGCATGTCCTCCCTGTGGTCGTGTGGGTTCCCTCTGGGTGCTTCAGTTTCCTCCACATCCCAAAGACATGCTGTAAGTGGATTGGACACTCTAAATTGGTACTTGGTGTGAGTGTGTGCCTCCTGTGGAAGGTTGGGTGCTGAGCTGGCAACTCAACACCGTAAAACTCCACTGCCAATCATTCTGCAAACTGTTCTACTATGGCAACCCCTAACAGAAAAAGATGCATCAAAACCTGTAGCCACATAATGTCCACCATATGTTGAATAATCAACATCACATATGTTGAGTAAGCCAGTCCTACTTCTTACAAGAGTCTGACACTAAATTCAAACCCTTGCCTATGAAAATCCACATTCTTTAGAATTGTGCATTAACCTCTGATGCCACAAAAAAGTCACATCACAGTTGTCAGAAAGCACACACTAGAATGGATAACTTTAGCAGTGTGTTTGAATGGATATGTTTTCCCCATGGGGAGGGGGGTTGAGGACTCAGAATCATGTAACCATGCAACTGTTACCACTAGATTGCATTATCCACATCACTTTTGTGGATTAAGCCAGTCCTGCTTGTCAGTATTTGGTTACACATTCATACTACGTATATATTGCTAGTTTTGAATATCTGCCTACATAAATCCACCCTCTCTAGAACAGCTCATCAACTGTTGATGCCATAGGAGAAGTCATATCACAGTTGTCTCAAAACACACAATTGAAGGAATAACTTGAACATTGTGTTGGAATGCATATGGCTTTCATAAAAGATGGTGCACTAAGTGGAATTTTTCATGTCAGACTTCTCAGAAAAGGCAACCCTAGCTGTTATATTTTGCCTGAATTGAACACCTCCATGCATTCCTGACTGTTAATCTTGTGTTTATGCATCAGTGACAGATCTCAGTGATGTGTATGCAGCGTGCAAGGTAATTACAAGGCATAAATGCAAAATATACACAAAGCACTCATTAATACCAGTCTGTAAATATGATTGCAATTCTACCAGTTCAGTGGGACACACCTGGAAGTTTAATTTGAGACGCTGCTAAACTCATTTACATATGGAAGTACACAGATTGCATTACGAGGTCCTCATATCTGGGATGAAATAAACCAATAAAACATAACTATTAGAGGCCATTGACATTACGTTCAGACTATCACAGTTGCTTACTGAAGCACACTGCTGGCAAGCTTATTTGCACAACTCATGGCAAAGTATTCGCATATGTGTAATTTATTTATTTTTTAATATCAGACAAGAACTAGCAATGGGCTTTACTTCTCAATGAAAAGCATCATGCAAATGATGAGTACAGACACAGAGATTTCTGTTTCAGCCATGTGTGTGAAGGTTTACTATTGAAATTCCAAATCCGCTTCAGTCAACCATTCAGAATGTTGACCCGAAATGCTGAATTTGGAATTTTGAAACAGCAACCAAAGTGAAAATGAATACATCAACCGCTGTAGATTGATGTATTCGACATAGCAGGAGGTGACGTCACTCACCTCCTGCTATACACATTAATGTACCGTTACACTCTACAGTCAACGGTACATTAATTCAAATATTTTGCAGGGGCGGCTATGCCCCTCTGCACCCCCCCCATGTGGGGGGCTGTGCCCCCCTGCACATTATATATACCAACTTCGAAATCATACTACCACAGGGGCAGCAATATCCTAAACCTGGTCATTACCAACATGGGAAACCGGTGTTCCACACCAGAGGTCAATTCCTCATTGGTCAGATCCGACCACAAGCTAATGAGCCTAGACATCCACATCCCACCCCCACCCCCAATTAGGGAAACCATCGTAAAAAAACTTCTCCAAAGCCAACTTCACACTTCTTAAGACAGAAGTGGCAAACTTCACGACACCCATGCAGATGGACAATAGAGGTATGTCTGCTGAATCCTACACAAATGCACTTTATAAGCACTTACACAAGTGCATGGATCATGCTATCCCTAATAGAACCAAGATGTTATCCTCCAAAAAAAGGAAGACAATCTTGTGGTCCTCTGCCATAAACAAACTCTACAACAGAAGAAAGAAACTGTTGCAAAAAAAGAGTAAAATCCCATGACTGGAGGAACTCACTGGTCAACCTCAGTAAGAAGCTGAGATCCCTCATAAAATCCTCCAAAGCTAGTTATGAAAACAAAATTGCCACTGACTCTAAAGACAACCACAAAGCATTCTATAGCTATGTCAAGAATCTCAATGGGAACACTCAGATCTTCTCTGAGTTACAGCACAATGGCGCTAAATATACAGAACCAACTGATATTGCCAACATCCTAGCAGATAGGTTCAGTGCTAACTTTACCCCCCTCTCACCCTCTAGAGGGCCCATCTCTATATCGGAAGAATGCAAAGTTCCTATAATCATGGCTGCACAGGTAAAAAACACATCTCTAAAGCCAAGAACACAGCATCCATGGGACCTGACAATATCCCAGGCTGCATTCTACACGAACTACAGAATGAACTGGCACCCTACCTAATTACCATGTTCAATCATAGCCTCACCTCAGGCTTTGTACCCACTGAATGGCGCACCGTGATGGTTATCCTACTTCACAAATGTGGAGCCACGACGGACTACGGGAACACCCGCCCCATTAGCCTGACGAGCCATGGAACGTATCATCATGGAACTCATAAACAAAGACATTGGTAATCTCCAAACTCTGGACCCTACCCAGTTTGGATTTGTAAAAGGCAGATCATGTCTCCTAAACCTGATTGACTTCTTTGATGCAGTCACCAAAGCCATAGATGAGGGTAAAATGGTTCACACAGCTTATCTAGATCTCGCCAAGGCTTTCAACACCATCCCCTCACTCTGGAATTATAGATAAGCTCACTAAACTAGGTATAAATCCCTATGTCACAAGATGGGTTGCCAACTGGCCCATGGACAGAACCCACACTGTGAAAGTAGCGGATTCCAAATCCGACTTCAGACTAGTGACAAGTGGAGTACCACAGGGTTCAGTCCTGGGTCCTCTCCTGTTTGGTATCTACTTCTCTGATGTGCAGGCTAAAACAGAAGGTCTTTGGCTAACAAAATTTGCAGATGACTGCAAACCAGGAGCCATAATCGAAACTCCTAATGATGTGGACAAACTACAAAAGGGCCTCACTGAGACAGATACCTGGTGTCAAAGCCATGGCCTGAAGTTTAATGCCAAAAAGTGTATTGTCATCCCCTTTGATAAAAACTCTGTACCCATGAACTACCACATAGCTGGTAGTCTACTTAATGCCAAAAATGTGATGAGACCTTGGGACACAGGTGGGCAGTAGTCTCTGCTTTGATAATCACATCGCCACAGTGGTCAGGAAATCCTTCTACGTGGCTCATCTCATCCCAAAAGGATTCTGTCAAAGGAAAAATAACTTCAAAATGATCAACACATGGCAGGTTCAGGTTAAGGCACTTTAATCTTGCAGCAAGGAGACAAAAACGTGCTAATACAGAGTTTGTCTAACTAGAATCAGGAAGTGAAGCTATTCTTATACATTTCTTACAAGGTATTGCCTACTAAGCTGACGTAATAAATTACAAGTTCTTTCAATATTATTTCACAGCAGCTGTTTGTCCATGATTTTCTGCTAGCATATCAAGTTTACAAAAAAAAACTTCCTAAGAAAAACAACATGGCCTTGATGACCACCGGTCAGATACAACTTCTCACTATGCAATGTTACCATTCAAGGTACTATGGCTAATTCAAGCACAAAGCAAGTACAGATTACAGTTCATTTCTTCAAGCAGTCTTTGTTTGATGTATCTCTTTTCCGCAGCTGTGCATGTTCTCAGAACACGAACAGGGCTGATTGTTCATATTCAATCACATTATAGAAAACAGTATTGTTCTATTCATTCACTATTCATTCATTTTCCTAACCTAGCAGATAATCACCTGCTTCTCAGCACATTTCCAAAAGGCATAAACATGAATTTTGCTGTGCTAGCAAATACTAGGTCAGAGAGCATCTTGCAATTTTAGAAAGCATACTGCAGTTTGAAAAAACATCTTATAATTTCATACAGAATTAAGCTGTACATAAAATAGAATTAAATGTGTTAACCCTTTTAGCTTCTAATAAGCACTAAGCATATACATTAATACATATTTTTCTAACATTTCCCCCCTGTTAATACTTTTTATTCTATTTTCAAAAGCATAAACACTTGCTTCTTCTCCTAACCTCTTTCTGTTCAGAATTTGCAGTTAAGAGAGTCATTCAGTTTAAACTTATGAAAGTGTTTAATTTTTCAACAGTTCTTCAATTTTAGTACTTTGATATAAAGTCTCAGAAACTCACATGTCTATAAAATCTTTGATCAATCTTTTCATGCAGGGAATACCACAACAAACACACACTCCTAATAGGAGTAATCCCACACCAATGGCAATCAGGATGTTCATTAGGATGCTACCCCACCCCCCCAAACAAATTCTGGAAAAAGTCCGTCAGTGGGTTTGGGCCTGGTTTGGTCATGGCCAACACTTGCTGAATCACCTCAAGATGGTCATTTATCTCATACTGGTTGTCAGGAATATACGAACAGCATTCCTCTTTTATTAAAGTGCACGTACCACCTTTCGCCTCTAGGGTGAAGTCAAGAGCCATGCGGTTTTGAAGCACCACAGTTCTCATAGCATTCAGTTCATCAGTCATTAATTCGAGAGCAGAAAAAGTTGCATTACTCATTACTTTGAGAAGTTTGGACAGTTTTCTCAGCTCCAAAATCGATTTCACTGTGCCATATGCAGGGGATATACCTGCCCACGATATAATAGTGTCACTCAAGTCCATGTGTGTCAGTTTATCTTTGTTTTTCACGGAATTATGGTTTCTCCAGCCTGCTTTGATTCATTCCACTGGATTTTCAGGCCTTCTGATTGGATTTCCAGTTTTCTTGGTGATCTCTCTGACATTTCGAATTTTTCCCTGAGGCAAGACTGCAGTGTGTCGTATGGCCGGAACCAGGTAACCCAAAAAACAACTGCTGGACCAGTTCTCAGGTAACCATTTATATGCCTTTTTCCCACAAACAAAATAACAATTCTCTACTTTTGTATTAATATACACTTGCCCTGCATGAAACATGTTCTTATCAATAATAGATAGTTGTTTTAAAGGAACAGGATTACATTGTATCTCATCAATAGTTTTATGGATCGACTCAAGATATGAGTCATAGTTTGCATCACAGATATAACCTGCATTATTGGCCTTGGTATAACATTTGTAAGGAACAGTTACATTACAATTACTCCAACCTACCTGAACAGTATCATTTTTGTAAAAACATACAATTCCCTTTTGTGTAACAGGCAGGTACAATGCTATTTTGTCTTGTGATTTTACAGTCATAGTATCAAAAAGCAAATTTTCCCAGGTCTCATTGACCCCTAAGGGGACAGCAGTCATTAATAATCCCCGTATGCTGTTGGTATAACTGTGCAGATCCAGCAATTCGAAACATTAAAAGTTTCAGCATACACATATTTAATTGCTTGGTAAGTGGTAAAGTTCGGATGCCAGTCTATGAATGATTCACATTTATTCAGTTCAGCTTGTGTGGCTGGAAAAAGGAAAGGCCACAACAAAAAGATTAATGTTATCAGTATGGCCAACAGAATGATCATGCAATACTTCTGAGGTTGTTCAGCATTTCTATTTGCTCCGTATCTGGTCATTTTGTTCTTGTGTAACAGTAACAAGTTTTTTGTCCAGTTCAAAGTTTTTAGCCAATTTACAGTGTGTCAGATGAATCCAGGATGCTCGCTCTGCGATCTTGACTGCAGTGGGTGTTGACAGTAGCACTTGGTATGGCCCTTCCCACTTCGGTGTGGTCCAGTTCTTTTTCTTGATAACTTTCACCCAGACCCACGTGCCTGGGACTACTGCTGCTTCCAATGGTCTGGTTTGTTCTTTATCTGAAACAGAATTTAACTGCAAAAGTTGTTTATTACTTAAAAGTCGTCTCATATATTCTGCAAGTGAACTGTCAGCCTCCTGGTCTGCAGGCATGAAAGGTTTCCACTGAGGTATATAATATGCCCTCCCAAACAGTATTTCAAAAGGAGTTAACCCCTTTGCATTTGGAACAGTTCTCATGCTCACCAGTGCCAGAGGCAGGCAGTGCACCCAGTTCTTCTGTGTCTCACTAATCAATTTCCTAAGTTTATTTTTCAAAACCCCATTATGCCTCTCTACTAATCCTGCGGATTGGGGGTGGTATGCACAATGGTTCTTTAAAGAAATTCCGAAATATCGGCTCAACTGTTGTATGGTTTGATTTACAAAATGTGTGCCATTGTCACTGTAGATCTTTTCCGGTATGCCAAATCTAGGAATAATTTCTTTAACAAGGAATTTTGCAACTGTAGCTGCATCTGGATTTTTGGTCGGAAAAGCTTCCACCCATTTGGAAAACATATCTATAATGACAAGACAATATTTCTTATTTTCACATTTGTTTAGTTCTATGAAATCCATACAGATAGTATGGAATGGGTACGGTGGTGTTGGGAAACTCCCTTGCTTAGGCTTCAGTGCACCTTGTGCATGATGCCTGTTACAAACATGGCATGTTGCACAAAAATATTTTTTGTGTAGTTTGTAAATCCATATGCAGTGAACACTCAGTTCACTAACTGTACCATCCCCCCTGTTGAGACATGGCACTGCCCATGGCTCAACAAAGCTGCATATCTAAACAAGTTAGACGGCAAAATTGGTTTTCCTTCTTTGGAGATGTACAGCCCTTTCTCAAGAATTGCTCCTCGTTTTATCCATTTCTGTTTTTCTACATTTGTACTAAGTGTCTGCATTGTTTTTAACATTTCTAAATCTAAAATCTCAGAAGGTTGTAATTCCTCACTCAAAGAAATACTTCTGAAGCTGAGGCTGCCTGCTTTGCAGCTGTATCAGCTCTCGCATTACCTTTTGAAATCCTATCCTGTTGCTCGGTATGAGCTACACATTTACAAATAGCTACTTTCTGAGGTAACTGAATAGATTCTAACAAATCTAAAATAAATTGCGCATGATTAATCGGTTTACCAGTAGATGTTATCATTCCTCTATTTTTCCACTGTTGTGCAAAAACATGTACAGTAGAAAAAGCGTACTGGCTGTCAGTAGAAATGTTCACACATTTACCCTTTGCCAAGGTACATGCCCTTGTCAAAGCAATCATTTCTGCTGCTTGTGCAGATAAGTTGTGTGGTAAAGACTTCGCTTCTAAAATCTCAGTATCAGAAACTACTGCATACCCCACTAGATTCTGTCCTGTAGGACCCCTTCTGCATGAGCCGTCCACGTAATATGTCACCTCGGCATCATCCAAGGGAACATCCGTTAGATCTTTTCTAGGCAGTGTCTTTTGCTCAATCTCCTGCAGGCAGCTGTATGTTGTGCCATCCGCAGGGGTCAGGAGCAAGGTAGATGGGTTTAAAGTTGTACATCGTTCAATTGTCATATGAGGTTGGCTCAAGAGTATAGTCATACAGGAAAGATGTCTAGCAGGAGAAAGATCTGCTACTTTTTCTTGCAGTAAAATAATTGCGACTGCATGAGGCACTCTCAATGTGAGAGGGTGGAACAACACTACTGAGGCCGAAGCCTGTACTGCCATTGCAGCTGCAACTACTGCTTGTAAACAGTTTGGCAGGGATCGTGCCACTGGGTCCAGCTGTGATGAATAGTAAGCTATGGGGCGTTGCTTATCCCCATGTTGCTGTGTTAACACTGATGTCATGTAACCTTGCTTACAATCTACAGTTTGGAAAAAACGTTTATGATAGTTTGGTAATCCTAAAACTAATGAGGATGCTATCAGTTGTTTCAGTTTGCAGAAAGCTGATTCTGCTTCTGGTGTCCATTGCAATAAATCTTGGGCTGCCATAGGCTTTTTGTATATCAAGTGGGTCAGTGGAGCAGACTCCAAAGCATAGTTTGGAATCCAACTTTGACAGAAATTAGTTGTGCCCAGGAAGGACATCATTTCCTTCTTGGTAGTCGGTTTGGGTGCTTGTAAAATTGCTATTTTCCTATCTTCATCTAATGTCCTGCCTTCTTTGGATATTACATATCCCAGGTATTTATCCTGCATTCTCCAAAGCTGCAATTTGTTTTTGTTTACTTTATGTCCTTGAGTAGCTAGAAATTGTAGTAATGCTATTGTATCTTCTCTGCATTCTTGCTGGGTGGGGGCTGCCAACAGGATGTCATCTACATAAAGTAAAATTTGGCTGCCTCTTGGTGGGCTAAATACTGCCAAGTTGCTTGCCATCTCCTGTGCAAATATTGTTGGGCTTTCACAATACCCCTGTGGTAGTCGCGTGTATGTATATCTTTTCCCCTGAAATGTGAATGCAAACCAATGTTGGCTGTCAGGGTGTATCAGTATCGAAAAAAACGCATTGCTAATATCTACCACAGAAAAATACTTCTGTTGAGGCTTTAAATCATTCAATAGGGTGTGTGGATCTGGCACCGTAGGTGCTCTAGGTATTACTGCATCATTTACAGCTTGTAAGTCTTGGACCATACGCCATTCTCCGTTTGCTTTCCTAACAGGAAATAAGGGTGTGTTACATAGTGAATCGGGAGATTCTACCAGTACTCCTTCCTTAAGTAAAGCTGCTATTATAGGTTTGATTCCTATTTCTGCATCCTTTCTTAAGGGATACTGTCTCTTTTGAGGTCTAAATGCTGATTTTGGCGTAATAGTAACTGGTCCTGCTGTACGAATTAGCCCTACATCTGATTTCCCTGTTGACCAGAGAGTTTCTGGTATGCTCTGTAAAGCTTTTTCTTCCTCTTCTAGTAAGAGTGCTAATCAGCTGTCCTCACTAGACTGCAAGTGTACAGCTGGGTGTGTCTGCATTATCCAATTTAACTTCTGCTTTTGTACTCCCTGTTCTGACAATTCTAACTCTGTTTGTTTTTCCCACTTGGTGACTTTTTCTCCAAGATCTGCCCATTTCACATTCTTGTCTTTAGTTAAACTAACATGTGGTAATCGATTAGATTTATAGAGTGCAAAGAATTCCTGGGGCAATGAACAGCTAACTACACTGTTCCCTACTATGTCCCAGTACAGATTACGTAATAATAATCTGTTTGCATGGTTTCTAAACAGCTCTTGCTCATATTCCTTATCAGGTCCTGGTGTGCTACAATAATACAGAGTACAGTGCAACAAATGCTGTTTATCAGTGTCAAGGGAGGGGGACTTACTGATGGCTACATTCATCAGTTCTTCAGTTACTGCCCCTGGACCAGTTGTAACTAAGTCCTGGCTGTACCAATAAAATGTTTCACCCTTCGGTCGCACCACAAAAGTATCCATTTGTCGCTGTGCTTCCATACCCTGCATAGTCGGTACTACTGCTATGCCAAATATCTGCATAAGATCTCTGCCCAAAAGGTTCACTGGGCGTTTTGCAGAAACAACAATTTTGCTTTTCTGGGTCATCCCTGAAACAGGGTCAGTTATTGCTATGTTATGGGAGAGTGGCTCCCGATACAGCTATCCGTTAGCTGCTTTCACTAATATGTAATCAAGTGATTCTGAATTTTCTGGTAGTTTGGAAGGATGTATCAGGGTTCGTGAAGCCCCTGAGTCACACAGGAATTTAACTTCCCTCCCCTCTACCAGAAATGTAACTTCCGGTTTTGTGTCTGCTAAATAGAGCTCTAGGCTCAATAATGCTAAGTCCAAAATTTCACTTTCTTCACCATCGGTGATTTCTTATACTTACTCTGTTTCTTCTTTCACATCCTCTATTCCTTCTATCACATTTGCATTTGTCTTTTCTTGGTTATTCCCTTCTAGTGATTCTTGACTATCATATAGTCAGTCCTCACCCTCCTTATCTTCCATGGCTAGCTTCTTGTTTTGCTTGCAACCCCTTGCTAAATGTCCCTTTTTTCCACATTTAAAACATTCACCCCTTTTCTTTCTCTCTTCAAACTCTTCTAATCGTTTATCAGATTGTTTGTTTCCCTGGGCATTTTTCTTGCCCTTTTTTCTGGACTGTACTATAGAAACTTCTGCTCCGTCTTTTACAGCAAATACTTGGGCTTTATTTTTCTTTTTACTGTTAAAATGCCTTTCGGCATGCCTAGCATATTCAAGTAGTGACTGTAATCTACTTGTACGATGGTCTACCATGTGCTTTGTAATAAAGCTGCTTATAGGCAAAATACTGCCTTTCAAAAATGCATTCTTTAATTGCTGCTCATATGGGGAATCATGTGTTTGGTCTTCAGGTACCTGCATTCCACAATGGTTATTAAAACACTCTAATAATCTAGCATAATATATGTCAACAGTTTCACCTTCCTGTTGGATGCATTGATTAATGCAAGTCCAGTCTGCCCTAGGCTTCCATTTCTCAGAGATTCGGTCTGTTAGACCTTTTACTCTATTATCCAGTTCTGCGTTACTATGTGGGAGTGGCTTATGTTCTGTGTCACGGGGATTCCAGTTGCCACTGATCATGTGCCAATCTGGACCTACGATTTGTCTAACAACTTTTTCTACTTCTTCTCCATTTAAATGATAACTTAACCTCATGCCCTGTAAGACTTCTAAGAATTTTCTAAAATTAACTTTTGGATGGGAAATTCCCTCTGTGGCTTTCCGGATGTCTTCCGGTGTCCACAGTCTATATACTAGGAGAGTCGGGTCCTGTCCTGCCTGAGGACTTGGCACTTCTATGAGTGGACATATCTCTTCTTCACTCATAGCTAGTGAATTTTTGTTTATTTCATATAACTCAGTATCTCCTCTTAAGTTACGTGTTCGACACCTAGTCTCGATGGGATCTCTAACATACAGTCTTGGCTTTGCGGTAACAGCCGGGTATAGCGGAGGTGGACCAGCTTGTCCACTCGCTTCATATTCTGGTGCAGGAAGTGGAGGGGGTGGAGGGGCTGATGCTATTACCAAATTATTGTCTTCTTTATCTAGAAACTTAGCTTTTGAATTATTACTTTTTTGTTCCCTGCGGTTTGCTTCCTCAATCCACCTGTGTGCCTGAGGAATACCCAATTGACGTTGCTTTTTTACCTGACCTTTTGCGTCAGCTTTAAGCTGTTTGACAAGTTTAATAAGCGAGGATTTTTCTAATTTGCCATTAAATTCATATTTATTAACCCATTTTGTATAGTATCTAACATTGTCGGCACGCTGTAATTGCATATATTTTGTATCTTCGGTTAGCGGTGGGTCTTGGGAACTTTTTGTGCACTTATTACCCATATTGTTCTGATTGTTAAAAAAAATGTTATGTAACCCTTCTTATTCTCACGTGGTACCACGATTTTCTGTTTCACAGTTTATCTAGAATAACTGTCTTACCTATTCTGTTTCCCTGATCTATGACAAGACTGCAATCTTTCTGTCCCTGACTTATACAAAACAAATCTCCTGACAGATATTTCCAATCAAGTCCCTGATCTAAAACAGAAAAAAGGTAAATCTCACCTTACCTGAGCCTCCGTGATTGACCGTCTCTGGTTCGTATACCAACTTGTCCTCCAGTCGCAGATCAGAAAAGTGGCTGGCCTCTTTTGAACGACAATTCAGTCGGAGGTCTTTCAAAGCAGAAGAACCGATGTGGTTTCTTTCCCGTACGGTTTTATGCCACCTGGCCCATCTGACCTGAGGCGAAGTGAGAGTTTCCGGTCCAGCGGACCAATCTATCAAAGGAAAAATAACTTCAAAATGATCAACACATGGCAGGTTCAGGTTAAGGCACTTTAATCTTGCAGCAAAGAGACAAAAACGTGCTAATACAGAGTTTGTCTAACCAGAATCAGGAAGTGAAGCTATTCTTATACATTTCTTACAAGGTATTGCCTACTAAGCTGACATAATAAATCACAAGTTCTTTCAATATTATTTCACAGCAGCTGTTTGTCCATGATTTTCTGCTGGCATATCAAGTTTACAAAAAAAAAACTTCCTAAGAAAAGCAACATGGTCTTGATGACCACCGGTCAGATACAACTTCTCACTATGCAATGTTACCATTCAAGGTACTATGGCTAATTTGAGCACAAAGCAAGTACAGATTACAGTTCATTTCTTCAAGCAGTCTTTGTTTGATGTATCTCTTTTCCGCAGCTGTGCATGTTCTCAGAACACGAACAGGGCTGATTGTTCATATTCAATCACATTATAGAAAACAGTATTGTTCTATTCATTCACTATTCATTCATTTTCCTGATCTAGCAGATAATCACCTGCTTCTCAGTACATTTCCAAAAGGCATAAACATGAATTTTGCTGTGCTAGCAAATACTAGGTCAGAGAGCATCTTGCAATTTCAGAAAGCATACTGCAGTTTGAAAAAGCATCTTATAATTTCATACAGAATTAAGCTGTACATAAAATAGAATAAAAATGTGTTAACCCTTTTAGCTTCTAATAAGCACTAAACATATACATTAATACATATTTTTCTAACAGATTCTCATCCAGAAAAAAGAGGTCATTGTTCCCCTCTACTCATTACTCATTAGACCCATTATAGAGTACAATGCCCCTTTTGGTATGTACCTCACAAGACATCTACAACAACTGGAAAGACCACAGAAATACCTCACACAGAGGATTACTGACCTCAAACAGATGCACTATGCAGACCGTCTCAAAAAACTACAGCTTTACTCCATCACATATCGCCTACTCAGGGGCGATCTCTGCCTAACATACAAAGCTATGTCAAACCCAGAGCTGTTGGACATGCTCCACTTAAAGAAATCCCAATCCCTCCGAGCTACATGCTCTAGGGACCTAAACCTTGTCACCACAATAAACAGAACATGCTGGAGGGATAGATTCCTGCCTCAGAGACTTCCCATACTCTGGAACAGACTACCTATCTATGTCAAACAGAGCTCCTCCTTAGCACTCCTCAAGAAAAATCTTGATGACTGGATGGGAAATGGGAAATTCACCCCAGGGATCACTTCTGTGGCTCTGCTCGACAGGGGCACAGGAAAATAATTTTCTTGGGTGGCGAAAGCCAGGGTACATTTTTTGGCTAGGCTTATATAGGCCCTAGGTCCAATAGCCTAGTACCTACCTATGAACCTATGAACTGCAGTGATGAAATGGGCTAATTCCCTGTTCCTCATTAAACCGTGATCTCCCTGCACAATGTTGCACCCAAATATTCGAACTACACTACCATTTCACTGTAAGGTAGTCAATACATTTTGGTTCAACATTTTGCCAACTTGAAAACTGCGATTCGACCACATGCCAGTCAACTGATGCAGGTTCAAGGTTTTCAATGTAAACCCGTGTAAATCTAGTTTTTGACATGATTAAAACTGTGAAATGGGGTTTTGAGGACTGTGTTGAAAATATGGAGCAAGCAGAATGTAGGATACTGGCAGAGTAATTGAAAAATAAGCAGGATGGTGGTAGGAGAGTAAGATATCTATGTACTTTTTCACAAGATGAGACTGTATAATAAAGACATTTTTCATAATTACACACAATGGTGAATTCGAACACCTTCTAATTTCACTCAGCATTCTGGAGACATCTGCATTGGCTGAGCACACCACAGACAAAGTCTCATTCCATTGAAATCCTACAGCTGAAGGAGCATAACAAATATATGAAGGATGTAATAATCTGCCATGTGAAACAGGCAATTGCAATGAGTGGATCACACTTCAAAACATACTGTAATAATAACTAAAATATCCCATCAGGATTACATCAAGCCCTCAAGTCTTTTATACACATACTAATGACTGTCCCCTTTTATACACATACTAATGACTGTCCCTGATAGTGCCATTAGTATTGTTTTCTGTCATGCAGCAGAACGAAGCATAGTAGTGCAAGGAGCACTACATGGATGCATCTGAAGGCAAAACCTGATCAGCTTTTGGCATAGGAGAGGAAACAGCAGTTACCGTTACATAAGTACAGATAGCAGTGCTCAATGCCAAGAGTCACGCAAATGTTAAGGGAAGAAATAGATATTTTTGTTTATGGGCCATTTCTGGCTATGTGCGTGGTGTGTGAATCTGTTTTTAACCAGATGAAAGGTGTGAAATTATGGAGAAAGCAAAAGGTAGGACACTGGGAGAGTTATTAAGGAATGAGCAGGATAGTTATCTATTTCTTCAAAAGAGAAGATTGTATTTTTAAAGCAAATTTAAAGAAATCTGAATAGTCACATCATAAAGGATGTGTAAAAATGTAATAATGTTTTGTGACTAATTGGACCAGATCAAATGTGTCACACACACGTATGTGAAGTGGAGAGTTATATATGTTCTTTTGTGGGGCCTGTGCCCTTTTTCTCTTAAGAGAGAGGAATGTTGGGAAGGTGTTTAAGAATTAGAGGGATGGGTATGTATTGTAGGTTCAGTAGCAGGCACAAACGCACAGGACATAGAAGGCAGACAAGGTTGGTGATGGACACAAGAGTGTGGGGGACACCATGATTGCAGTTAGGTATGGGACATCAGAAGCACATTCCCATCCACTGTGAATACAGTGGGAATCTAGTCCTCATCTTTGGAACTGTCGCCACTATCTCCTGTCCCAGATACCTGGAACAGTGCTGTATAGTACAACAATTTAGTGATTCAATCCAGATACTTTCAATACGGCTGATTTGGGCACAGAGACCACTCCCCATAATCTCCTCCAGCAGCCCTGTCAGCTGCTTATGAGTGACATAGTAGTCACCTCCAGTGGCACAATTCCCAGTGGATACCACTGCACCAAACCCTGGGGCAAAGCTTCCTACTGCAGGTGGTGCAGGGGTTACAGAAGCAATGCTGGCAGGTTTTCACTCAGAAGTTCTGGGTGCCTATTCTGCCTGTGGTGGCACTAACACATTCAACTGTGAAGGGATAGTGGTCAGAATCACTGTGTCCAGTTCAGCTTCCTGTGCTGGTCACATTGCAATAGAAATGTTAGCTGAAATGTACGGATATTAAAAGAAAAACAGATAGAGGATGGGGAGAGAGAGCGAGAGACAGAGGATATCATAAATGTCATGTAATGTAATTTATACCAGTCACATCTTCTATTTTGAATTTTTGCACCCAGATATGACTGTGAAGCCATATATTTCTATTACACTAAAGTTTAATCTCATAGCTCACACTATTATAAACAATGTACAAAAAAGAGCAACTATAGGGAAGCTGGTTAGTACATAACATGTCATTAAATTCATATATTAGCTGAGTACATGTTATTCTATCCTATTGCTTACAGATAAATATAGCAGACAAAAAGATACTAATGAACACTACTGAGTTGCCAGTTCATGGCAGTGTATTGCATGCTTATCTACCAATCTATATTTACACAACTGAGGTGAGTTGTGGGTCCTATAAAATTCCTCCTATCATTCCCTCCAGTAGAGCTCCTTTGAGTGTGTACCTTTAACCCCTAGTGGGCATGGCTTCAGCATTTAAAAATTTAAGTTATCACCTTACATTTGTAACAAATACCCATTGACAGAGGTCATATATCAATACAATTGTGTTTGCTATCATGTATGCTTCAAGATAAAATTTTCCAATACCTTGTATGTAACATGGTTTTGGAATTATTAATGCAAATATGAACAGGCAATATTTGATGCCTAGAGGAGCAGTAGGGTGTAACTGCAGAAACGCCTGGAGACGTCACTCGGCTGTAATGAGTTAAGTAGGTTCCATTTTCACCTTTTTAAGTTACTAGAATGGTGACAGCATTGATCCATGGGATACCAATAGCATGGGTGGCAGCCTTGGCTAAGCTAGTCCAAGCCTCAGTCATGTTCTGTGACCCGATGTAGTCACCCTGGAGAAACCTTCAGCTGTAATGTTTAACAAGGTGTCCTACAAAATCCTTTGACACCACCTCTGTGCTCTAAAATGGAGCACTACTCCCATCATTGCCTAAAGACCTCAGGAAAAATTGCAGGGAATTGTATCCAGGACTATTTGTAAGCTTCCGAGCCTCCCAAGCCTTTCTGTGTTGGAGGGAAGCCTTCTAGCTTATCAGTGAGAGTGGTAAGCACTCGGTAGCCTATCTACCACAAGAGTGGTTTCTCGCCCAGAAATTGTAGTTTATTAGCTGTTTGGGCAGTTTTATCATCTCTTTCAACCTTCTGGTTTAAAACCCACGTTTGCCCTCATTTCCCACCTTTCCTGTAACTAGTCTAGTCCAGATACAGATTTGCTGTATCCAGGACTGCTTGTAAGCTTCTGAGCCCCCAAAGCCTTTCTGTGTTGGAGGGAAGCCTTCTAGCTTATCAGTGGGAGTGGTAAGCACTAGGTAGCCTATCTACCACAAGAGTGGTTTCTGGCCCAGAAATTGTAGTTTATTGGCCGTTTGGGCTGATTTTCCATCTCTTTCAACTTTCTGGTTTAAAAGCCCATGTTTGCACTTGTTTCCCACCTTTCCTGTAACTAGTCTAGTCCAGATACAGATTTGCTGTATCCAGGACTGTTGGTAAGCTTCTGAGCCCCCAAGCCTTTCTGTGTTGGAGGGAAGCATTCTAGCTTATCAGTGGGAGTGGTAAGCACTAGGTAGCCTATCTACCACAAGATCCAGGTACAGATTCTTAGTTTTAGCACTTGAATTTGCTTATTCATGCTCAGCACTTATTCAGAACTTGTTGTTAGCACTAAATAAGCTACAAATTACTACATTACTCAACCTTCCTCTTTACCTAGAAGAAAACAGTTTTTGTACTTACTTTCCTCACTTACTTAGAGAAAAACAGCTCTTATACTCACTTGCCTCACTTGTCTTGAGGAAAGTAGTTTTTTATTCAGGCATGTCCAAGGGTCAGCTCCTAGTGTTCTCTCCTGTCTATCTGATGAATCTGGGCATCTTGAGGCAATGTAGCAATTGCCTCATGTATACAGACAACCCTCTCCTCCTACCACCCAACACCACAACCTGTGAGAGATAAACTTATCTAGCCAAACTGGAGGTAAAGCTCTCTCCAACCAAGACTGAACTTGACAGTCAAGAGGAGAAGGTAAACACTTGCACCACACCACATTCATCACATAATTCCACTAAACCTACACCACCAAAATCCACACATAGAAACACAAAAACATTTGCAGAGGCTCTCAATAATAATCTGCTCAAGCAACAGAGACCTCCAAAGCAGAAACGCAAGCCACCTCCATCCCCAACACAACCCAAATGACACATAGCCCACAGACTCAGTGTGCCAATAAACCACAGCCCATAAGGCAAACCAACGTACCAACACACTAGTCAGTGGTGACTCTACAGTCAGGCACACTGATGTCTCACTCACCAGGCTAAACAAGGAGAAGGTTACTGTCAGCTGCCTGTCAGGTGCCAGGATCTGCCACATAACCCATGCACTCGGGTCACTCCACAACAAGTACAAATATGACTTTGTCATTGTCTATGTTTGTGTGAATGACCTGAGACGTACCTCCTGGACTATATGAAAAGAGACATGGAAGAGATGTCCGATCTTGTAGCCCAGGCAGGTATGACCCTAGCCCTGAGTAGCATCCTGCCATTGCCCAGAATGATACTGCAGTACAAGGACAAAATGATTGACTTCAACAATTGGCTAAGCTTCTGGTGTCACTCTAAGGGGATCCAGTATCTGTCTGCCTGGGATGACATGGTCGACAGACCACGATGCTTTGCCAGAGATGGCCTGCACTTGTCGCCCCTGGGATTCCGGATACTGGCTAAGACGCTTGCCTCCCCTATAGTGCCTTTTTTAGGCAAGGTTCAAATGACAAATTCACCACCATAACAGGAACAGGCAAGCATAAACGGAGGGTAATGCTACTCAATTCTAGAAGTCTAAATCTCAAAATGCACTCACTCGAGGCACTCCTTAAAATGGAGAACATTGATATCTGTGCAGTGACGGAGACCTGGTTCAAGGGTCTAGAGAGCACCCCTGCATTACCAGGCTATAACTCATACCACACTTTTCGGCCATCTAACCTGGACCAGAACACCAAAGGCGGAGGTGTGTCCATATTCATTAAGGATATCCACACCTCCAGGCTAGTTGCACAGCATAATGCATCAAAAGTTATCCAAGTGCAACTAACTCTGGGCAAAACTGCAATCTAAATTATAGTTTACTACAGATCCCCCATCATGCCTCAGGATTCCCACTCCTCTTTTCTTGATATACTAGAAAATATTTGGGTTCAACCAAACACCCTAATAATGGGCGATTTCAACTACCCCACCATTAACTGGGAAAACTACTCATGTACCAAGTCCTTAGCTCAGTGCTTTCTGGAATTCATAAATTCCGATGCCCTGGATCAACTTATCCACACCCCCACCAGGGGCAACAATATCCTAGACCTAGTCATTACCAATATAAGTGACCGGTGTTCCACACCTGAAATCAACTCCTCGTTGGTCAGATACGACCATAAGCTAATCACCCTAGATATCCACATCCCACCCCCACCCACCATTAAGGAAACCATGGTAAAATATTTCTCCAAAGCCAACTTCATGCTTCTTAAAACAGAAGTGGCGAACTTCATGACACCCATGCAGGTGGACAATACAGTTACAACTGCTGAATCCTACACAAATGCACTCTATAAGCACTTACACGAGTGCATGGATCGTGCTATCCCAAACAGAACCAAGACCCTATCCTCCAAAAAAAGGAAGCCAATCTGGTGGCCCCCTGCCATAAACAAACTCTACAACAGAAGGAAGAAACTGTTGCAAAAGAGAATAAAATCCCATGAGTGAAGGAGATCCCTGGTCAGCCTCAGTAAGAAGCAGAGATCTCTTATAAGATCCTCCAAAGCTAGCTATGAAAACAAAATCATCACTGATTCTAAGGGAAACCACAAAGCATTCTATAGCTATGTCAAGAATCTCAATGGCAACGCCCAGATCTGCTCTGAGTTACAGCACAATGGCATGAAAATTACAGAACCAACTGATATTGCCAACATCCTGGCAGATAGGTTCAGTGCTAACTTTATCCCCCTCTCACCCCCTAAAGGGCCCATATCTATACAGGAAGAATGCAGAGTCCCTGTAATCACATCTATGCAGGTAAAAGCTGCAATCTCTAAAACCAAAAACACAGCATCCATGGGACAGGACAACATCCCAGGCTGTGTTTTACATGAACTTCAGAACGAACTGGCTCCCCACCTAAGCACCATGTTCAATCATAGTCTCACGTCAGGCTTTGTGCCCATTGAATGGTGCACAGCAACAGTTATCCCACTCCACAAAGGGGGAGCCACCACTGATCCTGGGAACTATCGCCCTATTAGCCTGACGAGCCTGGTCTGCAAGACCATGGAATGTATTATCATGGAACTCATAAACAAAGACATTGATAACCTCCAAACTCTGAATCCCACCCAGTTCGGGTTTGTAAAAGGAAGATCATGCCTTCTGAACCTGGTCAACTTCTTTGAGGCAGTCACCAATGCTGTAGACGAGGGTAAGGTGGTTCACACACCCTATCTTGACCTCAACAAGCCTTTGACACCATCCCCATTCTGGAATTATAGCTAAATTTACTAAGCTAGGTATAAATTCCTACATCACAAGATGGGTTGCAAACTGGCTCACTGACAGAACCCACACTGTAAAAGTTGCAGACTCCAAATCTGACTTCAAACCAGTGACACGTGGAGTACCACAGGGTTCAGTCCTGTTTGGTATCTACTTCTCTGAAGTACAGGCTAACACAGAAGGCCTCTGGCTAATGAAGTTCGCAGATGACTGCAAACTAAGAACCATAGTCGAGTCCCCAAATGATGTGGACATCCTACAGAAAGGCCTCACTGAGACAGATGCCTGGTGTCAGAGGCATGGCCTGAAGCTCAATGCCAAAAAGTGCATTGTCATCCCCTTTAGTAAAAATTCTGTACCCATGAACTACCACATAAACAGCAGTCTACTTAATGCTGAATGTGTGATAAGACACCTTGGGACCCAGGTGGACAATAGGCTCTCCTTTGATAATCACATCACCACAGTAGTCAGGAAATCCTTCTATGTGGTACACCTCATCACAAAAGGGTTCTCATCCAGGAAAAAAGAGGTAATTGTTCCCCTCTACTCGGCACTCATTAGACCCATTATAGAGTACAATGCCCCTTTTGGAATGTACCTCACAAGACATCTGCAGCAGCTGGAAAGGCCACAGAAGTACCTCACAAAGAGGATTACTGGCCTCAAACAGTTGCCCTACACTGACCGTCTCAAAAAACTCCAGCTTTACTCTGTAGCATATTGCCTACTCTGAGGAGATTTCTGCCTAACATGTAAAGCTATATTAAACCCAGAGCTGTTGAACATGCTACACCTTAAGAAATCCCAATCCCTGCGAGCTACATGCTCTAGGGACCTAAACCTTGTCACCCCAATAAACAGGACATGCTGGAGAGATAGATTCCTGTCCCAGAGACTTCCTATACTCTGGAACAAGCTACCCATCTATGTCAAGCAAAGTTCCTCATTAGCACTCTTCAAGAAAAAAATCTTGATGAGTGGATGGGAAATAGGAAATACACCCCAGGGATCACTTCTGTGGCTCTGCTCCACAGGGGCACAGGAAATTAACTTTCTTGGGTGTGCGTAAGCCAGGGAACCTTGTTGACTAGGCTTACTTAGGCCCTTGGGGCAATAGTCTAGTACCTACCTATGAACCTATGAACCAAATTAGAACAATGATGCACAAGCCTGTGCACAATGACAGACAACCTAGAGAACCACATTTAAGTGACAGAAAGCACAGACATGGGCTGCAGTTAAAAGTATGTATTATTTCTTAATGTCCAGTTTAGGTGGGAAACATGGCAGTAACACTTGGCCATGTGTGCTGATCACAGGTTACAATTGCTTGATTACTCTGAAGTCTCAGCAGAGCTTGTCTACAGCGCATGGTTCTTTTTTCTATGTTTTTTAGGATTCTCAGCCAGGAGCTTTGTTGTTTACAAGTTCCAGTTTTCCCTGTGGTCTATTGTTTTTCCTTATGGGAGGGTTACATCTTACCCCCCCCCAAAAGCTGGAAAACTATTGTGCCTCAACTCAAGGATCTGTGCTTATATATATATATATATATATATATATATATGTGTATATATATATATATATATATATATATATATATATATATATATATATATATGTACACACACATACACATATATATATATATATATATATATATATCTCAGTTACATTTTAGATAATATAGTCCCACGTCTGGGCATCCACTTGGGTGGTTTATAGCATTCATAACAATGACAGTATGGCACACAAATAGGTTCATAGGTTGGTACTAGGCTATCGGCCCTAGGGCCTATACAAGCCTAGCCATAACAATTACCTGGCTATTTCTTCCTACACTGTTTACTTCCCTGGACCCCTGTCTAGCAGGGCGGCTAACTTGATCCCCGGGGTGAATTTCCTTTCTCCCATGCAATCATCAAGGTTCCTTTTGAAAAAGGCCAAAGAGGCGTTCTGCTTGACATGTATAGGCAATCTATTCCAGAGTCTGGGGAGTCTCTGGGTCAGGAACCTATCCCTCCCGCATGTTTTGTTTATTGTGATGACAAGGTTTAGATTCCTCGTATGTGTGGCTCTAAGGGATTGGGATTTCTTTAAGTGTAGCATGTCCAACAGCTCTGGGTTTGACATGACCTTGTATGTTAAGCAGAAATCGCCTCAGAGTAGATATGCGACAGAGTATAGCTGGAGTTTTTTAAGGCAGTCAGCACAGGGCATCTGCTTTAGGCCTGTGATTCTTTTAGTGAGGTATTTCTGCGGCCTTTCCAGTTGTTGCAGATGTCTTGAGAGGTACATACCAAATGGGGCGTTGTATTCTATAATGGGTCTAATGAGGGATGAGTACACTGGGACAATGACCTCCTTTTTTCTGGATGAAAAGCCCTTAGTGATGAGGTGTGCCACATAGAAGGATTTCCTGACTGTTGTGGTGATGTGGTTATTGAAGGTGAGACTACTGTCCACCTGTGTCCCTAAGTCCCTTATCACACTTTCGGCTCTGGCACCATGCATCTGTTTCCGTAAGGCCCTTTTGTAGAGTATCCACATCATTTGGGGATTCAATAATGGCTCCCAGTTTGCAGTCATCTGCGAACTTTGTTAGCCAGAGTCCCTTAGTGTTGGCCTGTACTTCAGAGAAGTAAATGCCAAACAAGAGAGGTCCCAGGACTGAACCCTGAGGTACTCCACTTGTCACTTGTCTGGAGCTGGATTTGGAGTCAGCTACTTTTACCGTGTGGGTTCTGTCAGTAAGCCAGTTGGCAACCCATCGAGTGATGTAGGGATTAATGCCCAGCTTAGTAAGTTTATCTATGATTCTAGAGTGGGGGATGGTGTCAAAGGCCTTGGCAAGGTCCAGATAGGCTGTGTGGACTGCTTTACCCTTGTCCATGGCTCTGGAGACTGATTCGAAGAAGTTAGTCAGGTTCAGGAGACAAGATCAGCCCTTCACAAACCAAAACTTGGTGGGGTCCAGTGTTTGAAGGTTGCCAGTGTGTTTGTTTATAAGTTCTATGATAATACGTTCCATGGCCTTGCAGATCAGGCTCATCAGACTGATGGGGCGGTAGTTCCCGGGATCCAAGGTGGATCCCCCCTTGTGGAGTGGGATAACTGTAGCTGTGCGCCACTCAGTGGGCATGAAGCCTGAGGTGAGGGTATGATTAAACATGACACTTAGGTGAGGTGCCAGTTCATTTTGTAGTTCATGTAGTACACAGCCCGGGATGTCATCTGGTCCCATGGATGCTGTATTCTTAGCTTTGGAGACTGCATTTTTACCTGTGTGGCCGTTATTACTGGAATTTGGCAATCTTCCGGTATTGAGATGGGCCATTTAAGGGGTGAGGGGGGGTGAAGTTGGCACTGAATCGATCTTCCAGGATATTGGCAATATCCTTGGGATCAGTATATTTAATGCCATTTTGTTGTAGCTCAGAGCAGATCTGGGCATTGCCATTTAGATTCTTGACATAGTTATAGAATGCCTTGTGGTTGTCTTTGGAATCTTTGGCAATTTTATTTTCGTAACTAGCTTTGGAGGATTTTATGAGGGATCTCAGCTTCTTACTGAGGCTGGTAAGGGAGGTTTTTGCATCCTGGGATTTTCCTCTTTTCTGCAACAGTTCCTTCCTTTTGTTGTAAAGTTTGTTTATGGCAAGGGACCACCAGATTGGCTTCCTTTTTTTGGAGGAGAGCATCTTTATTCTATTTGGGATGGCACGATTCATGCATGAGTGGATGTGCTTGTACAGTGTCTTAGTGTAGGACCCAGCAGTCGAACTTTCAGTTTCCGTCTGCATGGGTGTCATGAAGTTTGTAACTTCTGACTTGAGTAGCATGAAGTTGGCTTTGGAGAAGTTTTTTATTGAGGTTTCCTTACTGGGGGGTGGGGGTGGGATGTGGATGTTAAGGGTGATTAGCTTATGGGCTGACCTGACCAATGAGGGGGTGACTATAAGTGTGGAGCATCGATTTCCCATGTTGGTAATGACCAGGTTTAGGATATTGGAGCCCCTGGTGGGACTATGCATTAGTTGATCCAGGGCATTGGAATTTATGAATTCCAAGAACCGTTGGGCAAAGGTGTTGGTACATGAGTAGTTTTCCCAGTTAATGGCAGGGTAGTTTAAATCACCCAGTATTAGGGTGTTTGGTTGTATATTAATATTTTCCAGTATGTTTAGAAAGGTGTAGTGAGAATCTTGGGGCATGGTGGGGGATCTGTAGAAAGCTACAATTTGGATTGCAGTCTTACCTAGTGTTAGTTGCACCTGGAGAATTTCAATGAGAATATGAAATGATCTCCATGATACTGTTGCTCTTTTGTGTTGTCCTTATGTGCACTCTATTTCAGCATCACAGGATGCTTTGTGTCACAAAAATTAGTAAAGTTTGAGTGATACCACCTTAGAATTGAATCCAAGAGAAAAAGGAACATGAACTTCTTCACTGTGTGTTTTAACTGTTAACACAACAGGGAAACCGGCATTCCAAGTGTGTAGGTTAAGGACTACATATTCATATGAGAGAGGAAATATGCCAACGTCTGACAATCCTGTTGTCACTGTTGCACTATACAGTGTTCCTTTATTGGCATAATAATTTGAAACAAATATGATTGTGGAAAAAGTTCTCACTGCATTGATTAATATTTTCACTGCTAACAGTTGTGTGCCAAAGGCCAGGCTTATTGGCACAGACAATGGCAAAGTCTTAGCACATGCGTAATTGTTTTTTGAATTTTTGCCATAAAATGTGAACTGTCAGTTGTCTACATTCCTGAACAGTGGCAATGCTCCATGTCAACTATGGCATTAAGAATGGGAAACACCACAGTTGTTGTCCATGTATGTGATGTGCTGTTTAAACTAACAACATTATTTGTTTATGGGAGAGCAAATATTGACGAAAGGACCGTACAAATTATACAGGCGACAATATTGGGGAGGGTGGCCTAATGGTTAAGGAGTTTGTCTTACAAACACAAGGTGCAGGGTTTGAGTCTCACAAGGGATAATTAGCTAGGCTTAAAATGGCTCGCAAGGACAGTTAGCTTAGTACTAACCTATAACCTAATATTCTCCCCAGCACATTTCAGGACAATGTACACCTGATCATTACAAAGAGATGTCACTGAAGCAGTGTTCATATACTTTAAACCTTGTGTTGCTGTGCTCTTTATAAGTACACTAGTGTAAGATCTTACTCTTGGGATATCTTGCCTAATGTTTTGCCAGCATACCAAAGCCTTTACACCTTCCGGGCATCATACATCAGATGTATGTCCTTACATACAAAGCATAAGGTACATACGTGATGTACGGATGTTTAATCCTCAGAGCTGAAGTGCCCCAGAAAAAAATAGAGCAACCCCAGAGAAGGTAGTAACCTACATCCAGGAAAGGAGGGTGGG
This sequence comes from Protopterus annectens, assembly GCF_019279795.1. Taxonomy (NCBI): domain Eukaryota; kingdom Metazoa; phylum Chordata; order Ceratodontiformes; family Protopteridae; genus Protopterus; species Protopterus annectens. The sequence continues at coordinate 1,210,896,725 of NC_056731.1, forward strand.
AGTGTGGCCTAATGGTTAAGGTGTTTGCCTTACAAACACAAGGTGCAGGTTTGAGTCTCACAAGGGATAATTGGCTAGGCTTAAAATTGCTTGCAAGGGCAGTTAGCTTAGTACTAATCTATAAACCTAAAAAAAAAGGGTGGGGGGGAGAAGGAGAAAAATATGGAAGATAGATTCCTCAACTAGAAGGAGGCGAACAGAAAGGTGGGAGGGACAGAATACTGCAACAGTAAGAAGTAGTACATCTAATATTATCATAAGATCTGAAACAACTGTACTATGTCCTTCCTTACCACAGTGGCAGTTTTCTTTACTCATCAGAGAGTACAAAAGCTGCTGGAAGGTATTGGAGGAGGAAGGCAGAAAGAGCTTCCACAAGCTCATGATGAATGGCCCTGGCAAAACCTGCGCTGGCCCTGGCAGTGACATCCAACTTGCAATGTTTGGTAATAGTGCAAACAGAAGACCAAGTAGCAGCTTCCAAGATGGATCTAGTATCCAGACCATTGTAAAAAACAGAAGAGGTCACTGCCCTAGTAGAATGAGCACAAAATAGAAGAGGAACGCTGCTTGCCATGAAAAGTATAATGAAATAAATGGCCTTAGAAATCTAGGAGGAGAAAGCTTACTTACACACCCCTAAACACAATTTCCTGGCATGAAAGGAAATAAAAATTTGCTTAAATTCCCTGAAATGCTTTGTCTTACCCAAGTAATATCTGAGCTGTCTATGTAAATCCAGTGCATGAAGAACCCTCTCACTAGTAGTCTGTGGAGAAATGAAAAAAGAAGGAAGATGAATGGACTGATTCATGGACAAATCATTTACTACCTTGGGCATAAAAGAAGGGTTGGTGTGAAGAGACATCCTTTGTGAAATAAAAAAGGAGGAACCACCATGATTGTCTGACGTTCAGAGACCCTCTTGGCAGAAGTAAGAGCTGCTAACAATACAGTCTTCCAAGTACAATGTTGTACGGAAAAGAAAAATAGAGCTCAAAAGAGTGCTGAGTCAAGTTTTCAAAAACAAACTTGGGGTCCCAAGAAGAAGAAAAAGGGTTCTTAGAGACCTGATAAGAATGATGTGTTCTAAAGATGGTTTGACTTCAAAACTAGAAGCCAAAGGAGAATTCAGAAGCAGACAGGTGGAAATGACTGAGAAATGAACTTTAACAGATGAATATGCCAAACCAGAATTGAGCAGTTCACACAAATAAGAAAGGTCCATGCAGACCTCCACAGAAAAAAGAGTTCAGGTCATGCTTGAGACACCAAATAGAAAATCTCTTCCATTTAGTCACATAGAATTTTATAGTAGTGAGTTTTCTGGCTTACAGCAAAACCCAAAACACATCTGCAGAAAATTTGTGCCTGAAAGGACTCAAAGCCTTTCACTCAAGTGTCAGTTGAAAAGTGAACAAGTGAAGGTGAATGAAAGATCCTTTGTCTTTTGTGAGAAGATCCATCCTGTGTGGTAACTTGGGATGATTGCCCATGGCCAGGTGAAATAGAAGGGGAACCATTGTTGTCTGGGCTAAAAGAAAGTCACCAACAAGATTTTGGATGTGTCCCACATGATCTTGTGCAGGACCTTTGATAATAGAGGAAGAGGGGATAGGCCATTTCCCTTCCAATAAAAAAGACATGGTGTTCACTTTCCATGCCAGAGGACCTCACACTTTGAAATGGAATTGGGGAAGTTGTCTGTTCAAGTGGTAGGCAAAAAGATCTACCTCAGGAATACCCAGCTGATGTACAATGTCCAGCATCACCTCCCTGTGAAGTATCCATTCACAGGGATTGGTCCTAGACCTGCTCTGAGAGTCTTCCACAAGATTGTGCTCTGAAGTTATGCAAACCACCTGAAGAACCAAGCAAGGGCACCAGAACCATAGGGCAATGGGAAGGGAGACCCCCCCCCCCTACTTTTATAGCTGCAAAACAATCTTCACTAATTACCAGGCAATTGGCCATGAGACTTCAACAATTAAAAAAAAATAAAAAAAACTCCACGGTGGCAGCTCCTTTAAGACCCATGCATGCATTGCATGCCAACACTGAAGTCCACTCCTTACTCACATGCGTGGAATTTAAATTAGCTGCTCCATTAAGCAAGTATTTTAGGTACAGAGCTATACTGCCTCACCGAATGTTTATGCTGATCACTTCTGTCAGGTAAGAAGAGTTTTGGTTTTGTTGTTGCCTGAGTGTTTTCTTATTGCTGAAATCATCACATTTTGTTGTTGCCCGTTTCAGTACAGTTTTCTGCTCCCAAGTGTTTTGCTGGTTCTTCTCTGCTTCCAAGTGTTTTGCTGGTTGGAGCATTAAGAGTTCAGGTTAATGTAAGTTGATTTTTATATGTATGTTTCCATTGCTGAGTTTGGAACATGGTTGCCTAGCTTTATTTCTTTTACAGGGCAACCAACAGTGTTATGGCACTTTTTTGATTAGAAAGTTGCAGCATTCAAACAATGCAGTTGTGAAGATGAACGTTTTTGTTGCATTGTTGCATGGTACACTATGTTATTTGCATTGTAGACATTGTTACTTGTCAAGACAAATTAGAAAACTTGGGTAGAAAGGGTAATGGTGATACCACATGATGCACACCAGGCTTTCATCTGTGTTCATTATGTTTTAATCAGAATTACAGTTCTGTTTTGTTAGCATTTGAAATTAAAAATCTGAGAGCTATTCGTTTTATCTGAAAATAGTGCAGTAAGAAAAATGGTATAATAAGGCAGTAAGGATCAAAAACACAATGGTTTTAAAGACTGAGTATATTGTCATATATGTTTAGCAGACACATTTTAGTAGCTGCTTCAGACTGGATTGCTTTGTGGTTGGAGAAAGTCCTTTTTGTACAGG
>NC_056731.1:1210904592-1210997092 GCF_019279795.1 Protopterus annectens
ATAATACATTTTTTTTGTGTTTAACTAAAGGCCATGACTTTGGCACCAGTTATTTGCAGTTGTGAGACCTTCTTGCAGTATGTTATCATCTGGAGAGTCAATGACAGCACCCAAATTACACTCATCCACAAACTTGGTCAGCCAAAAGCCCTTTGTCTTTGCCAGGACCTCTGAGAAGTAGATGACAAACAGTAGGGGTCCCAGGACAGATCCCTGGGGAACACCACTAGTGACAGGTCTGCTATCGGAAGTGGTGGCACCTATTTTGACCTTGTGGGTCCTATCTGTGAGCCAGTTGGCCACCTATCTGATGAGATAGGGATTAACACCAAGTTGTGTTAGCTTTTCAGTGATGCCCGAGTGGGGGATTGTGTCAAAGGCCTTGGCCAGGTCAAGGTAAGCTGTATGTACTGTCTTTCCCTCATCCAGAGCCTTGGTGACAGTCTCAAAGAAGTCAGCTAGGTTCAATAGACAAGATCTGCTACTACGCAGAATAGCCTGTTTACTGCACACTGAAACTAGATGAGCAATAGCTATAAAAGTTTTACTTCCAAGATTAGAATACATATTGCCAGTCGTATCTCAGATCTTCTTACTGCTTACTGAAAACAAAACTCACAGGTTAATGTAACTCCTAATATTGAACTCCACTGTGTTATACTGCACTAAACAAAGTGGCTCTCAGTTACCAACAGAGCTCACTGCTTATTAAAGGTAATTATACATTGTTTAGTACTCAAGAATGTGTATGAAGATCCCGTTGTAAATTGACTTTTCCCAACAAACAAGTCTGGTCAGCAAATCCCTGTAAACATTTCCAAAAACAGACAGCACAGCCTTTCCTCTGGGCAGCAGAAGCAGCTGCATCTAAGTGTTCACAAAGCATTGAAAACAAACACTTTGGACAGCTGCCCCATTCTTACCTGCATAAACTAGTGAGAACAATCTCAACTCAAGGAGTTACAGCTGTCCTCTTCACTTCTCAGGCTACAGCCAAGGGAAAAGGAAGTTTGTCCTTCCAATCTGCATCCACCACAAAAGGAAAAAAAATATCGTGATATGAGGAGTCCACAAGCATCCTCACATAATCAGTAGGATGCAGGCGGACTCCTTGCTCACCATTAAAAAAAAAAAAACAAATAAAAAAAGAACATATAATTACAAAATAAAAATAGAAATGTCTTGCAAAATGCCAGCCAAGGGAGAATCACTTTTTAAATAAAGTGACTCCCCCTAGAGTTTAGCAAGCCTTTTTTAGTTTTGCTTATATGCCGTACATGCATTAGCATGTACTAACTAAATCCATGTACAATACATGCTTCACACATCTCTTTCTTATGCAGATCAGCAGAAGAACATTTAAGTTCCTTTAAACAATGGCATTATTTAGAAAAGGTAAAAATTATTTTCTTAAATAATATCATTGTATAATGGCAACAACTGACTCCTCAGTGTGGGTAATGCTGGACTTAAGCATGATGGGCTTTGTTTAATCACTCAGGCTTTGCCTCATGATCAAACCATGCCAACAGCGGGTAAATCCAGTATTACCTTCACTCCGTCATGGGTTATTGCTAAAACAAAATTTAAACTTCTACATGAAAAATATTGCACACCTTTGAAAAACAAATTTCATATAAGAAATTCTATGCACTCTTATAAGTCCAGAAATAATATACTTTCAGAAACTATTATTTAAAACAGCAAGAATTGAAAAAGCCTTTCCCAAAGCAAGCCCTGCTTGCTGGAATAAATCACCTTATAAACTCGGAAAAATAAGAGTACCTGTCTCTATTTAGGAAGCATCTTATGATCTATTTCATGAAAGAAAACAAATACATTGTTTTAATGATTCAGGCAAACCATTGTACAAATACTTGTGACAACTATAAATAAGCATCATTGCTTTTTCTAATCCTACAAAACATCTGCAGTTGCTGCTCTGTAAATAATGTAAATACCTCTCAACAGAAATATCAATATGTATAGTAACCATGCATACATATCAGTGCTTACTATAATTGTAAATATTTTTCTACAAGAATGTTGTAAACTATACCCAAAATTGTCATCAGAGGCAGATTTTTGTAAAAGAAGCCATGGGTAGGATGTTACTTATGTGTTTTTCAAATACTGGTATATGGTCTTTGAAACGTATAGCTGAAGTTTGTCAGTTTAATGTATGTCAGTGAAATGTTAAGTTGAATTTACTGTTAACCATATACTGTGTTGTTCCGTAGGTTAGCAAATGTACCTAACCATATGACATGTAACAGACTACTGTTAGATGTATAAATGCTCTGTGCCGTAGCATATGTTTCCAACTTGTATTATTGCAAAACACTTTGCTTTGTGACCTATGTCACTACTGAAAAACAGAAGTTATGTACTTACCATAACGTTCCATGTTTGTTGTCCATCCTGCCTTCATTCTTTGCTGGTTGGGTTGGAATCGAGAATTGGTTCTGACTTAGCCTTTCTAAAGCTCGAGAGCTTCTACTGGCTCGAGGCTAAACCCTATCCCATCATGCTGTGGGAACTATACCCAGATCTTGTTTGCAATTACTAAACAGAAAAAAAAATATATATATATATATATGCATATATATATATATATATATATATATATATATGTTGTTTGTCTTTTGGCTTTTCCCGGTAAGGGGTCACCACAGTGGAAATCTGGTCTGCTAATGATTGGCAGTAGATTTTTACGAAAGGCCAAGGTGCCAGCTCGATGCCCAACCTTCAACGAAGGCACGCCCATTTACACACGCATGTCTTTCGAACGCTACCCAACCGCGGGGAGGACATGCAGACTCAACACAGAAGGCACTCCTAAGCCCAGCTGAGAATCAAACGGGAGAACCTCTTGCTGTGAGGTAACAACGCTACCGCCGTACCACCGCGGCATTCATATGTATATATATATATATATATATATATATATATATATATATATATATATATATACACAAACATATATATATATATATATATATATATACAAAGGAATGCGCCCATAACATTTGCCATTGGACTGAGGAAGGAAATCAGAGATCACAAGTTCCAATCCAACAAAATCCTCTCTATCCTCCACGTCAGGGGGTGGGACGCAAGAATAAAGGTGAGATGGACAACAAACATGGAACATTATGGTAAGTACATAACTTCTTTATGTTATGTTGTCCTATCTTGCCTTCATTCTTTGCTGGTTGGGACAGCATCCTTAGCACCTTCTTTCTTGGGTGACTCAAGGGAACAACTCTGCAGAACAGTGGATCCAAAGGAAGCCCTGTCCCAGGAGGTCAAATCTACTTTGTAATGAGTGATAAAGGTATGAGGTCTTACCCATGTGGCTGCAGCACAGATTGAATCCATAGGTAATCCAGCCTGGAAAGCCAATGAGGTAGCAATGGTTCTTGTTGAATGACCTTTCATTTTACCAGGCAGAGGTTTATTGAAGCGCCCTTCTTATCTGAAAAAGATACAACCAGCTGATCTGATTTTCTGAATTCCTTTGTCCTGTCTAGATAGAAACTTAGTTGTCTATGGACATCTATTTGGTGCAGTTTATATTCTGCCTTGTTGCCATAACTCGGGAAGAAAACAGGTAGATCAATAGATTGATTCAAGTTCGTCTTGGAACAAACTTTAGGAATGAATGATGAATTAGTTCTAAGGGAAATTCTATCCTTATGAAAAACTAAGTAGAGGGGCATATAGATAACACTTGGAGTTCCAACACCTGCCTTGCTGATGTGATAGCCACCAAAAAGACTGTTTTCTATGTTAGGAACTTCGGTTGGCAAGATGAAGCCGGTTCATAAGACAGAAGAAATAGAGTGGACAAAACGAAATTGAGGTCCCAACGAGCTGGTGGTTCTTTAACTGGGGGCCTTAGCAAAAACGTACCTCTCAAAAAGGCCTTGCACAGACTATGGGACATTCATTTTGAGTCCCATCTCTCCAATGTGGTAGTTAGAAATCACAGTCAGTTGAACTCATATGGTTGCCACTGCTGCACCCTCATTGAAAAGTTGAGCCAAAAAGTCTAAGATGGATGTTATGGGGGCTGTGAAAGGATCAATGTGGTTGTTGAGAGCCCAACAAGAAAACCTCTTCCATTTGCTAGCATAAAGCTTTCTAGTTGTTGTCTTATGGGATGAGATAAGAATATGTTTTACCACAGGAGATATATCTGGAAGCCTGGCTAAGAGTGGAAGTGGAGCAGCCAAGCTTTCAATTTGAGGGTTTTGATCGAGGGATGAAGAGCCCCTGATGAATGAGTCAGATGGTCTGGAACTGGGTCCAGAATCCATGGATCCTCTTGTAGATGGGGCCATAAGAAAGGGAAACAAATCTGAAGATGCCAGTACGGGGCAATAAGTATTAACCTGCTTCTCAACTTGTTGGCTTTCTGTAGAACTTTTGGGATTAAGGGGAATGGGGGAGGCGTAAAGTAGACTCTGGGGCCAATTGTGTATGAGTGCATCCCTTGGGGACTCCCCCAGAGGGAGGATCAGGACAAAGTAGCTACTGCATTTGGCATTCATGGATGTGGCAAAAAGATTGCAGCAAGGCTGGTCCCACTTGCAAAAAATCTGTTCCGCAGTTTTCTGTTTCAGGGGCCACTCATGAGGCATTAGAATCACTCTGCTGAGTTTGTCTGCTGTCATGATGGATTTCCCCAGGATATGTGTTGCTTTCAGAAAATGTTGGGAAGAAACTACCCACTGCCATACTCTTTATGGCTCTTGATATAGGGTGTAAGACCTGGTTCCTCCTTGTTGGTTTATGTACCACATCACTGACATATTGTCTGTCTGGATTGCAATTGTTCCTAGTGGAAGGGAGTCCTGGAATGCCTGCAGTACCAAAAGCATCGCTCTCATCTCTAGGAAATTGATATGCAAGTGGTTCTCAGATTCCTGCCAAACTCCTTGGACAGTCTTCCTCAGATAATGCCCCACCTAACCCTATCTGGGAAGTGTCCATGGTCACCATGGCTATTGGTTGGGGGGGGATGAACAGTCTGCCCAAAATTACCCGAGGGGAATGAAGCCGCAAGCGTAGGTCCCTTTTGCAGGAATCTATGATCTGTGGGACATGGGTAACTCCTGCATGGACCATTGGGTGAAAAGTAACCACTGAAGAACTCTCATGTGTAAGTGTGTGAGAGGCACCAAAGATATTGCTGCCGCCATGGTACCTAAGATTTTTAGAACAATCCTTGCTTGTACTCTCTGCTTGGTCAGGAGATTTTTTTACTTGCTGGTGTAGTGTTTGTATTCTGTCAGGAGGAAGTTTTGCCACCATTTCTCTTGTATTTAAGTCTGCCTCGATAAATACAATATGCTGTGATGGCAACAAGGCAGACTTTTTGAAGTTTATTATAATGCCTAGTTGGGAGCACAGGTGGATGGTGGTGTCTCTTGCTCTGGATAGTACATGCTCGGTGGTGGTGGTTAGGAGCCAGTAATCCAAATATGGAAACTCCCAGAATCATAGACATCTCAAGTGAGCCATTACTACTGCCATGCATTTGGGGATCACTCTTGGGGCTGTAGTGAGACCAAAGGGCAGAGCTCAGAATTGGTAATGAATGGCTCCCAGCCAAAAGCACAAATTACTCCGGGATCGCCTGTCCATTTTTATATGGTAGTACACATCCTGGAGATCTATCGAGCATATCCAATTGTCTTTCCCCAGAAAGGGGAATATTGATTGCAGTGTCACCATCTGGAACTTTGATTTTTTACCGACTTGTATAGTTTGCTGAGATCCAGAATGGGTCTCCAGTCCCTTGTCTTTTTTGGAACTAAAAAGAACCACGAGTAAGTTCCGGATCCAATTTGGTCTGAGGGGATGACTTGGATGACTCTTTTTCTAACAATCTTTGGACTTCTAGGGTTGCTTGGTCCCTCTGTGTGTGGGTGGAACATCCGGGAATTACCTTTTTTATGGATGGGGAGAGGAAAAGGGTATGGAATAGCCTCTTGATATGATCACCTGTACCCATTTGTCATTTGTTATATTTAGCCAGACATTTGGGTACAGTGACAAGCGACCCCCAACTGCCTTCAGAGGTGGACAGATGGGCCTCCTTTCAGGAGTGCTGGAAGGGCTTACCAAGGAATGTATCCCTGTCACCCTGATTTGCGGACCCCCTCTGTTGTGAAGTCGGTGTCTTCCATTGCTGTTTCCCCCCTGCCACTGGGGGAAGAATCACCATGAGCATCCGGAAAAGCTCTTTGGGATTTATGGAATCACACCCCCCCCCCCCCTTTATGGCCTTTAGGGTAAGGCCTGCTAGGGAGGGAGAAATGGGCTCCCACAGCAGAAAGAGTCTTTCCTTCTTGCTCACACCTGGTAAGAGTCTCTTTTTCTTTTGGCCCGAACAAGGATGAGCCATCAAATGGGGCATTGATAAGGAAGACTTGAAGGGCTCTGCAAACTCGCTTAAGCACATCCAGGAATGTACCCTTAGGGAGATTCCTGTACCTGCTGCCCTACTCACTGCATCAGCCACATAGGAGATAAGCCGCATGGAAGAGTTAACCACCAAATTTAAGGTAGTAAGCTGAGAGGTGACTTTATTGGAAACTTCTGCAACTTCTGCAACTTCTGAACCTTGAAGGGTATCTCCCATCTCTTTCAGGAATTCCCTCTGAAGTCTGGTAAAATGGGCCAAATAATTCAGCGACCTGGGGGTGAAGGCTGCTGATGAAAACATACACTTTCCATATCTGTCCATCATTCGAGATTCCTTATTCGGCAGGTGGACAGATGAGGAAGTCTCAGACAATTCCTTTTTTGGTGGCTGCCACCACCACCATAGCATCTACTGGGACATCCTTTGTCAGGAATTCCTTGTCAGAGGACACTGTAATAAACTTATTTGGCCTACTCATAACAGGTTCCACAGACTCTGGAGAACTCCACGCATTTCGGCTGACTACATTCAGGAGCTGATCAAAAGGTGGAGTCACCCAAGAGGTGGAAGGGTGAGACTCAAAAGCTTCCAGGTACACTGACTCATCCTCAGAAGGATTAATGGCTTTCCAGCCACCCCACTGTTTAAGAATCTCCAGGATGTCTGCAAAGGAGACATCTTCAGAGGGAGACCATGGGGACTCTTCCAAATTATCCAGGTTGGTGTCTGAGGTGATGGACTCATTTGGGGAGTCTATGTGCTTCCTCTTGCACAATCTCTTCCAAGGGACTTCCTCAGAGGGGTACTCTGGTGAAGTTTCAGACGAGATAGTTTCACCTGTAGGGGCTTCCTGGGGCTTAGGGTCGCTGCACGTGGGGGGAGTGATGGTCCTGATACTGACAGAGGTGCCATTGGAGGAAGAGTACTTGAACTCAAAAGTGGAGCCATCGGGGGTGACAGCACTCTCTCCATCAACTCAAAAGCCCCCTCACCCCACTCCAAGGGAGTCCCTGGTTCTGAAGACCTGGAGGACCGACCATGGAGCAGAGCGGTTGGCTCCGACACTGATGTAGGAACCGAACTCAGCCACATAGAAGCCCCAAGAGGAAGAATTGGCTCGGACAGCTGTCCGATCCAACTCCCCTCTTCAGACCCAATGGAAGAACATCAGCTCCTAGACTCCTCAGGTCCCAATGGCACTGAGGTTGCCAGAGCAGATGTCGGAACCGATGATACTGTAGGAGGTCTCAGTTCCAACGTTTCCACTACTATCGGGCCCAAGCCGTCTGTCTCTGAATCAGCTCGGAGGAGGAATCAAAGAAGGGGATGGTGTCTTTGTCAGCTCCGGTTCCTTATGGGTCAGAGTTGACAACATTTTTACCAGCACCGGTGTATGAAGTAGTCTCTTCACCACCCGCTCCATGTCATCATCAGATAGACTCCTGGAGGAATGGGAGGACAATGATGGTGATCTCGCCCTCTCTAGGAGCAGAGATCTCAAAGTCGGAGTAATCGGCTCCAATACTGAGGACTGTCTCCTTACTTGGAACTCTTTGGTTCCGTAACCATCAAGAGGTAGCCTTTTTGGGGCCAAGAGCCTTTGGTTCGAAGCTAGGTGATTTTGCCATAAATTTTTTAGGTGTCTCCAAAGCCGGGGCTGATTTAAGAGTTCTTTTGCTTGACTTGTCCAATTTAGTGGAAGGAGGAGAAGGAGATTTGGAACTTTGAGATCCTTCCAAAGCATCCAACCCCCTGAGGATAAGCTTATTCTTATGCTGAAGAAGTACCCGACTGCTAACAGCATGGCAAAAAGCGCAAGATTCTTGTAAATGGAGGGCACCCAGACAATAAACACAACTAGTGTGCTCATCAGTAATAGACATTTTCTGACTGCATTTATCACATTTCCTGAAGCCAGACTGCTTCGGATATAAACACACAAGAAAACCTTAATCTCAAAAAAACCCCCAGATATTAACAACACGGAGACACTGCTACTATGCGAGAGAGAACCCTCTAACTAAAAATGGACTCTCTTTGTGGCTACGGAGAAAACAAACGGAAAAGGTGGGGAAGTGGCCGACTAACTAAATGGGCCGCTAGGAGCCCTCTAATTTAAACAGACTACCTAAAGAGGAAAAAGCTCTCTAACTAAAATGAGCTTATGTTGTGGGATAGGGAATTACGGCAATACAGTAAGGCCTGACGAAAAAGGGACAATGGCCAACACAGTAACGCGGGAAAGCCCAGTCAAAGGCTGTAAGTGAGCTAAGGAAAACCTGAAACTAACAATTATAACAAATTTTAGCAATTAGTATAGAAAAAGTAACAATAATAAAAACTTAGTCAGGCGCCAGTCAGAAATCACCCAATTTGCTTGAGTGGAAAATGAGATATGGGTATAGTTCCCAGAGCATGATGGGATAGGGTTTAGCCTCGAGCCAGTGGAAACTCTTGAGCTTTAGAAAGGCAGAGTCGGAACTCATTCTCAGTTCCAACCCAACCAGCAAAGAATGAAGGCGAGATAGGACAACATGACATCAAACTTCATACCAGTTCATTTACCTAGTTAACAAATGTTAAATTATATAAACATTGTAGCTACCTTTCCACTGTACAGTATGAAAATGAACTGCCTTACTTTGCTCTGTAAATATTTACTAGTGTGCAGGTAAAAACTTACAAGCTGGGTTTTCAGTGTACAAGAAATGGCTCAGTGACTCTCACCATTCTTATCACCAGCAAAAATAATTCTGTCCTCTTCTGCAGTAGTCACTCCAAACAGTTAAACACATAGTCACTAAATATAACTAGAGTCAAAGGTGATGCAGTTCCCTATGCAAGTAAATTAAAGTACTTTTGAGTCATCCCTGACTACATACTCTCCATCAAAAGTCAAATAATCAATACTGCTTAGAAGTACAGTTGGCTACGAGGCAGCATTTACTGTATATAATTCTTCCTTAACTAGTTATCCAGGCCAAGCATGTGGCCTCCCTTCTTCATTGTAAGCTAGTCTATGCATGTATTCCCTCTTTCTGTCACTTATTTAAGCTTGCAAAAGTGTACCAAAAGAACACTAATTAAATTCTAGGTTCTATGTCAAGAACACACTGCAACCTACTTCAGGCTTCATTGCTTGGTCTTTTAAAACAAGCAGCTCTATTGCTTTTTCAGTTCTGCTTCCCAGTTTTTGAACTTTACAACCAGTTCATCACTTGCTATTTCATATAATGCTATCACTCTTCCCGCAATTTCAGATTTAGGACTAACTCCTTGTGAAAACGTGTAACCAGAATGCATATGGGGATATGCTTTTCAGAAACTCATAGGTTCAGACTAGAATTAGCTCTGCAATCCAATCAAGAGAATCCCTTATTTGCTCTCATAAAAAAATCTTGTACTTTTTTTGTTGACATTATGAACTGAAGGTATAAATGATTTAATAAAATGTTATTAACATCAGACAGGTGTTCTGGTTGTAACTTCACCTGTCAACCTAATAATGTCTTTTTTTAATTTGATGTGTTTATTCACAGCAATTAATGGAGTCTGTATTATGATCTATACATGCATACACATGAGCTCCTACACACACACACACACACACACACACACACACACACACATGCACTTATTAGCTTTAATGCAATACTGTACTATTTAGACTAATGTTTACAGTTTATGTATCCTATCCTGTTTTGGGGTACTTTATTTAGCATTGTGATTAGTTTATATTTTTATTTAGTATTGTATTAATCAAAGTTTTATTTGCACTCTGTATGTCAATGTTTTGGGGGCTTTTGTCTCCCAAGTCTTCATTGAAAATTGCCTTTAACCCAGATGGACATCTCAGTTGTTGAAACATAACATGAATAAATAAATAAATAGCCAAATGTAAGTACTGAGGTATTTCATTTTATTTTTCGTGATTATAAATAGCATTGGGTGAGCAGTATAACACAATGTGTAGATGCTGTGTTAATTCTTCATAGTAATGTGTTTGTGATAAAAGATCCCATATCATTTTGATTGTTTGAAAAGCACTGTTTTGTGATACACAATCCCCCCCAAAATAAATAATGCAAACAAGATATCTGCAACTAACATACATCATAGATGGTTATAAATTTTGCAGTACAGGAGACTGTTGAGGATTTTAGATCAAATTCTTAGTTGCCCTGAAGCACTGCCTGTTTAAGTGACCTGCTCAACTTTGCATAGTAGGCAACTGAGGGAATCAAAACCTGTACTACAGGAACTACAGCTTAGTCAGATGTTCATATTGTTTGTTTGACAAACAATTGAGACCATGTTGATGGAGATTTTTATGTATGGTTGAAGTAATGCAGCCTCAAGAAAGGAGCTCAGTGCATGACCAGATTAATACATCCTGCAAATCTGACATGGAAAAACATGTAATAGAACTTTTATTCCTTCTTAGTAGTTCAATCACCAGTTTCCTAAAGAAACATACACAAAAATGCAAATTAACATAGTTAGGCAAGTAACCAATTGTCAGTTTTATTATTAAACTTAAAGATAACTTAAATAAACATCTTATGTGCATAATACAAATATCAAAACATTATATGAAATATTGAAATATTTGCCCAAAGCAGTATTGAATTAAGAAATCTGACGCTTCTCTGGAATAGACATCCTATTCACTTAAAACGGAGCTCCTCAATGACCCTATTCAAACACAACCTAAATAAATGGATGAGAGACTACAAATTCGCACCTGTGGTGACTGGAACCCATGTCCCTTTGCCTGTGTTGATCAAGACCCACTCCTTTCATAAATTCATTCTGTGAACTGCCCAGAAAGAACAAATGTGGATACTTGGGATTAACATAGCTAGGCTTGTAAAGACTAGGGCTGCTAGCCTAGTAACCTCCTATGAACCTGTGAAACTATACTTCTGTTCTATATGTATGTCTTATAATGTTTAATATGCATGATACATATTGACAATAAGATTAATTTTCTGATTTATATGCTTTGCTATATAGATTGAAATAATAAAACAGCTCTGAATAGTGCAGTCAAGTAAAAAAAAGAACTTACTGTAAATCTGCCAGTCGCTATAGTACTGTAAATACATAATTAAAAATGTGGATACATGGAGTATACACAGTGAGAGCCCAGGAGAACAAACACATCTAAAATACTGCCTGTTTATAGGTTCATAGGTTCATACTAGGCTATCTGCCCTAGGGCATTTATAAGCCTAGCCAGAATGTGTTTGGCTTTCGCCACCCATTTTAAATGAATTTTGCTATGCCCTTTTTCGAGGTTTGTATACTCTGCCTCTGTCTAACAGTGACACAGAAGTGATACCCGGGGTAAACCTACAATCTCCCATCCACTCATCAAGATTCCTCTTGAAGAGAGTCAATGAGGGACTCTGCCAAACCTGGATTGGGATTTTATTCCAGAGTGAAGGGAGCCTCTGGGTTACGAATCTGTCCCTCGAGCATGTCCTATTTATTTCAGTGCTGAGGTTCAAGTCTCTCAAGCATGTAGCTCGATGGGATTTGGATTTTCTGAGGTGCAGCATGTCCATTAATTCTGGGTTGGACATGGCTTTATACGTCAGGCACAGATCGCCTCTGAGCAGGCGGTATGCCACTGAGTAGAGCTGGAGTTTCTTTAACCGGGCAGCATATGGCATCTGTTTGAGCCTTTGATCCTCTTGGTGAGGTACTTTTGGGGTCTTTCCAATTGCTGCAGGTGTCTGGTAAGGTACATCCCAAAAGGGGCATTGTACTCAATTATGGGCCTGATGAGGGATGAGTAAAGAGGCACGATGACCTCCCCGATCTAGATGTGAATCCCTTCATGATTAGGTGGGCTATATAAAATGTTTTTCTAACCACTTTGGCCATGTGGTTGTCAAATGAGAGATTGTTATCAACTTGGGTACCCAGGTCCCTAATTACTTCTTCCGTACTTAATGGATTACCACCTATGTGGTAATTTGTGGGCACTTTGTTTTTGCCAAAGGGGATGACTGTACACTTTTTGGTGTTTAGCTTGAGGCCATGGCTCTGGCATCAGTTGTCTGTTTCTATGAGGCCCTTTTGTAGGATGCTTGTGTCGGCTGGAGAGTCGATTATGGCACCCAGTTTGCAGTCATCTGCAAACTTGGTCAGCCACAGTCCTTCTGTGTTAGCCTGTACCTCCGAGAAATATATACCGAACAAGAGAGGTCCCAGGACTGTGCCTTGTGGGATGCCACTTGTAACTGGTTTGGAGTCTGACATGGCTCCAGCAATTCTAACCATGTGGGTTCTGTCCTTGAGCCAGTTTGCAACCCATCTAGTGACATAGGGGCTTATATTTAAGCTGATGAGCTTATCTATAATGCCCGACTGGGATATTGTATCAAAGGCTTTTGCAAGGTCCAGGTAGGCTGTGTGGACCACCTTCCCCTCGTCAATGGCCTTGGTGACTGTTTCAAAGAAATCGACCAGGTTTAAGAGGCAGGATCTGCCCTTAACAAAGCCGAACTGGGTAGGATCCAGTGTCTGTAGGTCCCCAATATCTTTATTTATGAGGTCCATGATGATCCTTTCCATAACTTTGCAGACCAAGCTAGTCAGGCTTATGGGGAGATAGTTTCCAGGATCCGTTGAGGCACCACCTTTGTGGAGAGGGACCACTGTTGCTGTACGCCACTCTTTGGGTACATATCATGTAGTAAGGCTGAGATTGAACAGTAGTTTTATGTTTGGGTTTAGTTCTTCTTGGAGTTCATGTAGGACGCAGCCCAGGACACCGTCTGGTCCCATTGATGCTGTGTTTTTGCTTTGGAGAGGGCGGCTGTTACCTGAGCATCTGAGATGTCAGGGGGGCAGCACTCTGCTGGGATAGATATTTGCCCTTTTGGTGGGAAAGGGAGAAGTTTGCTGAACCTGTCAGCTAGGATGTGGGCAATGTCTGTGGGTTCGGTGTATTTTTTGTCATTTTGGACTAATTCTGAGCATATCTGGGAATTCCCACCCAGGTTCCTAACATAACTAAAGAAAGCCTTGTGATTATCCTTAGTGTCCTGTGCAATTTTTCTCTCGAAGCTGGCTTTAGACGATTTTATTAGTGCCCATAGTTTTTTGCTAATACTGATCAGAGATGCCTTCCCTTTTTGGGATTTTGCTCTATCATGTAGTAGCTTCCTCCTTCTATTGTATAGTTTGTTTATGGCTGGGGTCCACCAGACAGGACGCCTAACCTTGGAGGATTGGGTCTTGGTTTTATTTGGGATTGTATGATCCATGCATTCCTGAAGGTGTTCATAGAATGTGTTTATAAAGGATTCTGCGGTCTGGGCCGTATTTTCTACAGGCCCGGGGGCTTTGAAGGATTTCACCTCGGTTTTGAGGAGTGTGAAATTTGCTTTAGAGAAGTTTTTCTGGGCAGGGGCTGGGGTCGGGATGTGAATATCTAGTGATATTAGTTTATGGTCTGATCTTACCAGTGAGGGATACACTTCTGGTTTGGAGCATAGAGTCCCCATGTTGGTGATGATCAGGTCCAGTATGTTTTCCCCTCTTGTGGGAGTGACAACAAGTTGTTCCATAGCATTTGAGTTTATAAATTCTAGGAACCTTTGGGCTAGGGTGTTGGAGCTAGAGTAATGCTACCAGTCTATGTTTGGGTAGTTGAAGTCGCCCAATATAATGGTGTTTGGAGAGACCTTCATATTTTCCAGTGTTCTCAGGAAGGCTGAGTGGGGTTCCTGGGTTTGGGAGGGTGGTCTGTAGCAGGCTATAAACTGGAAGGCAGTTTTACCCACTGTTAGTTGCACATGGATAGTCTCTGATGTTTCGTGCTGTGCCACCAACCTGGAGGTGTGGGTATTTTTGACAAATATTAATACTCCCCCTCCTTTTGTGGTTCGGTCCAAATTTTGGGGCCGAAAAACATGGTATGAGGTATAACCTGGTAGTGCTGGGGTGCTCTCAGGAGCCTTGAACCAGGTTTCTGTTACTGCACAGATATCGATGTTCTCCATGCTAAGGAGAGTCGAGTGCGTGCATCTTGAGGTTTAGACTTCTGGCGTTGAGTAGCATTACTCTTAGTTTCTTATCCCTTGTGATACCTATGGAGGTGGGTTTGTCTTTTGAGCCTTGCCTAAAATAAGGCACTATGGGGGAAGCAAGAGCCTTTGCTAATATCCGAATCCCCACGGGTGACAGGTGCAAGCCGTCCCTAGTGAAGCATCGTGGCTTGTCGAGCATGTCATCCCAGGCAGACAGGCATTGGATCCCCTTTGAATGACACCAATACTTAAGCCAATTGTTGAAATTGATCATCTTGTCTTCATATTGTGGCATCATTCTTGGTGAGGGTAAGATGCTACTCAAGGTCAGGGTCATACCGGCCTGGGCTACATGCTCAGAGAGCTCCTCTATGTCTCTTTTCATGTAGTCCAGGGAGGTACGTCTCAGGTCATTCACACCAGCATGGACGATGACTGAGTCATATTTGTACTTACGTTGGAGTGACCTGAGTGCTTGTGTTATGTGGCGGATCCTAGCGCACGACAGGCAGCTCACCATGACCTTCTCCTTGTTCAGCCTGGTGAGCGGGACGTCAGTGTGCCTGACGATAGAATCACCTATTACAAGTGTATCAGGTGTGTTGTTTAGCCTTAAGGGCTGTGACTGTTCGGCACACTGGCTTTGTGAGCTATGTGTTGCACGTGTTTTGTTTTGGGGTAGCGGTTGCTTGAGTGTCTGCTTTGGAGGTCTCTGCTGCTTAGGCAGATTTTTATTTAGAGCCTCCGAGTATGTTTTTGTGTGTTTATGTGTTTGGTTTGCTGTCGTGGTAGGTCTTTGTGAGACTGGAATTGTAGTGAGTGTGGTTTCCTTCTCCTCCTGACTGGTTACGCCAGTACTGAGTTGCTTAAAATACATTCATGAACACATTTGGCTGTATAAATTGTGAAGTCTTATTGCAGTAAACTAATTATAGACTTGTGACAACTTGGCATGAAATCATTAAGCATCAGTAAAATGTTTAGTACATTCATCTGAATGTATTGCCTGCTGCAGCCAACTTGTTCAAAGATTTAAGTATTGTTACAGTGTTGGAATTTTCATTACTGTGAACTCTTGGTTAAATTTACGGTGACAGATGAGCTTAGACTTTCCCATCCAGGCAACTTGCACAGTTCACTCACATATTTACATTTTTGTTTCACAAAGAACGTTCAATAACAACTGGATCTGGGGCAGCTGTGATGTTTTCCTTTTAACTTTATATGTAGCCCATTTGTGTTTCTTTAAGATCTAACTTTGGCTGATGCCTGTGAGTTGTCACCATACCTCTCATTTTCTTTGCTTAAGAATTCTGGAAGAAGACAAAAATAATGAAGGAAAGAAGTCTATAATTAGGGACAATGTTTTAATAACATTCCATTAGAGCAATGTGTTTTGCATCAGCATGCATTTTTTAACAATAAGAAGTACTGTAACTCTAATGCCTGGAATTATTGACTGTCTATAATACTTAGTGATTTACTAGAAAATGAAAAGTTTCTGATGTACAGTGCAAAAATATGAGGCAAAATCAAAGTCATTTGAGAGGTATGATTGTCACATAAGTGAAGTTGTGTCATTTGCACAGGTAGCTACAGTACTTTGTCTAGAGCAAACACCAATAAACCTTTGTAGTTGCAAGAAGCAACTTGCCTTTGGGGATGCTGTATTCTCTAAATGGGTAACAGCCCATGATTAAGTCGTGAGAGTCATTCAGGGAACAGTGCACTATCTGATGACAGTTACATGACAACCTTAGCTACAAAAGACTACAGGTCTACTCGAAATCTGAAATTCTTTTGCCTGCAGCTCATCTGTTGTGTATTTTAGACAGTATGTTTTAGTTATCTGAGAGTTATAATTTTGCCTTATGGCTCATTCCACAAAGCAGACAGCAGTGGGTTAACTGAAACTCTCACTGTGTTTACATTTTCATTTTAGCTGTTGTAATGATATTCTTGCTGCATGTTTATGCTTGGATTTCTCTGGTTGTGTTCTGTTTTTTTCATTTGCTACTGCATTAGCAGTTAAATCTAAATTACTCACATTTGTTTTTAAAAGTCTGTTGTGGTGTAATTCCAAAGAGCCATTCATGAGCAGAATAAGACAGAGAGTTTTTGTGATCATAGGATCATAGTAGTTTACTAGGCTATTGACCCAGAGGTCATTTCAAGCCTAGCCGTTTCATCCAAATGTAATACCATACATTCTCTAGTCAATACCTAGGATTGTATTTTAGTAATGACCCCCCCCATGTCCAGGAGGGTTGTGGGTACTATTCCTGGTAAGAATTTATGGTGTGCCATCCACTCATGCAGGTTCCTTTTGAACAATGTCATAGAGCTGGTCTGCTTTACATGAACTGGCAGCCTATTTCAAATATACTACAGTCGCCGGGAGACAAATCTGTCCCTCCATAATGTCCTGTTCAAGTCACAGGCCATATTTAGGTCCCTGGAATGGGTAGCTCTAGTCCCGTTTGATTTACAGATGCGTAGCAATTTCATTAGGTTTTGTCAGAGATTGCTCTGTAAGCCAGGCATAAGTCTGCCCTAAGAAGTCTATACGATACTGATTATAATGACAGGGACTTCAGTCGGTCTGTGTGAGGCATGTGCTGGAATACCTTGACCTTCTTAGTTAGAAACCTATGAAGTCTCTCCAATTGCTGCAGGTGCTTTGTATGGTACATGCCAAAAGGGTGTTATACTCAATTAAGGGCCTGATTAGTGATGAGTATAGAGGGGTTATAACCTCCTTTGCTCTAGAGGTGATGCCTTTGCTATTCAAGTGTGCTACATAGAAAGCCTTCCTTATTAGACACATGGTGGTCAAAGTTAAGGTAATAGTCTATTTATGATCCCGGATCTCTTACCACTACATAGGTACATAGGGTATTGTTAATTTGATAGTGTAAAGGGACTTTATTTTTACTGAAGGGAATGATGATGCATTTCTTTGCATTCAGTTTGAGACCATGACTAAGACACCAGTTTTGGTTTGTGTATCACCCTCCTGAAGTATACTGACATCATTTGGGGGCTCAATAATTACACCCAGTTTGCAGCTGTCGGCAAACTTGGTCAGTCACAGCCCCTTAGTTTTGGCCTGAACTTCTGAAAAGTATATACCAAACAGTAAGGGGTCCAGCACTGACTCTTGTGGCACCCCACTGGTGACTAGTCTGCTGGTTGATGTGGAGTCACCCACTTTGAGAGTGTTCATCTGGTTTGTGAGGTGACTGGCAACCCATCTTAGAACAAAGGAGTTTACATTTAGTTTGCTAAGTTTATTGGTAATGCCTGAGTGTTGGATTGTGTCAAAGGCATTTTCCAAGTCGAAGTATGCTGTGTGCTCAGATTTGCCCTCATCAATGGCCCTGCTCACATTTTCAAAGAAATCCACAGGTTTAATAGGCAGGGCCTGCCCTTGGTGAAGCAGAATTGGGCCAGATCCAGGGTTTGGAAGTCACCTATGTCTTTATTTATGAAGTCCATGATGATACATTCCATGGCTTTATAGATGAGTATGGTCAGACTTATGGGTCTGTAATACATTGTGTCTGTTGCTAAGCCATCTTTGTGGAGGGGAATAACTGTTGCTGGTCTCCATTCTGCAGAACTAAAGATAGTGGTTAAGCTGTGATGGAATAGGGTACTTAATGTTGATGCTAGTTCATGTTTTAGTTTGTTTAGAAGACAGCCTGGGATGCCATCTGGTCCCATAGAGGCTGTGTTTTTGTCTTAGACAAGGCTTTAATGACCCCCTCTTCAGATATGTAGGATGGGGGGGTTGGGAGCAAGGTTTGTGATAAGTTTGGATGGGATAAGGGAATAAAATTTTCATCAAATCTGTCCATTTGCAGGTTGCTATTTCTGAGGGATCAGTGTGTGTGTGATACCATTAGTCACTAATTCCACACATGCTTGGGTCCTACCTTTTAGGCTATTTATATAGCTGTAAAAGGCCTTATGATTATCCTTGGCTGTGATTGTAAGTTTTTCTCAAAGTTACCCTTAGAGGATTGGACATGCTGTCTTATTTGCCTATTGAGGCTGAGGAGGGTGCCTTTCCATTGTTGGGGCCTCACCTTAGTTTTCTTAGACAGCAGCTTTTTGTATTTGTTGAAAAGTTTGCTGATGCTGGATGTCCACCAGAGTGGCTTTTATTTTCTACTTGGGGCCCTGGCTTTGATTCTCTCTGGAGCAACCAAGTCTATACACCTATACAAGTGATTGTACAGGGCTTTAGTGTAAGCTTTGGTGTAGTTACCACTTCCAGCTGGGGGTGGGGCTTGGAATACTTTTATACTTCCCCCTAGGAGAGTATAGTTTGCTTTGGTGAAGTTTTTTAGTCTGACTTCACCCTTTGTGAGTTCTGGTGTTAGTGTCAGTTCGAAGGCAACTGATTTGTGGTTAGATTTAACTAATGAGGGTCCAAAAGTTGCGATGGTGCATCTGTTTGTCATGTTAGTGAGGACCAGATCTAGTATGTTTGTTCCTCTTGTTTGGGTTTGAACGATTTGTTCCAGCGCATTTGAGTTAACAAAGTCAAGGAAACTTTTGTGCTAGCGAGTTAGGGCTAGAGTAGGTTTCGCATTTTATGGGATAATTAAAATCCCCCATGACCAGAGTGTTTGGCAGTATTTGGATTAACTCTAGTTTGGTCAAGTAGGCCTCATGCGCATTGTGAACCATGGAAGGAGCTCTATAAAGCAAACAAAGAATAAAATCTCTTGTATGAACCAAAGTATTCCCAGGTACTCAAAAGCACAAAAACAAAAATAATCTAGGAATACAATGTCAAGACTTGTTTTTAATAAGACAAACGCAAAGCTTTCAAGCATAAGCTCTTTCTCAATGCATAAAATAGCTAGGTTAATGGTCACAATAAATATTCAAATCAGCCAATAAGAATCAACCTTCAATTACATATTTAAAAAGTCACAGACATAATTAACCCATTCCTAGCCATAAGATAAAAACAAGACAATATAAAACATACATATACATACAGCCTGGTCAATACAACTACTAATTAATACAGTCATGTTTATATTTAAGAATAGGTTTTAAACTATTTTGAGAATTCAGTCCTGTATACACAGAAGCTTGAAAATAGTCTATCCACTAACATTTTGCAAGCTCAATCTGAAGTCTGATGTCACCACCCCTTATACCTACCTTTACAACTTGAACTACTTGAAATTTAAAGGAATGTGTATCACCTTTTAACTGAATGCGTTTAAAAAGGGCATTATTCTCAACTGCTGTCCGAATCTCAGAGAGTGAGAGCAAATCCTTTGTTTTAACTTCAGGTTAGTTTTACCTATATAAAAACTCAGACATGCAACACAATTAGCCAAATAAATCACATTCTCTGTTTGACAAGTAGCAAAGGTTCTAAATTCAAAAGTAAAACCAGAAATAGGATGTTCGAATACTAAATCAGTATTAATAACATTACAATAGATGCAATACATTGTTTAATACATTTCTTATACCTGTTATATACAATAATCTTATGAAATATAACAGGCATACGAAATGTATTAAACAGATTATTAATAAATATTGGCCTATTCTTACTTCTAATAGTGAGATTAAAGAATGTATAGGTCTTAAACCAAATTTTGCACATAAAAAGAAAAAATTTGAAACAGCTTCTTTTGAGAAACTTTGCTTGAAATAGATGGGTAGCTTGTTCGAGTATTGGAAGTCTCTGGGACAGGAATCTATTCCTCCAGCATGTCCTTTTTATTGTGGTTACAAGGTTTAAATCCTTAGAGCTTGTAGCTTGGAGGGATTTGGATTTCTTTAGGTGTAGCATGTCCCAACAGCTCCGGATTTGACATAGCTTTATATGTTGGGCAGAGATCACCTCAGAGTAGGTGATATGCTATGGAGTAAAGCTGGAGTTTTTTGTGACGGTCAGTGTAAGGCATCTGTTTGAGGCCAGTAATCCTCTTTGTGAGGTACTTCTGTGGCCTTTCCAGCTGCTGCAGATGTCTTGTGAGGTACATTCCAAAAGGGGCGTTGTACTCTATAATGGGTCTAATGAGTGTTGAGTAGAGAGGAACAATGACCTCTTTTTTCCTAGATGAGAACCATTTTGCGATGAGGTGTGCCACGTAGAAGGATTTCCTGACTACTGTGGCGATGTGATTATCAAAGAAGAGACTACTGTCCACCTGAGTCCCCAGGTCTCATCACACATTCAGCGTTAAGTAGATTGCCGCCTATGTGGTAGTTCATGGGTACAGAGTTTTTACCAAAGGGGATGACAATGCACTTTTTGGCACTGAGCTTGAGGCCATGGCTCTGACACTTGGCATATGTCTCAGTGAGGCCCTTCTATAGGATGTCCACATCATTTGGGGACTCAGCTATAGCTCCTAGTTTGCTGTCATCTCCGAACTTCATTAACCAAAGGCCTTCTATGTTAGCCTGTACTTCAGAGAAGTAGATACCAAACAGGAGAGGTCCCAGGACTGAACCCTGTGGTACTCCACTTGTCACTGGTTTGAAGTCAGATTTGTAGTCTGCAACTTTTAAAGTGTGAGTTCTGTCAGTAAGCCAATTGGAATCCATCTTGTGATGTTGGGATTTATACCTAGTTTAGTGAGTTTAGCTATAATTCCAGAATCGGGGATGGTGTCGAAAACCTTGGCAAGGTCAAGATAGGCTGTGTGAACCACCTTACCCTCTTCTACAGATTTGGTGACTGCCTCAAAGAAGTCGATCAGGTTCAGGAGGCATGATCTGCTGTTCACAAACCCGAACTGGGTGGGGTCAAGAGTTTGGAGGTTACCAATGTCTTTGTTTATTAGTTCCATGATGATACATTCCATGGCCTTACAAACCAGGCTCGTCAGGCTAATAGGGCAATAGTTCCCAGGATCAGTGGTGGCTCCACCTTTGTGGAGTGGGATAACTGTTGCTGTGTGCCATTCAGTGGACACAAAGCCTGATGTGAGACTATGATTGAACATGGTGCTTAGGTTGGGAGCCAGTTCATTCTGAAGTTCATGTAAAATGCAGCCTGGGATGTTGTCTGGTCCCATGGATGCTGTGTTTTTGGCTTTAGAGAGTGCAGCTTTTACCTGCGTAGTTGTGATTACAGGGACTCTGCATTCTTTCTGTATAGATATGGGCCCTTTAGGGGGTGAGAGGGGGGTAAAGTTAGCACTTAACCTATCTGCCAGGACATTGGCAATATCAGTTGGTTCTGTAATTTTCATGCCGTTGTGCTGTAACTCAGAGCAGATCTGGGTGTTGCCATTGAGATTCTTGACATAGCTATAGAATGCTTTGTGGTTGTCCCTAGAATCAGTGGCGATTTTGTTTTCATAGCTAACTTTAGAGGATCTTATAAGGGATCTTAGCTTCTTACTGAGGCTGCCCAGGGAACTCCTCCACTCATGGGATTGTACTCTCTGTCGCACAAACTTAATGTCAGCAGATGCAATCAAATGAGTTTCGATCACTTATGTCAATGGAAAAAAAGTTTAATATTATGAAAGTTCAGTTATATGGAGTGTTTCCATATATACATAAGTATATAGATATAGATATAGATACAGATGTAGATATAGATATAGATATAGATATGTGTAGTAACCTGATGCCTGATACATAAGACAGTCTGCTTTGCATAACTTATTATACAAACATAAAAGATTCTGAATAGGGAAATGCAGCTATATAACCAACATTATTATCTTGATTAGATTGATATAATGTTTATTGACAAGGTAGTGAAGCTGCACATAATTTGACAAATGAAAATATTCACACACATAACTTGACAATAAATGATCTTGCTTATGACATTTTGTGTGAAAAACGGGCAACCTCGGCTTTCATCTCAGAGTACGAGACTATATCATAACCCTAGTGTGGGCCTTCACATTTCACCCTAGTATATCTAACCATGCCATGACTCCAGTTTGACCATTGGTGCCAGAATATGTGACTATGCCAGAACACGTGACTGGCAGCGGAAGACACCAAAGATGCACACATAACAAGAACAAGAGGTGCAACCAGCATAGCTCTCAACAGTCCAGAATGTCACAGAATATTCTAGTTTTTGCCTCATATTTTTTGAAGTCACTAAATAATAACACACATTTGAGGTTCAGACTTCATATCCTTCAGAAAATGCATGCTAAAACTAATCCAGTTATTCTAGCAACTTTCTAAGTTTATTAGACCAACATTTAAAATCTGTCCTTATTTTTGGGACTTTGTCCTCCCTTATTTTAGTCTTTGTCCTGATTTCTTGCAATAAGTGGTCGAGAGGTATGGCAATTAGTTAGGTGATCATCTTGCATTGTTGACAGAAAGGGCCAAGGAGGGAAATAGAGTGATTTTTAGGTACACAGAAGACAAAGGGACAGAACTGACATGGGTGAGTAAAGATAGTAGGGAAATTATGAAAGACAGGGAAAAAAAGTATTATGCCAGGGACACCATGAACATGAATAACACAACTGTACATGAACATGGCAAAACATTATATACAAGGTACTTAAAATAAGAAATCTTTACAAGTAGTAGATAACACTTGGGTATTCATCTGTAACAGTGCATACCAGAGAGGATATCACAAGTGTAACAATGTTTGGAATGAGAAAGGAATAGGGAAGGTACCTAGTGAAGTACTGCAGACATCACTTCTGGGTCCAGTACTATTGTGTGTGCAGATTTCAGACATCTGCAGGAAAATAGATCATGACCAGGCTCTTCACTTTGATACAAAGATGTGCAGCACTGGACAGTAGCGGAAGAATTACACAAATAAACACTGACTCTTACATAGTTGACTGTCATTATACTGAAAATAGATGTTTGCTATTACAATGTAATGTCAGACAAAACTTACAGTAAAAAAACTTTGCAGTTTATTTTTACAGGTGGATGTATAATTCACAACAACCATATCCCCACGCTCTAAATACACAACTCTGAGGTGTTGGTGAGTCAGATAATAAAGGAGGGCTTTCTAGCAAACCAGTTATTCCCAGTATCACTGAAGTGATACAGTCTTGGAGTTATATACATATACATATATTTATGCACACACACACACACACACACACACACACACACACACACACACACACACACACACACACACACACACACACACACACACACACACACACATTCCATGGATGTAGCAATGGAATCACAGTATTAGCGATGCAGCCCTCCCCTGAAAAATGTCTTTCATTTTGCATTTTGATGGAATATTCTACATTGTTCTGTTTTTGTGTACAGTACGGTATAGTACAGTACAGTAAAGTATGCTTCATTTGTGTTATTGGTTCATAGGTTCATAGGTAGGAGCAAGACAATCAGTCTACAGACCATTACATGTCTAAGCAATAAACCATATTCAAAAGTTCTCTCCAGCCCCAATGAGGTCAGCACAAGAGACATTTTTTTTGGGGGGGGGTGGAGGGGATTTAATGATGCCCATCTAGTTATCTAGACTTACCTGAAGGTGGTAAAGGTGTTATTCTGCTTGACATGTAGTGAAAGTTAGTTTTAGAAGTGGGGATTACTCAAGGGTATGACTATAAAGCAGAAGTCCTGTAAATTACAAAAATTAATATGTTCACTTTCTGCACATTAAAATGTACATTTCAGTTATTCTGAATGCTTTGCTTTCCAAGATGGGAGGAATACAACTTTTCTTTGTATATTGATTTCTACACACTAGGTAACTTGTGTTTAATTTGTAACTGATATAGTTGATATGGGTTGTGTTTAAATTCTGCAGGTCTGAATTTTTAGAATTACAATCTGAAAGCCAACAAAACAGTGGAAACATAGATTTGCACATTAGCCACATTGCATGTTCTGAATTTACTGCTGAAGTAACAAGATACATATGGTTGTAACCATACACAATGTAACCATGTTTAAGATTATCTACATAATATGTGAATATTATTTAATCAGTATGTAGCTTTTGCTGTTTTCTTCTTTCTGTTAATACTATTTCTTCTGCATGCATGTATGTGTATTGTGTCTTCTTCATGTTGGAGCTTTTCTCTCCGGGCCTCTAAAAAAAAGGACATCCAGCCAGACTGACTAGCCCGGTCAACAAATGTAAAATAAAATAAATAAAATAAATAAATAAAATGGTTAATATAACAGTAAAGGCTCTGTTAAGTTAATATATGGTTTGATGTGTGCTTTTCACATATGTGGCATGCTGAAATGAATATCATTCAAAGTTGTGGAATTGAGTTTTGAAACTTTTACTGGATAATACTTGGTCTAGTCTTATACCAGGGAAAGTACGTGTGGAAGAATTTGGAAAGGCTGGCCACATAGGGGAATAATTTCCCTGCACCTCCACACCCCGATCTGTAAATATACTAATTCTGGGATAACACACTAGTGAGGGTAAGATGAAACTTTCTTACTACCACTGTTCTTTGATCTTGATGTAACTGGAAAAATGTACTAAACAAGTTCCACTCTAACAAGAACAGACAACCAAGCTACATAAATCAAATAAACTTTAAACATATTTAATTGCCCTTTTCTGACTCCATCACAAAACATACAAAGTACAAATTTCTTAATGAAAAAGGAATTGATAAAATGCATCCCCTTTTCCAACTAAATGTTGTCATCAAAGAGAGTGCAACCCCTTTTAAGAATAATATTGGTCTAAGGACTGTATTAACAGAGACATTTAGTGAAATTAGGACATCTGTTTTGTAAATTAGAAGGTAACTGTATGACAGGGAGATGGATGTATGGCTGAGAAAGTGCACTATATAAATCAGAAAGTGAAAATCTTGTGATGCTCTCTTTAAGGACAAGAACACACCATATTAACTGATCACAAGCCCTTGCAGTTAATAAGGTCCATTAATGAGCACACTGTGCACCTTATGTTCTGGTATCTTGTCCAGCATCACTGCTGTGTTATGTTGGTATATTTACCAAAACAGAGTAATACAAGGACAGGTGCCCCATTTCAGCACCCCTCGAGGCTGCCCAGGGAGACAAAATGTAAGGAAACTTCCTTTTTTTTTGCAGTTTCATTATGAGTATGAAAATCCAGATATCAGGAAGTTGTGCCAGTATCTAAACCCTACCTAATAGGATGACTGAATGGAAATTAGGCCTTGGTGAGTCATAGTACCCCATAAAATTCCTGACAGACCAAATGGAAGAAGTGAATATGCCATGAAAGGGAGGGATTGAAAAGGTATATTTTTATATAGAATTAGTAGCATGTTTAGAGCTCACATTACCAAACTGCCCCTGCAAAGGAAGGAGTATAGCTCATAGAATGCACAATACCTTCATATAGAATTCACCAGTAGAAGCATATAGTCCTGAAACTCACTTAGATTCATTACTAGATACGTAACTTAAGCAGATCAGCTCAAAGGATTTTTTTGCTTATTTGCCCCACTGCTGGTCAGTCATAAGGCCCCCTCAGTCAGCTGGCCCATTCATTCCCTCTTCACCAAAGATGAATGTTGGCTGACAGAGGCCATAATTTAGGCAGTGTTTAGATGCAGTTTGAGTTTATTTTCTTATTTTCTGAAGCACTAACACCCTCCTGTACAGAATATAAATGAGAGTGGAGGTGAAAGAGATTACAGAGTGCAAGTAACGGCAAATACAATTAGAGTTTTAAAATAATACCCTAGTCAAGAAAAAAAAACATAGGGCAAAGTATGAGGAAGTAAATGAAATTGAAAAAAGGGAAATAAAGATGTCAAAGAAGACCAGGAATTAAACTACTAGACATGCAGAAGTAAACAGGGAAATCAAGCAGGCTTTAATTAGGAGGAACTTTTGTGTCAGGTCAGAGAAAGAGGAGAAAAACAGAAAGATATTTTGCAGCTGAAAGAGGCAGTACTCAAGGCAAGTATACTTCATCTTGCCTTGCTCTAGTAAGTGACCAGTAATTCTTTAGATCAGTCAAGAAAATATAGTGAGATTAGATAAGTAATGTTTTTCTATGTCTGTGTGAATCTATTTGTCTATGTTGTTTTAATATTTCCTGCGATTGAAACTCTGGTGTTTTCTGTAAATAGATATTTAGTATAGTCATGTTCTTTTCTTATTTATGATTAAATATATTTAAACGTTTCATTGTGGCTGAGAATAGTTTAACATTTGTGTGTACTTATATTTATTCAATAACACTGAGGTCACTCCTGAAATTCTCACTGTTTGGTCAACATTATCATTTGCATTATTATTAATTTCACTCACTATAATTGATACCCTTGCAAGAGCCTTAGAGTATCTGGCTTTGGAGTGTCTGGTGGCAGTGTAACTACTTTATAGTCTGTGCAGAAGGGGGCATAGCTATTAAATCTGTGCCAGCCTTTCCCAGGTGTGTGTGTGTGTGTGTGTGTGTGTGTGTGTGTGTGTGTGTGTGTGTGTGTGTGTGTGTGTGTGTGTGTGTGTGTGTGTGTGTGTGTGTGCGTGTGCACGCGAGAAAATCAAATCTCAAAAGAGTGTGTGTTTCAGCTGATTGAAACAGGAACATGAAGCGCTGGTTCCACAGAGAGGTTTCTGGAGGACTTGGCTTGGACACTCAGCTGAGGACTCAACCCTACACTTGTGCCAGTGGGGAGTCTTATTGGGAATCTGGAGAAGTAGAGAGAGAGAGAGAGAGGACCCAGCCCCCAGACTGACTGTGTTCCCTGTGTGCTCTTAAGGGAAATTGTGCTTGATGGAAAGAGCTGCATCTGGAAATATTGGGTGTATCCATTTTTATTCCAAGAGAACGTCCCTCTCCAGTGTCAGTGATGAGGATTGAGACTCCTTGATTACTGGCCCAGAGTGGGGATGTCGCATGTACATAAGTGAGTTGTGAGGAAAACCATCAAACCACCACATTTCATTGCTGTAGTCCTTTATTTGGCTCAGAATGTCATTGCTATAGTACCAACATCTTTGATGTTGTATGGTAACTGGAAGTTTTTCCAACCAGACGTCACAGCTGTATCTCACTGCAGGAAGAATTGATGAGAACTCAGAAAATGTCCAATGTGCATTTTTTTCATATCACTGATGAGGAAGAATTTCAGCTATTTAACACCTTTAGTATGAAGGAAGAAGAAAAGCAAGTTAGACATTACTGCAATAAAGATCCAAGTAAATTCAGAGACAAAGAAAATCTTCCATATATATGGCCCTTATTTTTCACTACAAGTCACGGGGTTCAGTAGTCAATGGATGCTTATGTTAACTGAACTGAAAAATGGAGTAAAATATCGCTGTTTGGAGGTCTGTATGATTTATTAATAGAATTATTTATAGTACCATAAAGGACCAAGTCAGAGGCATGTTGTTAATAGACTCAGACCTGGCACTGAATAAAGCACTAGTTGTGTGTAGAGCCAGTGAAATTTCAAGTTTGCAGCTTAATTTTTTTCTGAGGAATGGGAAGTGTATAAAATAAAAACTTTGATAGTGATATAATAAGGCAAAAAGTAATTAAGTAATATAAAAAAAAAGTGAAAGTGCATTGAAATCCTGAATAGTATGCAAGTACCTAGTTGAAATAGGGTTGCATGTACCAGGTGTGGCTAGAAGCAAAAGACACACTATGAATGATTTCTGCAAATGAGTTGTGAAGCCCGAGGAAAAGCTCTTGCAGTTATGTTGGGCAGAAAGTTGATTTTTATAGTTTAAAGGGTACTGCCTGTAGCAGACTAAAATAATTCCTGCTTTCATTTGGGTCTATATTAGAACACCAAAGTTTCAAAACTTCAAATGTTCTAATATTGAACCCTATTCAACTTAAGTTGAAAACATCGAACATACAGAACAGCAAATTCTTTCCTGGGGAAAAATTTGCTGTTCCAAAACACATACACACAACACAAGCACACCAAACAAACAGCAATCCACACACATACACCTAAAATCTTACACCTAACCCTACACTAAATTATACATACACCACTAACCATCCACTTACCTTAACCCAAACCCTAACCCTAAAGTCCGTCACTATCACACACTCACCTCACCCACACTCTAACCCTAACTCACCTACCCTGCCCTAACCCTCACGTCCACACAATCACACACATACCTAACCTGCACCCTAACCATAACTCACTTAACCCACCCTAAACCTCACGTCCACACAATCGCACACATACCTAACCTGCATCCTAACCCTAACTAACCTAACCCGCGCTCAATTGCACACTTACCTGAACCCGACCCGTAACTTTCCACCACAGCGCTGAAAATACCGAAGCAACAGAAACGGACAACCAAATTCTTTCCATAGGAAAAAATTTGGTTTTCTGTAGCTTCAATATTTTTAGCATTCGCTGAATATGGGTTGATATTAGAACATTCGAAGTTTTGAAACTTCGATGTTCTAATATAGACTCTTTCATTTTTGTGTGCCCTATATCACACAGTTATGTTGAGATGGAAAACAGTATTTATAGCTTAAAAGCTATTACTTATAGCCTAAGAATGCTTTCCACAATCAGACTGTGCACCCCAGGGAAAGGGTCCTCTGGTTATGCTCAGCTAAGAGGTTGTCTTTATATTCAGTGTACAAAAACAATATGGCATTGCAACAGCAGCAGCATTACTGAAATTCTATGAGCTGACAGGCCATCAAAGCCTTTTGCAGAGTCAGACCTGTGTTGTGATCCCTACACAGGTGAGGAACATCATGTACCCTGCACTAAGCAGGATTGTGTAAATGTATTGATGTGCATGCCTATGTGGTTAATGATTGCCCATCTGAAACATTATATTACACAGTGCCCTTTTTTGAATTCTAAATTCAATTAAGCCCCACATCAGCTTTCATAAGCATGTCTACCTTTAGGATGGTCGTTGTGCCCAATGTAGAGATTCTTGTTCAAAATCACATGTATCATATGTGCTTGGCTGATTTTTTGGCTCCAGGTAGACCATAGAAGATACACTTTTATGTATGGATTTTTTTTTTTTTGTAGTGAAACTGCAGTGTTAGGATTTGCTGACCATGCAGAAGATGGTAATCCATTTTAATTTTTTCACAAATAAACATTTTACTAATACTTTCCTCAATATACTCAACAGTATGGCACCCCTAGAACAGTTCGTGCCAAAGCAAATTCTGCCCCATGGCTTACTACTGAAACAGAAACCTCCTTAAACAAAGGGACAAGGCCTGGATCTCCTGGCATACTAGCAAAACTCTACTTGATTGTATAACTTATCAACAATTCAGGAACAAAGTTAAACACCAACTCAAGCTAGACAAAAAGAACTATTATACTAATATGCAAATTAAGTATCAAATTAACCCACAAAACGTCTGGGCTACAGTCAAAAAACATACTCAGTCCTGGACAAACCACACCCCCCCCCCACCTTACCAAATAACTCAGAAACTACCCCTGAACAGTTTAACAAATACTTTACAGAAAGCATTCTTGCACTAACCAGAGATAACCCAAATAACCTACAAACAACTAACAATCCAAAAAACAATAATAATAATTCCTTCTCATGTCAACCTATCCCCAACAAAACCATAGAAAAACTAAAATTTAAACCAATTACAACTGCAGCTGATAACTTACCATAAGAGTTCCTAAATATTGCAGCTGAGGCTATATCTTATCCCATATCAATACTGATTAACTGCTCAGTTTCTGAAAACTACATCCCTATCATCTGGAAAATTTCTTATATTATCCCCCTACATAATGGTGGTAAAGCAACTGTACCAACTAATTATTGACCCATAGCTATCCTATCCCCACTTTCAAAACTCCTGGAGAAATGCATATATTACCACCTTATGAGATATCTCACATCCAGTAACTTCCTTGCCATCTCCCAACATGGATTTAGACTGTCCCATAGTACAACCACTGCTCTACTTAGCTTTACCAACGCCATAAACCAATACAGGAATGAGAGAAACATAGTTTCATCAGTTTTATTGGATATTTCTAAAACCTTTGACACAGTCTCCCACAACAAACTTCTAACTGCTCTTTCAGACCTAAAGATACATCCTTCATGTATCTCATGGTTCCATAGTTACTTAACAGGTTGTCAGCAGGCAGTTAAGTGGCGATTTGACCCCTCCACATTTCTCCTTATTACCCTTAGGGTCCCACAGGGATCCATACTCGGCCCTCTTCTCTTCAGTATTTTCACTAATAACCTCAACTCAGCCACCACACTTGCCACCATCATCCAATATGAAGATGATTCTGCATTAATATGTGCAACCCCTACCATGTAACAACTTCAAGACAAAACACAACAGGCTTTTACAGAAATTGAAACAAGGCTGGCTAACTCCCAACTTATTCTTAACCCCAAAAAAACAAACCTCATGATCTTTCAGCCTACCAGATCACTAGATCCTCCCCACAACAGTTCCACATCACAGCTAATAATAACAACAGCACAATAATTACACCTGAACCATCGACCAAACTACTAGGAGTCATTGTACATGCTAAGATATGACTTGCATATGTCACAAACAATTAAAAAGTCCACAAAAAATGGGCACCCTTTACAGAAACCAACATTTTTTAACAGACTCTTCAAGAGCTGCCATAGCCAAAACCCATCTACTAGCAACCCTATTATATGCTTCGTCTAGCCTTATCAACCTCAAAAAAACAGATTTAGATAACTGAATACATACTATTAACAAAATAGCTAAATTTGCTACTGGATCACTACACAGGTCACATAACCATTTAGCCCTCAAAAAACTCCTAGCTTGAACTATCTCATCTTCTTGCATACAACCAATTAATCATGGCGCACAAATTACTCTATAACCCCGAAAAAACTCCAGCTCTCCAAAGCTTACTACAACCTTACTCTAACACTCAAACACTACGATCATCAAATAAATCTTTACTACAAGTCTAAAACTAACAGCACTGCAAGAGATTCCTTATACTCTTCCTATATCTCAGAAACTTGGAACTCCCTCCCCTGTAATATTAGAACCACTGACAACACACACCAGTGTAAAAAAACTACTCAAAAATATTTAACTGACACTTGGCTCTGCTCATGCAACATCCCTAGATGATCTCCTGTTATCATAAGTATACTGTCCATTTATTATTCACACTGTTTCTTGGACAGTGATCTTATTTGTATTATGATTTTTCGTTTTTTCTTTTTATTCATAAATGTGTGATAAATCTAGAATTATGTTCCCTTTACAAATGTAAATTAATACTTATAGGTTCTATGTTAATAATATCACTATGCTACGTTCCATATCTGATGTTGTATGTACTGTTTGACTTGCTGTATCTACTGTAACTTATGTTGTATATATTGTTTGTCATGCTGTATTTACTGTTACTAATGTTGTATGTACTGTCACTTTTTGTGGAGCTTTTCTCCCCAGGCCTCCACTAAAAATGGGCTCTGCCCAGTCAGACTTTCCCAGTAAACAAATGTAAAATAAAATAAAATAAATAAATAAATACATTTTATACACCCCTCCAAAATTATGGGTGATTTCTGTTTATTTCATGGTTCAAAACATGCATATTGTATGCCCCCCATTAGTGATGTTGTGATTGATGACACTGGAGAATTGGTTATCTCACAGTATCATCAATTTATGGGTTTGAATAAATTTGGGTGAAGATGTCCTGGTACAATCTTAAAGTGGTAGTGTTGGACTGGTAGTTAGCCATAAACCAGTGCATCTCTCTATCTCTCTAACTCTCTCTCTCTCTACATGACAGCTCCTTCCATACCCAGCAAAGTGAATACACTGATAGCATCTCTCAGCTACAGGTTACTGTCTCCTGAAGCTGATGATAAGGGGCACTTGGCTGTTCAGGACCACCTATTAACAGGCATATCAAATGCTAACCTGTTTGTGAGCCTGGAGAATGCCTTCCTCCCTTCTTCTGCTCATTTCAGCAGAGCAAAACAACTTTAATGGTGGATGTGTTCTCTCCAATAGACTCACCTACTTTTTCTCTTACGCATCCACCCAACTTTATTCTCCCAGTATTACGCAATCTGCTCCCTAGTTCCAACAATTATTTTTTCCCTTAGACTCACATCACCCCCTTCTAACTACTCCTTAGTTTTAAAATCTATTTTCTTTGCACTATTCACATGCACTTCTCTCTCATCTCCTTCAGTTTTATTCTTAATTACTTCACGCCTTCAGTGCTATTATCCATCACATCTTACCAACACCTACATCTATACACAACTAACCACACCCACCCTAATCATCTCCCAATGCTACTCCTACCTACGTCTATACACAACTAACCACACCCACCCTAATCATCTCCCAATGCTACTCCTACCTACGTCTATACACAACTAACCACGCCCACCCTAATCATCTCCCAATGCTAGTCCTACCTACATCTATACACAACTAACCACACCCACCCTAATCATCTCCCAATGCTACTCCTACCTACGTCTATACACAACTAACCACGCCCACCCTAATCATCTCCCAATGCTACTCCTACCTATGTCTGTACACAACTAACCACGCCCACCCTAATCATCTCCCAATGCTACTCCTACCTACGTCTATACACAACTAACCACACCCACCCTAATCATCTCCCAATGCTACTCCCAGTTTCTTCTTCCCTGCTACTATCCTCCTCTTTAAAATACATTAAATAAAATAAATTATTACACCCACAACAACATAATCAACAAACCTTCCCCATGACCAAAGCAGGGATTTCAGTGCCCTCATACATACTTGTATGAAAATATGTAGTGACATCCATTCTAACCCAGGTCCTGCAATCATTCAACAAAGTAAGCCTGCCACATCATCACAAAATAGTCATCCCTCAATGCCATAAGGTCTCTACCTCTACACAGCTAACGTTAGATATATAAGAACCAAACTGATGTACGTGTCTGGGTAGGCTACTACTCCATGATATACTAGTAGTCACACAAATGTGGCTTAAACAAGAAATAAAAGATGAAGAAATCTTACCACAGGGATATAACACATTATAACTAGACAAAACCCATAAAAAGGTGGTGGGGAGGCCATTATCTACAAGAATACTTTAAACCTCTTTGGGTCTCATATAAGCCCTCCCCAACTCTTCATTGCCAAAATAATTATTGCATCCTTGGAAATTAATGCTCACATAACCCTTTGCATTATAGGAGTTTATGTCCCCCAGCAAATAACATAGTTACTGCTGATTAACTTCTATCTTAGGCATCAAACAACATCTTACTTGAGGAAATCACTGTGGGAGACCTGAATATATACTGGCAAACTATTGACAGTAACAGTCTTTCTAATGTCATTAATCTATATGATTTCAATCAGCTTATTTAAATTCCCGTAAAGTACAACAAAACCTCTGTTAAACCCTTTACCTTAGATTGGATTCTCTGTAATGACCCAAACAAAATCATTTCAACAGGTGTCTTACCCATACCTCTCAACCTCTTAGTGCAAGAAATCTGGACAAAGCCTGACACAATGGGGGGACAAAGGCCCAAAAGTAGGGACACATTTTAAATATTGCTCTTATAAACTTAGATAGTTGCTAGAATAACAGGATTTATGTTACCATGCATTTTTCTGAAGGATATGAAGTCTGAAACTCAAATGCATGCCATTATTCAATGACTTTAATCTTTAGATTATCCCAGTAATTTGTCAAAAAAAACTAAATTTTTATGAGGAACAGAACAAACATATGAGGCAAAAACCTGGACATTGTGCGAAAATCTGTACAGATGAGAGGTATGAAACTTACCCAATACCTTAAGTGATCACCTACCTATCTTTGTAGTAAAGCATCATAAACCTAACCAAAAATAATACTGGTACAACCTTACTCATAACCTGTCCTCCATTAATAAGGACCAATTCACTGTTGCATTAAAATCAGTCAACTGGCGGGCTCTTCAAACCCTTCTACTTGATGAATCTGTAGCTTTTCCCAATTCAGTTTTCCTTAACAAACTAAATGAATTAGCCCCAGTGAGAACCAAAAGAATTAAATCAAATCCAGCATTCTGGCTCACAAAAGTATTACATTTCTCATGAAAGAGTGACAGATAGCCTGGAAAAATGAAAGCAAGTTAAAGCCATAGTTGCCCATCAGTACTATAAATGTTGGAGAAACCTCACTAAAAATAAAATAATTATAAAAATACTATATCAATATATAGACAGCAAATTATAATGCATCTATATCATAACATTGACAGCTTAGGATGTCAAATCCCAAATCATCAATACCTAAGTGTCGAAAGCTAAAAACAGCGAACGGCCAAATCATCGAATTCTTTCCTAGGAAAATAATTCACTTGGCCGTCCGCAAACAAAATAAACAAACACACCCAAACATAGTGGGGGGGGGGGCTTCACCCCCACACCCTCCTGATGTAGGGGGGGCTGTGTCCCCCACATCCCTCCTAACTAAATATACCAACTTCGAGACCACTCTACATTGGGGAAAGGGCAAATTCCTTAGAACAGCCATGTGAATTCTTTCCCGAGGAAAGAATTTGATGATGTGGCCGTTTATTATTTTAAGTGTTCGATGCTTAGGTGTCAATGAATTTGCATTTGACAACCTAAGCTGTCAGCAAATCAATAGGGAACCAATTGTAACCTCAAAGCTTTTTGGACCACAGTCAACCAGCTGTTAAAGCTCGGTACACTAACACAACATACATCTACTTCACATAACCAAACTGACAGCATAGCCTGTGACCTTCTAATAAAAGACACGGAAACGGCTACCAGAAAGCATTTCACTTATCAGATTTCCTCTGCAGAAAAAATCTGCAACACCTTAATCTGTTGCAAGTGAATTTGACCTACCTCTGGCTCCCGTTTGGCTTCAGTCTTTCAAGATGCAAATTTCTATAATGTTTGCAAATCTTAGCCTTCTGGGGGTCAGAAATTTGGTTCAGTACCAGCTTGTCAAGCTGTCCCTTAAGAGGCTTCGGCATCTTTGCCTTCCTTTGAAGAACGGTCTATTTGGGTTGTTAACTGCATGACTAACAGATTCACACTTTTTAGTGATTTATGTGTCTGGTTAAGTGGATCTAAAGTTTGTCAATAAGAAGATGCTATTCTTGCTGGCAATTACATCTGTCTGCAGAATTTCATTGTTGTAGACACTTATTTGTAACTTTCTGGTCTTTCACATGGACTGAGTTTTCATGATAACCAATATACTTTTTCTCCCCAAATTGGTCTCAAGACGTTTTTTAAACTAATCTTTTTACATCTTCATTCTCTTTCTAGAGGCAAAATAGATATATGCCTAAAGGTACTGTATGTGCAGTTATAGCTGCTGAATACATACAATTATTACTGTGGGCATAAGTGTGGAACAGTACACCCCAAAAATTATTTAATTATTTATTGACATTTGTTTACCAGGAAAGTCCTACTGGGCACAGGTGCCCTTTTTTCAGTGAAGGCCTAGGGAGAAAAGCTCCAAGGTAACAAATTTAATGCAATCTATATTTACAATAACAAATTTTATTTATTTTTATTTATTTATTTATTTTACATTTGTTGACCGGGATAGTCCGACTGGATACATGTCCATTTTCAGCAGAGGCCTGGGGAGAAAAGTTACAAAGGTAGTTACAAAAGAAAACATACATAGTACAAATTAAGAACAGTTTTCAGACTCTCTAGAGACAAGTATGTTAACAATCACACAAACTTGTGAAATAGTCTAAGAAGTTACAACAGAAATAAATTGCAGGTGAAATAGTATTGGTACACAAATATAACAAGATTTAGTCAGGCTTGGAGCAAGGACATAACCAATGAGAACTGAAATACTGCTTGAGACTTTTCTTGAATTGAGTTAGGAATGTCTCTAGAGTAATGTCAGCAGGCAGTGCGTTCCAAGTTTTGCCAACAGAGTTGGCAAACAGAGAGTCACTGGCTGAGTTGTTGGTTTTGACAGCATGAACTACAAGTCTATTAGATGAGCGAAGTGGTCTGGGCTTGCAGTAGGGGTGGATAATGTTTTTAAGTGCAGGTGTTTTTTCAGGTTGGTAAAGTACTTTATGAGCCACTATAAGTTGGTTGTACTGAATTAACGTGGGCAGTTCTAGCCAGCCAAGATTATTTAGGTTTATACAGTGATGTGTTCTATAGGGCAAGCCAGTTGAAAATCTAGCTATGTGATTATAACAGCTAGAGAGTTTGTTAAGATCAGTTTTGTTTAAGATGATAAGTAGAGGGGAGGCATAGAAAAGGGTAGAGAGTAGATGAGTGCAGGCAATGGCAGTTCTGGCAAATGGGGTTAGGAATGGCTTGATCCTATATAGAGAGCCAAGTTTTTTATTAATGGTTTTGATAGTTTTAATGACATGCATATCAAATTTAAGATTGTTATCTATGATAATACCTAGGAGCTTTGTATAGGCATCTGGGGAGATTATGGTCCCAGAAAAGTAGTAGCTTAGTTTTGTTGGGGTTTAAAATCAGATGATGATCAGAAAGCCAATTTTCAACTCTGTTAAAAATATCCTGAGTTAGTGTCTGCAGTTCTGGCTGGGAGGTTGCAGAGCAAATCAAGGTGCAGTCATCTGCATATTGAATGCAGCTTGCTTTTGGGATGACAGTATGTAGGTCATTAATGAAAATGTAAAACAAAAGAGGTCCCAGAATAGACCCTTGGGGGACACCCAGGGTATTGGGTAGGAGGTTGGATAGTTTATTCTGCCATAGGACGGCTTGTTGTCTGTCCCTCAGATAAGATTGGAACCAGTGGAGAGAATGTATGTCTAAGGAATTTGTTTTCAGGGTGTGGATGAGTAGTTGGTGATTAACCATGTCAAAGGCCTTTGAGAGGTCCAAAAAAAGAGCTAAGGATAATTTGTTGTTGTTCCTGTTATAGTTTATAGCATTGGAGAAGGTGCAAAGGGCTGATGTAGTACTATGATGTGGCCTAAAGCCATGCTGAGAGTTGGCCAATAGGTTGTTCTGGATTAGATAGTGAAGTAGTTGTTTATGGATGCACTTTTGTATAATTTTCACTAGTGGTGACAATATAGCTATAAGTCTAAAATTAGATAGTTCAGTAGAACTACCATCTTTATGAAGGGGTATGACATGAGATATTTTCCAGATGGACGGGACTGTGGCTTCTGATATGGTACGATTGATTAGAATGGAGATGGGATATGCTATGGCATCTGCAGCTTTTTGCAGATATTCAGCAGGGAGAAGATCAGCAGCTAGAGTTGTAGGTTTTAATTTTTTGATTAGGGTGCAAATAAAAGATGTAGTGACTGGTTGGAAGCTGAAGGAGTGCTGGGTAGTGGGAATGGCATCCTGTATGTTAGAGGAACTCAGGGGTAGCTGGCCAGCTAGGGCCTGGACAGTCTCAGTGAAGAAACTGTTGAAGGTGTTAGCGACATCCTCTGGAAGTTTATCAGTAGAGGCTGAGGGAGTTGGTGTGGTGGTTTGTCCTGGGTGCAGTAGATTGTTTATACCTGCCCAAAACTTTTCTGGGTTATTTTGATTTCTCTGCTGGAGATGGCAGTAGAAGTTTTTATCTAATAAAATGGATCTTTTAGTCTCATTCCTTAATTGCTGGTATTTTAATTGATCTAGAGGGGCTTTAGTGGTACACCATATAGCCCATGCCTTGTTTCTAAGTATAATTTTTGATTTGGTATCTTTAGAGAGCCAAGGTACAATTTTTGTTTTGGTCCTAATGGAACAAACAGGAGCATAAGAATTAAGGATAGTGAGGAAT
This sequence comes from Protopterus annectens, assembly GCF_019279795.1. NCBI lineage: Eukaryota > Metazoa > Chordata > Ceratodontiformes > Protopteridae > Protopterus > Protopterus annectens. Next base: position 1,210,942,854 of record NC_056731.1, read on the forward strand.
TTATTGTTAAAGCAACAGAGTCATCCAGGGGTAGGTATTTTAGGGCAGACCAGTTGCATGATTTGAGTTCATCTTGAAAGTTGGTAGGATTAAAGCTCTTATTATTTCTAACTACTCTATAGGTGGGATGGTGGGGATGATTGGTTTTGTGTTTAGCTATAAAGGTAAGAAAGTGATCACTAAGGTCATCAGGGAGGGTCCCTGGTGTATACATTTGGGATGGCTATTGATTAGTATCCAGTCTAGTATACTTTCTTTGTGATTAGATTTGCTTATCCTGGTGGTGGTAGATCTGACCTGTGTAAACCCATATAGGTATACATGGGTAGTAGGAGATTCTGAGGAGCAGGAGTTCCAGTATATGTTAAAATCTCCAAGTACTATGGTTTCTTGGGGATAGGTACTAGCTAACCAGTGGAGGATGTCTTCCAGGGTATTGGTATTATTCCCTGGGGGAATGTACATGCAGACAATATTTATACATTTATTTTTATTAATCTGAAATCTGATAGAGAGAATTTCTGCATTATTGACCTGAGGTGGTTGAATGGGGTCTATAGTGACATTTAGTATAGATTTAAAGAGAACAGCTACCCCACCTCCCTTCCTGGTAGCACTGTCAAGTCTAAGTATGTTGTAGCCAGGTGGTAAAACTTCATTGTCTGAGACTGATGGCTTTAACCAGGTTTCAGTTAGACACAGTATATCAGGGGAGTGGTATTCTAATAGGGTATGCAAGTTATGTACCTTATTGTTAATGCTTCTTATATTTAGATGGCAGACCAGGAGGGAGTTGGGGGGCCTATTTATAAATAGTATTTTGGTAGGGTTATTAGAATAAGAGGTAGAGTGATCAAGAGTGGTTGGGCCAGGGTTTGGGTGAATGTCTCCATCCATTATGAGGTTATAATGTAAGGTAACAATAAGCTTCAAGAATTTACGCAATAGTTTTTGACAGTGTTTGAATTTTGAGCTGATGTATCTAGAGTTAATAGGTTGGTGGTTTCTTGTGGTTAAGGAGTTGGAGATAGGATTAATTATTGGGTGACCTTTTATATTAGATGTAATTGGGGTGGTGGCTTGACATGTTGGGTAATGAAATCCTAGGTAGTGCTGATTTTCATAAGTGGAGAGGAGATATGCAATTAACATAAGGGATAGCAGAGAAAGTAAAGACATTGTATTAGATGGTCCCATACAAACCTCTCAACCATACCGAATTACTCAGTTTTTACAGAGTTTTGGGGTCCAAATGAAGAGGTGCCACGATTCCCGAGTGGCACCCCTTCATTTCCAATATTTTTTGTTTTGGTTTGCTTAATGTTTTCAAATATTCCGCTGTTGGAGCTGACGTCATCATGTGCACGATGACGTCAGCTCCATCAGGGCTGTCAGCCAGTCGGAATTGAGCTCCTGCAGCTCACGTCATAATTTCTGGCTCATTTGGATTACTTGCTCGGTTTGGATATGCGAGCAGGAAACAAGAACTCATCTAGATTACTTGCTATCGTTGGGGAAGCAGTTTTGTGGATTTATGTGGATTACTTGCTCATTTTGGGCCAGAATTATCATTGGGGAAGTAGCAGCAGCTCCTTTTGCATCGTCATATTTATTACGAGCATTGGATTTCTGTGGTCGTTGTATGAAGCAAGTATTATTGGGGAAGCAGCAGCACAGGCCGGGAGCTTCACTTGTTGAATGAATCAATTAACTAGTAAGTGCACGTATCAAGGGAAGAAAGATTGTGTGTGTGTGTGTGTGTGTGTGTGTGTGTGTGTGTGTGTGTGTGTGTGTGTGCGTGTGTGTGTGTGTGTGTGTGTGTGTGTGTGTGTGCACTTTAGCTGAGTTCAGTAATGCTTCCGTTTTAGCTGCTCTGTAGAGTTAAGTCATTCTTTAGTGAGAATGGTGTGTGTGGGTGTGGGTGTGGGTGTGTGTGTGTGTGTGTGTGTGTGTGTGTGTGTGTGTGTGTATGTGTGTGAGTGTGCGCTTTGGCTGAGTTCAGTAATCCTTACATTTTAGCTGCTCTGTAGAGTTAAGTAATTCTTTATTGAGAACGGTGTGTGTGTGGGTGTGCGCTTTAGCTGAGTTCAGTAATGCTTCCCTTTTAGCAGCTCTGTAGAGTTAAGTAATTCTTTAGCAAGAATGGTGTGTGTGTGTGTGTGTGTGTGTGTGTGTGTGTGTGTGTGTCTGTGTGTGTGTGTGTGTGTGTGTGTGTGTGTGTGTGTGTGTGTGTGTGTGTGTGTGTGCATTTCTGGGTGTTTAGAAGCAGGAATGGTGCTTCTGGTTCAACAAACAAGCTGCAAGGTGACTGCTGCACTGTAGAGTGTGTGAAAGGAAACCTGAGGACTTTGTAGACTTCTGGAAACAAGCCCCAAAGCTGCAGAATGTAGAAACAGAGGTATTTAATGTCTTATGCTGTGGCTGAAATGATTGTAATGATTATGCTGTGGAACAGAACAGAGGTATTTATTATGTTGTGGTTGAACTTCTGGAAACAAGCCCTGAGGTATTTATTATGCTGAACTGAAGGTTGTATTATGCTGAATGAAGGCTGTATTATGCTGAACTGAAATGCATTATGCTGAACTGAAATGTATTATGCTGAACTGAAGGCTGTATTTATTATGCTGAACTGAAATTTATTCTGACCTGAAAGCTTGTGTGTGTGTATGTACATTAGTGTTTATGGTAAATGGGATGCAATAGCCAGGTAATGTGACATTGGAATGGCAGCAGGGGGACTCTGGTGCCATATTTTGGTTATCTGTTCTTCAGTTTGCATTTGAAAGTGGTATCCCACAATTCCATTGGAATGGGTGGGGTTCTGTAAATATGTATACAAATTTTATGTTAAACAGCGTACAGATCTGTACCTATTTTTCATGGGCCTTGTTCAGATTTTTGATGTTTCCAGGTTGAAAGGTATGGTCTCATAGTATGTAGCAGAGTTATAATTTGTTATTATATTTTCACCAGGATATGGAGGAAGGATAAGAAATAGAGGAGGGAGGTGAGGGGCTAAGTGTAAGATTAGGAGTGCGATACTGATTGGTTGTGGTGGGAGGGATGTGGTTAAATGGCTATGAATTTAGCAGTAGTGGGGGTGGGTGGGAATTGTGGGCGGGGGGGTGTAGAGCAAGCCCGAGCACAGCAGGGCTTAACCAGACACACAGATCTTAGAGCCTGCAAATATAAGTTAAGTACACTAAGGACTTATAGTAAAGCTTAGGAGTTGTTAACACTTTTTCCTGTACATACTTACAGTTTTTACCTATAGTATAATGCCACTGATTTTTTATTAATGTAGGGGAAAATACTTATTAACTACTTTTAATTGGCCAATATATTAAAGTTTTAGGGGTTGGGTTCAGAATTTAAGGCTACCTAATAGTGTTGTAGACCCAGGTCAGCATATATTGTGGTACAAACAGTAAGGGCTTAACCAGACACACAGATCTTAACGCCTGCAAATATAAGGTAAGTACACTAGGGACTTATAGTAAAGCTTATAATACAGTTATAGTGTATACATAGGATAGTAGTATAATAACATTTGTATTGATATTCACAAACATTAATATACAGCATTGTATTGAGAATTTACAGATTGAAAGATGGTGATTAAGATAGGTAGGAGTAATTTAAGAAATAAATTAGAGTGGGTTATTGGGGATAAGCAAGGTTTAATGCAGAAGTAGCAATGGAATTGGAAATTCAGTTGCACTAAATTAGAAGTAGGTATAGGAGTATATGTACTACAATAGTGAGGTATCAGAAAGGGATAAGCAGGTGATTTAGTGCTTGAAAGGGAGGTATATGAAGGTGATGAAGGATGTTAAGAGAAGTTAAGAGAAGCTAAGTCCCAGATAAGGAGCAGGGACAAAGCCAGGAGGCAGAGAGGAAGTCTTTTAGTAATGGTTTGAAAAGATGAAAGTGTGAGATAGACCTAATTGATATAGGGACTTTATTCTAAATTACAAATACATTATTGGAATAGAGACTGACCCCTAGCAGCCCTTTGTGGGGGAATTGTTTAGCATTTGACCAAATGGGATGGTTTGATAGAAGTGGATTGTGTAATAATTGCTGCGCAGGCAAATAGGGCTTAGACAGTTTTGCAGGTTAAGATGGGTACAAGACAGGCGATGAAGACGTTAGAGCCAGTTAAGTGTTTTTAGTGCCAAACAGTGGTGGGTTTGGTAAGGTTTTTTTGCAAGCAAATCTGGCAACTTTGTTGTTGCATTGTTCAAGTTTAGAACTAAGTGCAGCTTGTAGGCTTGTATTTATAGGGGTTCCATGTAGGACAGAGGGTAATGGTAGTTGTAGTTACCTTGACAGGGTCTGTAAGGAATTTCTTTACTCCATGAAGGGTACCTAGGTTTTGATTGCTTTTCTTGATGCTGTTGTGGCTATTTAAATCAAATGTAAGATTGCCATCTCAAGTAGTTATGTACTTGAAGTAAGTTCAATCATGGTATTATTTAAGGAATACATTTTAAAATAGTTTTTTCATGGAAACAGGATTTTGGAAAAAAGATAAGTAATTAAGATTTTTGGGATTTAGTAGCAGGTGCTTATTTTGTAGCCAAGGCTTCTTAAGTAATTCTCTGAAGATGTGCATAATAGGGTAGAATCATCAGCATATTGTATGAGGAAAGCATGCTGAGAGGATTTATTGTTAATGAATATATTAAAGAGGAGACAACAGAGAATGGAGCCGTGTGACATGCCCAAACTGACAGAAAGAAAGGGAGAAAAGGTATCTATCAGTTAATTTGTTGTAAACCATAGTAGTGTGATTTGTGATAGGGAAAACAGTTGACAGAGGAGTTTATGATGAGAAACTAGATTAAAAGCTTTAGAGAGATCAAGGAATACAGATGACAGAAGTTTGCATTTTTATGTGAAGGTTAATAAGGCCACGGTAGTGCTACAGCTGGATCTAAAACCATGTTGTTTGGGGGTCAGGAGCTTTTTCTAAAGGATGTGTTCAAGTAATTGTGAATGCACTTCCCCAGAAGCTTTGACAAATGAGATAATATAGCAATATGTCTGAAATTGGTTATATCAGATGAGGTTGCTCCTTTATGAAGGGGGATGATGATTTCATGATAAGATCTATTAATTAGGATAGTTACAGGGTAGGCTGTGGAGGTGGCAGCCAGCTTGAGGTATTCTGCTGGGAGATTATCTACTGAAGGAGAACAAGGTTTTAGTTTAAGGAGTAACAATTTGATGTTGAAGGTCTGGATATATTTTGGGGCAAAAAGGGGCTGTTTGCTTTCTGAGGAGAGGACATGTCAGGATTCCATCCATCCATCCACAATCCCTTTCTCCAATTTTTTGCACATGGGGTTGGGGTGTCACTTCAACAGTGACAATCATCTACAGCCAAGCTTTACTCCACTGTGTGGCTAGCCCTGCCATGTAGGTCTTCCATATCACACACACACACACACACACACACACACACACACACACACACACACACACACACACACACACACACACACACACACACACTCATGGCCAGTTTAGTGTCCAATCCACCTACTGCATGTCTCTGGAATGTGGGAGAAAATCAGAGCACCTGTACGAAACCCACGCGAACACAGGGACAGCATGCAGACTCCACACAGAAGGTGCCCCAGCTGAGACTCAAACCAGGGAACCTCTTACTGTGAGATGACAATGCTATCCTTATTTACCATTCATTCATTAATATGGGTTTGTTAACCTGGTAGGTGGGCTGTTCAAAAAACCCTTTTCAATCACATTCCAGGTTATTTAACGAATATAAATACATACATTTAAATACAAGACAACAGAGTTCATTGAAGTATTGCCAGATGATCAGATGTGATACAATGTACATTAATTTTTGATGAATCGTATACAGTGGTTAGTAAAATAAATCATTGTCATAACCTCAATAAATTCCTTCTAAAAATATAAAATTGTGTATATACTGACTAGTTTTAATAGTTCTGCTGTTATTATGATGGAAATATTAAAACATCTCTAACATAGTAAAAAGGTGGTATATAATTTGGAGTTAAAGTTGAAATATTGAACAGCTAAGCTAGTTGGCATTTGAAACATACAGTAAAGGACATGTTAGGATTGTTAGGTGGAAAATCTTTATTAAGGGCTTTAATGCTTTCTATAAAATGTGTGTTAAATTGAACAGCTATTTCAGAGGGAGTGTTATCTGTGGCAGGATTAGAATTGGTTGTAGTTGTAGGATGGAGTATATTATTAATAGAAGACCAGAATGTTTTAGGGTTTGAACACTGTACTATAGTAGATTTTCTTGTCTGCATTAATCTGTTTTGTAGCATCCATTCATTATTCTTTAAAGTGTTGTAGGTAAAAAGGGTTAAAATTAAATTGCACTTGTCCTAGAAGGTAAGTGTATTTGTGTCCTAGAAGGTTAGTTTATGTATTTGCAACAGATTAAGCAGAAACATGGAAAAGTACAGAATGTTACATTTCACTTCCCTGAGTCTGAGGCAGCATTCTTTGTAAATCACATGGTGAAAAGAAACTTATTCCATACTAAGTTAAAAGGTAGCTAAGAAATTGCAGATACATTTTTACTAAACTTAACATATTTCTATTAGATATTTAGTAATGGTCTGAAGAGTAAACTGTATTATGAACTGTCTCCCACACATGTGTGCTATTCCTTTTAATACATTATATTTCTTTCTGCCATTGACTGGTTTATTTTATCATGGTTAAACCTTAACATAGCTTTTGGTGAGTTCTGTGTTTCAACCATTCTTTCTAAACCCTCTCTCTTTTACATGTTAGGTGCCTGCTATGAGTGGATAACCAAGGACTATGGTTATTCTTTACTAATTTTGTTCTAGTTGGAGCCAGACTGTTGAGGGTTTTCAGTAAAAGGGTGTTACATTTGTGAACAACTTCACTGAAGGAAATATTTTTCAGGACAGACCATTTAAAGGAATTTAGGATTATATTAAATGTATCAGGGTTAAAATGTGTGAGGTTGCATGAAGTTCTCAGACACCAATATCCAGTTAAGAACTGAGCCACAGTTTTTAGGATATTTATACTGTGTAGGGGAGGAAATAAGCTGAGTCAAGCCAAATAGGCTGAGGCTAGATGATGGGTATTTTGTAGAGATAATCTTCTTCTTCTAATCTGCCAATCAAAATTAACGTCACCTAGGATTATCTTTTCATAGGTTCATAGGTTCATACTAGGCTATCTGCCCGAGGGCATTTACAAGCCTAGCCCATAGTTTTGTGGCTTACGCCACCCCTTTAGTATGGGGAACTATACCCATTATTTTGCTGTGCCTCTGTTGAGCAGTGACACTGAGGTAATCCCTGGGGTATATCTGCGATCTCCCATCCATTGGTCAAGATTTCTCTTGAACAAGGCCAGCGAGGTGCTCTGCCTCACATATACCGGGATTTTATTCCACAGCATAGGGAGTCTTTGGGTGATGAATCTATCCCTCCAGCACGTCCTATTAATAGCCGTGTCGAGGTTTAAGTCTCCCGCCTTGTGGCTCTGACGGATCTAGATTTTTGAGGTGAAGCATATTCATCAAATCTGGGTTTGACATGGCCTTGTATGTTAGGCAAAGGTCACCTCTGAGCAAGCGTAAGCGACTGAATAGAGCTGGAGTTCTTTCAGTCGGGCAGCATAGGACAGATGTTTGAGACCCTTTATCCTTTTGGTGAGGAACTTTTGTGGCCTCTCCAGCTGCTGCAAGTGTCGGGTCAGATACATTCGAATGGGGCATTGTACTCAATCATTGGTCTGATGAGTGATGAGTATAGGGAGACTATGACCTCCCTTGATCTAGATGAGAATCCCTTCATGATAAGGTGGGCAATGTAGAAGGTCTTCCTAACTACTTTAGCTACATGGGTGTCGAATGACAGACTACTATCAACCTGGGTCCCCAGGTCCCTGATAACTTCTTCTGTACTCAGTGGATTGCCACCTATTTGGTAGCTAGGGTAACCTTGTTTCTCCCGAAGGGTATGACTATGCATTTTTGGCATTTAACTTTAGGCCATGGCTCTGGCACCAGTTATCCGTTTCTGTGAGACCCTTCTGAAGGATATCTGTGTCAGATGTGTTTTCTACTATGGCCCAGTTTGCAGTCATCTGCAAACTTTGTCAGCCATAACCCTCCTGTGTTTGCTTGTACTGGAAAAGTAGATGCCAAACAAGAGTGGGCCCAGGACTGAGCCCTGTGGTACACCACTTGTGACAGGCTTTGAGTCTGACATGGCGCCAGCAACTCTGACCCTGTGGGTTCTGTCACTCAGCCAGTTTGCAACCCATCTTGTGATGTATGGGTTAACATTTAAGCTGATGAGTTTTTCAATGATACCCGAGTGGGGTATTGTATCAAAGGCCTTCGCCAGATCGAGGTAGGCTGTATGGACTGCCTTTCCCTCATCAATGGCTTTGGTGACTGTTTCAAAAAGTCAACCAAGTTTAGAAGGCATGATCTGCCTTTGACAAAGCCAAACTGGGATGGATCCAAAGTCTGCAAATTCCCTATGTCTTTATTTATGAGGTCCATTATGATCCTCTCCATGGCTTTGCAGATAAGGCTTGTCAAGCTAATGGGCCGGTAATTTCCAGGGTCGGTGGAGGCACCACCTTTGTGAAGTGGGACCACAGTTGCAGTGCGCCACTCCCTGGGTACGTATCCAGAGGTAAGACTATGATTAAACAGCTGTCCTAGCTGTGGGTTTAATTCCTCGTTGGGTTCGTGGAGCACACAGCCGGGGACACCATCAGGTCCCATGGATGCTGTGTTTTTTGCTTTGGAGAGAGCAGTTCTCACTTGGGCGTTGGAGATGTTTGGGGGGCTGCAATCGCTTGGTATAGATATCTCTCCTTTTGGGGGGGGAGAAGTTTGCACTGAACCTGTCAGCCAGTATGTTGGCAATGTCTGTAGGATCAGTAATCTTCACATCATTTTGAACTAGTTCTGAGCATATCTGGGAGTTTCCTCCCAGGTTTCTAACATAGCTAAAGAAGGCCTTATGATTGTCTTTTGAGTCATTGTATGTTAGAGCCAGATTAGGAAGTAATATAATACTAGTTCTGAGCATATCTGGGAGTTTCCTCCCAGGTTTCTAACATAGCTAAAGAAGGCCTTATGATTGTCTTTTGAGTCATTGTATGTTAGAGCCAGATTAGGAAGTAAAATAATATATAATTAGAAATATAGAGTACTGCAATGAATAGTTGTTTATAGTTATTTAGTTTAAGATCGGGAGTTAAGCATTATGGAACCTGGAAATAGGTTTATCACAGGGTAGGATTTCAAGATAGTCAGAGTATACTAAAGCTACTCTACCATCTTTTTTTTTTAGTTCTGTCAGCCCCGATAATATTATAATAACCAGGGAATGACATTTCAGAGTCAAGTATATGATGCTTTAGTTATGTTTCAGTTATGGCAAAAATATCAATTGATTTTGGGAGATCCAGACATGGAGTTCTGAAATTTTATTATAGATGCTATGAGTATTTAAGGAAGTACATTTAAGCAGCTTGGATGAGTTTTGGTAGATTGGGTTTTCTTGGTTTTGGTGATGGTAGTATGTTCCATGTTTTGTAGGAAATGGGTGGGCTGAGTAGTAAGGAGTGCTTGGCTTGAGATGAGTTTCAGAGGCTACCAGGGAGTTAGGATGGCAGGAGAGACTGGGGTTGGGGTGAATATCCCCACAGAGTGGTAAGAGAAAGAAAGATAGATACATTTGGTAAGCTTGTATTGATTTAACTTTGAGTGAATTTTAGTTTGGTGCTGTAGGTGTGAGGGTTTAGTAATTTAAATTTGAAGTACAGATTGAGTAGGTTATTGTATATACTGGACAGATTAATGGTGAAGTGCGATGATTTGAATTGTTAGAGGTGAAGCAGATAATGGGAGAAATGTGTATAAGATTAAATGACATATGGTAATTCATAAGGTAATAAAACAGTATGAGTAAGGCTGCAGTCATATTTAAGAGTTGCATGGTATGTAGGTTTGTAGAGATTGGCTAGTGAGGCAAGAGCCAAAATACTGGGCAAACAAATACAGGAGAGGTAGGAGTAGTCAGTTGAGTGGGATGGATTAAGTAAGTGGTGATCACTGGCATCAGCTAGTAAATATAAGGGAGGAAACAAAGTTGGAATACTTAAATGCACACTGATGGTTTAGGAGCTGTGTGTGTATTAATGTGCCCAGGGTATGTCTATATTTATGTGCATGCCTTTAACAGGGGTGGGAAATAGGTGGAATTCTGGATGGGGAATAGGTCCTGGAAATGCAATGCCATGAGGGGTGACTGGGGAATTGGAGGTGGAAGAGGAGCATAGTGGGAAACCAACACCAAGACATTGAAAGGTACTTGTTTACACACTTTACAGAGCTTTCCTAAGGTAATAAATCACTTAAATCTTATCTGTTATGCTTTCAGTGGAACAATGTTATGTAATAGGATCAGTAGTCTAACATATGCTTTGGATGTACAAGGGTTATGCTACTCCATAAGACTGCAGTTACAGTACAACAGTTTTGAAGGAGTAAAGTACTGCAGAATGCTATGAACATACAGAGGAGTTATCCTCAGACAGCTGCAGCTTCACAGCAAACAAGCTGAGAGCAGGGAAGTTTGCTGAGAGGAGAGGAAAAAAACAAATCTATAATCAGTTACCTTAATGAGTAAAAGGCCAGCCAGTTATCTAATCAATATTGCTTAAGGTTGTAAGCATGGCGTCTGTTGTAGAACACTGTGCTCTCACCAGTACTAGACAGAGAATAACAGCAAGTTGAACAGCAATCCTCTATAAGCCTTAAGTGAATAATGCAGTGGCCCTAAACAGTATCACAATGGTACAGTCTGAGACCCCTGCTTTGTACCTGTGTGACTGAGCTAAGAACGCAGGATGGGTGAGCAGCGTTCAAACTTCTTTGCAAAAATGTCAGATTATAGAGCTAATTGGTAGATGTGAGTCAGCATTGTCCAGATCAGGTTCTGAATCTTATCTAGGTACTGGCAGTACCCCAGCTGTTTGGTGGAAAGGGCTTGCAGAGAGTCACAGGCTGGGAAAGTTGAACAACCATAACCTTACTGCATTGGTAGGAGTAAGTTTTTCTTCCATTTAGCTGCAATTACTCCTTTATGAGCAAACACGGGTATTTTTTTAATCTGTTTTGTAGTCTCACAACTGTCTATACAGGGAAAGAATAACCAATTTTCCAATAAATTCATTTCTGTATACATCCTAGTATCCCCTAATTTTCTTTGCTGTCTTCTCACATACACTATACACTTTTACTTTACACAATTTCATTTTTTTTAGTATCTCACATCTCATAATGTCATCTTGCCTTGGTATTAGATCTTCATGTGCACTTTCTTGCATTTTTTTCAATGGATCTAAGTTGATAAACATTTGACAGTAACTATCACTTCAAAGAGACTCATCATTCTTTCTTCCCCTTACCTTTTTCTTGTCCATGTTTCAGATTTTCATGCATTTTGCAAAGAGGTGCACTTTTCTCTCTGTTCAGTTTAGCGTGCCATTTACATGGGCATTAAATAAGATAGCCCTAGTACAAAACCTTACAGTACGTCACTTGTAATCTCTTTCTTCTTTGTGGATTCCATTTATTTTACCCACTGTGTTTTGTAGTTTAATTTTTAACCCAGGATAGCACCCTTAGACCTACAGTAGGTTTAGTGAACTTCAGTATTAACATTTCATATGAAACTATACCAAATGTTTTGCTAAAATTTGGGTATATCAAATTTATATAGCCCATGCCTTGTTTGTGACCATTCTGCTATGAATTGATGTTATTGTGGTTCTGTGCCCTCAATGGCCCCTAGATGTCTATATAAGTGATTCCATCATGAGGAATGTGGTTGCTTATTTAAACACACCTTATGAACGCCAACGATCTCCTGAGCAGCCTGTGTCAGGTAACATATTCCATATCACTCTAATGTTGAGCCTTGTGGACTAGATCACTGGAGAAGAAAGATGTTTTATAAATCCACACTGGATGCAGTTGCTGTAGCCCTACTAATTGCAAGATAGTATAGCATGTCTGCAATGTGTGCCATTGTGTTGGCAGTCTGCCGAAAGAAAGTAAACCGATACCAGAAGAACTTTCCAAGATTCAGCAAACTAAAAAAAAAAAATATATATATATATATATATATATATATATATATATATATATATTATGTGTCTGCAGCAATTCTTAGCTATTGTAGTTACCCATAATTCATATTGGTTGATTTGTAACTTAGCAGATGTACTGGTAAGTTTAGTTTACTTCACAGTCATTACACAGCTTGATGGCCAAATATAGTCAACCAGGAGACTTTATGTGACTGACCATTCTCTTCCATTGGAATGGGCGGGGTTCTGTAAATATGTATGCAAATTGTATGTTAAACAGCGTACAGATCTGTATCTATTTTTCAGGGGCCTTGTCCAGATTTTTGATGTTTCCAGGTTGAGAGGTATGGTCTCATAGTATGTAGCAGAGTTATAATTTGTTATTATATTTTCACCAGGATATGGAGGAAGGATAAGAAATGGAGGGGGGAGGTAAGGAGCTAAGTGTAAGATTCGGAGTGCGATACTGATTGGTTGTGGTGGGAGGGATGTGGTTAAATGGCTATATATTTATCAGTAGTGGGGGTGGGTGGGAATTGTGGGCGGGGGGATGTAGAGCAAGCCCGAGCACAGCAAGGCTTATCCAGACACACAGATCTTAGAGCCTGCAAATATAAGGTAAGTACACTAGGGACTTATAGTAAAGCTTAGGAGTTGTTAACACTTTTTCTGTATATACTTACAGTTTTTACCTATAGTATAATGCCACTGATTTTTTATTAATGTAGGGGAAAATACTTATTAACTACTTTTAATTGGCCAATATATTAAAGTTTTAGGGGTTGGGTTCAGAATTTAAGGCTACCTAATAGTGCTGTAGACCCAGGTCAGCATACATTGTGGTACAAACAGTAAGGGCTTAACCAGACAAACAGATCTTAGCGCCTGCAAATATAAGGTAAGTACATTAGGGACTTATAGTAAAGCTTATAATACAGTTAAAGGGTATACATAGGATAGTAGTATAATAACATTTGTATTGATATTCACAAACATTAATATACAGCATTGTATTGAGAATTTACAGATTGAAAGGTGGTGATTAAGATAGGTAGGAGTAATTTAAGAAATAAATTAGAGTGAGGTATTGGGGATAAGCAAGTTTTTAATGCAGAAGTAGCAATGGAATGGAAATTCGGTTGCACTAAATTAGAAGTAGGTATAGGAGTCTATATACTACAATAAAGTGAGGTATCAGAAAGGGATAGGCACGTTAAGTGATTTAGTGCTTGAAAGGGAGGTATATGAAGGTGATGAAGGATGTTAAGAGAAGTTAAGAGAAGCTAAGCCCCAGATGAGGATCAGGGACAAAGCCAGGAGGCAGAGAGGAAGTCTTTTAGTAATGGTTTGAAAAGATGAAAGTGTGAGATAGACATAATTGATATAGGGATTTTATTCTAAATTACAAATACATTATTGGAATAGAGACTGACCCCTAGCAGCCCTTTGTGGGGGAGTTGTTTAGCATTTGATCAAATGGGATGGTTTGATAGACAGAAGTGGATTATGTAATAATTGCTGGGCAGGCAAATAGGGCTTAGACAGTTTTGTAGGTTAAGATGGGTACAAGATAGGCGATGAAGACGTTCCAGCCAGTTAAGTGTTTTTAGTATATATATATATATATATATATATTATGTGTCTGCAGCAATTCTTGGCTATTGTAGTTACCCATAATTCATATTGGTTGATTTGTAACTTAGCAGATGTACTGTTAAGTTTAGTTTACTTCACAGTCATTACACAGCTTGATGGCCAAATATAGTCAACCAGGAGACTTTATGTGACTGACCATTCTCTTTGCAGACATGGTAGTAAGTGACAAAGCAAGACAAAATTATGTGACATCTCACAAACACTCAGCTATGTGATCCTTAAAGACACGGTGGACTGTACATTGCATTCCTTCCCTTTAGGATAAATACATATACAGAGAACATGTATAATAATGCATGCTATATCTATATATATATCTATATCTATATCTATATCTATTTCTGGTTTACTATTATAAAGTCACCGTTCACATACCTGCCACACATTTGATCGTCATTCATGATGTTGAATGGATAGTTATCTGCATAATCAAAATTACGAATCCAGTAGTTCGCCGAGGAAACTACAGAATGGCGTACAATGTAATTCGACGATATGTGGTGACGACAGCATAGGTGCGACACAGATCGGCATGTCGCACTAACTACTGCTAGAATAGAGGGCATGGCTACCTGATGATGTGACAAATGTCCTAACGGCCGTAAAGAACAGCAGTGTAGTTCTCTGTAGCATGCAACAGGTGGATTTATCGGATTACAGCCTACAGCTTACATGGAGATTGAATGAGATTCAGGGAGAAGTGTGGAAGGGTGAGTATAACCCAGATGAATGCAGGTGATGTTAATGTCTCATGTCAATGTAAAATCAGTCGTTAAAGCGTGTAATATACAGTAGGGAAAATGCAGTATTAACTTTATAGTAATAATAACATAATGATGGCATTATTAACTGTGAATATTACCATGACAGCTGTAAGTTGTAATGCATTAGGCTTATGTGACAGTAAAGAACATTCTGATATAATGGAAAGTTATAATATGTGTGTATGTTGTGTAACGGTCAAACAGCTGTGCTGCAAATAGTTTATTCAGCAGTTGACATTGCCACCAGATACAGTACAAGTGTGTGTAGGCATGCTGTCAGAGCTGTGGGTAGTGGTACACTTACAGTTACATACGTAATATTAAGATAGTTGATGTCACCTGTATGCAGTATCCCCTATGTATTGTGGGATGAAGCAAACACTGATAAAGCTGACATGGGGATTTGTAAAGTTGTAACATGGTAATTAGAAATGCATACTGCATGCTGATATTTTACCTGCGCAAATGTATCCGATGGCTCGAAACTGTGCTCTGTAGTGAGTAACAGTGGCATTAGTGGACAGAATAAATGTATCTGCTTTGGTTACTGTCTATTATACTCTGTATATTGTATTGTGATATGGTAGTTGCCACCCAGTTGAGTAGAATATTGATGTTCCAGAAGGAGATGGTTTCAGTTGTTATTGCAGTCCCTTTGGCATGGGTTGTGTAAGTGATATTTGTGACGTATGCGAGTGATGCAGGCCTGTATCACATAGTACTGTTGACATAAAGTGTTAGTAATCATGATACTGTTGTTGATTTGTAGGTGTGCTTAGGTAGATTGACTGACCAACCGAATGTGAGCTATCCTGGCATTATTGGTAATATGTATGGCACAGTGAAGTCTCAGAAGGGTCACTCAATCCTCTGTATTGATGGGTATCAATACTATCTTGAAAAGAGTAACCCTGAGAAAAATTACTGGTGTTGCACTCAGAAGGCAAGGCAGAGGTGTAAGGGCCATTGTATAATGGAGACGTGTGCTGGTGAGGTGAAGCTACTGAAAATCATTGCACATTTTCACACACCAGATGTTGTCAGGGTAGAGCAGACAAGGGTACGGGAAGCCATTAAAAGGTGTGCTGAACAGACTCTGGAGGATCCATGTAGGATTGTATCTGAGGTCCTGGCAACCACGTCCACTGATGTAGTGACCACCCTGATGTGCTTAAGCAATGTGTACTTAGGGTCAGGCATAGAAACAGCACAAATCCCAGGGTAGACCTAGCAAGTCTGAAAGATTTAAGCCCTGAGATGATACCATTGAAGCAGGGCCACTTTATCATTAAACACAGTGCACTCCGCAGCCATACCTACGATGTCATGCTTCTCACTACAGAGGGTAATCTAGGCCTGCTTTGTAGTTCTGAGTATATTCTTGTTGATGGGACCTTCCCCATTAGCACCAGGGAATGTAAACAGGAATACTCTGTTCACTGCAGCTTGGACGGTTCCAGCAACAGCAAGGTAGTACCTGTAGTGTATGCCATCCTACCGTCCAAATGCGAGGAGTGTTACGATTAGTTCTGGGCAACCCTGATGGCATTATGTGGGGAATTTCATCTACAGTTCCAGCCCAGGATGGTACTCAGTGACTTTGAGAAGGGTGCAGTTAACAGCATAATGAAGCATCTACCAAACAGTATGGCCAAGGGTTGTTGGTTCCATGTGTGCCAAATTATCTGGAGGCAGATCCAGAAGCTGAACCTGACACAGGTTTATGGCACAGATACTCAATTTGCGCTGCTATGTAAGCAGATACCTGCACTCGCATTCATACGTACAGAACACATTATGGACACATTTACATCTATAGAGGAGTTGTTAGGTGAAAGGGGTGCTCCTCTATGTGAGGTCTTCAAGAATAACTACATTCTAGGGAGGCCAAAATGGTATGGCATGAGGGGTTCCACCTCAGAGAGACAACCACCCCTCTTCGATGTCCCCTTCTGGAATCAGGCTGACACATGTACCATGGGCTACCCTAGGAGCAGAACGCTGTTGAAGGATGTCACCGTAGGCTGAGGTCTCTATTGGGGAAAAATGAAATGTACATCACAGATGTACTGCATGCCATTTATTTGGAGCAGAATCATTCAGAGGATGTTAAACAGACGTTTCTATGTTGTGTCCCAGCATCTCTGAAGAAACGTAGGCTATCTGACAAAGAACATATGATACAGTGCCTGCTGGCTAAATGGGATGATCTAACACCATTAGGCTTTGTACAATTCATGGCACACCACTGCTCCTACTGATATACATGCCAATACCTTTTATGTGTGCTACATCCTAGTGGAATTGCATTACTACTTTTGCAGATATCATAACACTTTGATTATTGGGACATGGATTGCATTTGTAATTACAGAGCACATGCACATGTTTGAAATTCACTATTTGAGGAAGGGATACATGCTTGATGTGGAATTTTACTGCACCTACACATGGAAACACTTACTTCACAGCAGGATGGCACTTTTTCGGTATTTTTCCGCAAAATGGACAGAAATGTCACGATTTGACATTTTCAACATTATCTGCTGATTTACACCATTATTTACAGTCGGTATTATGTATTTTCGGCATTTATTTTCAGTTATTAATACCTTTTTTTTAATTTCGACTTTTTAATAGTAAACCTCTCTATCTATCTATCTATCTATCTATCTATCTATCTAGTCTCTATCTATCTGTCTATCTATGTGTTCATTACCAAATTTCAAAACATTGAACCTCTGATTACCAAAGCCCAGAGGACTGAGGTTTTGAAATATCTAAACTTGTCAATGGAGATCACTGTACAGTGTGAAATGGGAGCTTTACCATTTTTTTCACTGTAGTGTGATCTCTGAGTTGGTATATTTAAGTAGCAGGGGGGTGTGTGGGGTGCAGCAAAAACTTGAAATTATAACTTTTCACATTTTAGATATATCTTTTTTTAGTTTTGATATTTCAGAATCTCGATCCTCTGGGCTTTGGTAATCAGAGGTTTAATGTTTTAAAATTTCGAAATTTAGTAGTGGACTTATATATATATATATATATATATATATATATATATATATATATATATATATATATATATATATATATATATATATATATATATATATATATACACTATATATATATATATATATATATATATATATATATATATATATATATATATATATATATATATATATATATATATAGTGTATACTAGAGAGGGAGAGTGTTGCAAATGTGGTCGAGTTATTTTTCACAGCTGTATCAGTCTAAGAACATAACCATTTTTCTCATATCTTTCTATATACATATATATATATATAAATATATATATATATATCTATATATATATATATATATATATATATATATATATATATACATATATATAAAATACATTATTTATAATATATTATATATTTATGTATACATGTATATAAAATATATAGCTATAGATATAGATACACACATACGCACACATGTTGTGTATAATAGAAAGGGAGATTGTTGCAAATGTCCTCAAGTTAATCATTTTTCACAGCTAATTCAGTTTAAGAACATCACCATAGCTAGCTATCATAGTGTCTCGCACAGTTCTCCAAGCTGGCACCCCTCAACTTTAACTTGAAGAACAGAAACAAAATGTCATTTTTCAAAAAAAAAAAAAAAAGAATCTTCTACTTGAAACTGAAGCAAACCACATGTTACAAATGTAACAAGCAGCTTGCTATGCTACAGTTACATTACCACACACAAAGGATTTCAGCCCCATATCCACACTAGTTTCTGAATTGCAATACTGCAAAACCACACTTTCAGCAACTACCACAGCCACCCCTTCTCCCCAGCCAGGCTATATACTTCTGTCTAACAGAAAAGGTCAAAATGTGTCTTGCAAGTAGAAGAAATCATTAGAGCTAAAGGTGTCCAGTATGTTAACTGATTTTTGTAAGACAAAAAATATTTTTTGAATGTAGTGATTTGTGTGTTAAGTTCAGAAGTGCAGAAAATATGTCAATGTAAAAAACAGTGGACTGGAATAGCTTTGTGTAAATTACTTATTTAATCACAATTTATATGCTGCCAGTCTTGAGTGACCATCAGACTGTACCCCATCTGCCTTGTCATCTCATTCTTTCTCTCCATAGGCAGCAGCCCTAGAGCCCACTTGTTCCTCCTGGGGGTGAAGTGTTAGTAGCAGAGGGGTTGCTAGTATCAGTTCTCAGGAATCATATTTTTCTCACCCTCTTTTTCCCACTGTGCATGCCCATGATGTCCCCAAGGGAGAGCATTCAATGTGCATTTGCTGTGGGAATGTCTCCCACTTTTCTACAGACATTCCCTTTATCTGCCCGGCCCTCTTTTGAAGGCAAGAAACTCCTGTGATCCCTGGTCTCTGCTTGAATTCTTCTTGGATTCATCACCCTAGCCATATACTCACTTAACCCCCCTTCAAAGCGGTATGCCTGCTTATTCCTCTGTCTCCCCAGCCAACTACTGCAGTGCCCTAGTCACTTGTTGAACCCAGGTAGTCTAGGTCATATAGTCATTTCCTCTAAGCCTGTATTGCTGACAAAACGTTTTCACATTTACTTTATCACATAGTACATTCCACTATCTGGGCTTGAAAAATTCTCCTTCTATATCTAAAGCTTCTTTACTTATATATTCTTTCATAACATCGTAGGCTCATAGGAATTTACTAGGCTGATGGCCCTATGGTCCTTAAAATCCTAGCCAAATTCTACCCTTATTTCCACTGTGACAAAAGGAGGTACCGGGAATTTTGTAAGTAATTATATGTCATTTGTGAATAAGATGATTTATATAAGATGCTTGTGTTACAAATGTATTAGAACTGTATGTCATGTGTATATCAGACTGGTTTGTACAGACGTGTGTGTTGAAAGGGTATTTGTAAAGTGCTTGAGTTTGGGACTGTATCCACAGTGTGCCTACTGCAGAGAACAGAAATGTACATGCACTATTGTTACTGTTAAAATGTATTTGTTTTAATAGTGGAAACTGGAAAACAGAAGGTTAACCTCAGTCCAGCAAACTTTAGAAAAAATATCTGAAATTAAATCACTTTATAGGCTAAGCCGGCCATAAATATGCTATTTCACAGATTTCAATGCAGCCAGAGACACAAAGCCTGTACTAGGAATCGTTCTGCAGTGTCTTTGGATGAACTAATCACTACTGTGGAAGCATAGTGGTATGCAATTGTTTTATGACTTCCAGAACCTGCTAAAGATCTGAGCAAAAGCCCATGTATGTGTATTTTTATGGGTAGGTGCTAAATGCCAGCTGCCTGCAGTGGGTGTTTGCATGAGAACTAGAAGTCAGATGACCAGAAATGATGTCATTCTACAAGCTATCCCAGCAGTAATGTTTTAGATATTATTTTGAAAAGTCTCTTAGTGAGACAGAGCATTCTGTATTTTGTCTTGGGCCTGACAACATAAAGAAAGACCACTCACCACATCATCTGCCTTGCTCTAGTAAGTAATTTACTAGGGAATAGTATAATTCTCTTAGATTTAGTCAGGAATACAGTGACAATTAGTTTAGATATTATTTTTCTTTATTTGTTTGAAACTGTCCTGCAATGTTGTTTTAAATAT
This sequence comes from Protopterus annectens, assembly GCF_019279795.1. NCBI lineage: Eukaryota > Metazoa > Chordata > Ceratodontiformes > Protopteridae > Protopterus > Protopterus annectens. The sequence continues at coordinate 1,210,963,081 of NC_056731.1, forward strand.
TTCCTGTGATTTTTAACTCTGATGTCACTGTGAATATATACTTAGTATTTTCTTATTATTTTATTATTTATTATTAAATATATTAAAACCTTTCATTGTGGCTGAACTTTGTAGAGATATTTAAGTTTTGAGAGTACTTGCATATTTATTTGATGACACTGTGTGGGCCACTCCTAAGAGCCTTGCTCTTAGTCAAACTACCATTGGTATTAATATTAATATTACACAGTAAGATTGGGCACTGTTTGTTAAGGGCCTTAAAGTAGTTGTCAAGGGGTTGTGGTGTCAGTAGTAACTACCTTATAGTCTGGGCAAAAGAGGGATAGCTAGTAAATATGTGTCATCCTTTCCCAGGTGTGTGTGTGTGTGTGTGTGTGTGTGTGTGTGTGTGTGTGCAAATCAAATCACCAAGATTGTGTGTGTGTGTGTCAGCTACTTGGGCAGGGACACAAAGCACTGGTTGAACAGAGAGAGTGTTGGAGGACTTGGCTTGGAACCCTGGCTAAGAACTCAACTCTACAGCTGTGCCAGTGAGGAGTCTCATTGTGGATCTGAAGAAAGAGGAACTAGCCCTGGACTGACTGTGGTCTCTGTGTGCTCTTAAGGGAAATTACACTTGATGCAGAGAGCATCTGGAAATACTGTGTGTGTACCTGTTATCTTCCTAGTGAATGCCCCTGCACAGGTGCCAGTGGTGAGGTCTGAGGCTCCTTGATTGCTGGCCCAGAGGTGGGATATCCACATTATATATTGGTTGTCAGTGGTGGGATATCACATCCACGATCAGCCTCTATTGCCCCTGTCCAAGAGGGACGCAGGTGGAACCCCTGGTGTGAATTTACCATTATGTATCCAATTGTCCAGATTGCATTTGAAGAGGGCCATTAAGGTGCTGTGTTTGACGTGAAGTGGCAGTCTGTTACAAAGGTGTGGTAACCTCTGGGAGACAAATCTGTCCCTCCACCAGGTTGTATTAATGTCATATACCAGGTTAAGGTCTTTAGTGTGAGAAACCCATGTACCATTTGTCTTGCAAATATACATTTCCAATAAAACAGAGTCAGAGATTGTCTTATGTGCAAGGCAGAGATCACCTGTGAGTAGTCTGTATGAAACAGAATAAAGTGACAGTGGTTTCAGATGACTCACATAGGACAGATGCTAAAGACCTTGAATTTTCCTTGTGAGGAACCTTTGTGGTCTCTCCAGTTGCTGCAGATGCTTGAAAAGATACATACCAAAAGTAGAGTTGTACTCAGTTATTGGCCTGATGAGGGAAGAGCACAGGAAGGTTATAACTTTTTTTTTTCTTGGAGTCAATGCCCTTCCTTATGAGATGAGCAATGTAGAATGCCCTTCTTACCGCTGTGGAGACATGGTGATCAAAGGTAAGTTTGCTGTCAACCTGTGTGCCCAGGTCTCTCACCACTGAGTGAGTACTTAGGGTATTGCTATTGATGTGGTAGTTAGCAGGAACATCACCCTTACCAAAAGGGATAATAATGCATTTTTTTTGCATTAAGTTTAAAGCCATAACTTTGGCACCAATCATTTGTTTGTGTAAGACCTTCTTGTAGGTTGTTAACATAATTTGGAGATTCTATGACTGCTCCCAGTTTGCAGTCGTCAACAAACTTTGTCAGCCACATACCTATAGTTTTTGCTTGTATTTCGGTGGAATATATTCTAAACAGTAGAGGTCCCAGGACTAATCCCTGTGGAACATCTCTGGTTACAGGTCTACTGTTGGAGGTGTATTCCTTTATTTTGACTATACGTGTTCTATCAGTGAGCTAGTTAGCGACCCACGTAACAATAGTTTGCTATGGAGGACTTCAAAAGAAGTCTTATTTGCTTGTTTAAGCTGAGGAGGGAGTGTTTCCAGTGTAGGGCTTGCTCCCTCTTATTCTTAGACAGCAATTTCTTCCTCTTACTGTTAAGCCTGTTAATGGCAGTTGTCCACTAGGCAGGTTTGCTCTTCCTTGAGGAGCATGTTTTGGTCCTGTCAGGTACGTCCAAGTCAATTCAGTTATACAGGTGTTTGTATAAAGCACTGGTGTAGAACTTGGCATAGTTGCCAGTTCCATCTGAGGAGGGAGGTGCAGCAAAGCTATTTATACCATCCCATAAGAGGTTATAATCTGCTTTGAAGAAGTTTTTTAGATTAGTTGCTGCTGGGGGAGGGAGGTCAGGTGTGATAGTTACTTTGAATGAGAATGATCTGTGGTCATATCTCACCAGGGAAAACCTGACAGTGGGGGTGCTACAGTGGTCCCCCATATGGGCAGATCCTAGATGTTGGCACCCTTGTTCGGGTGTCAACCAACTGGTCCAGAGCATTGTAGTTAATGAAGTTGAGGAAACTTTGGGCAAGTGAGTTTGAGCACAAGTAATTTACCCAGTCAATGGATGGGTAGTTAAAGTCACCTAAAACCATAGTGTTTGGATGTATCTTGATAGACTCATGTAGATCCAAACGGGTAAAGTGGGTGTCCTGATTCAAAGTTAAAGTCAAAGTAAACTTTATTTTCATACAGATCAACACAGAGGAAAAAGTGTGTATCACTGTGTGACACTGCCAGCCCAGCTGTTTGGAATTTTGTAAATAATTCTGTCATTTCTTAATATAGATATGATTTGTACAGAAGCATGTGTTGTACAGGGTTTGTACAGTATTGAGCTTCAAAAATGTAACCACAGCATGCCCTGCTGGCTTAGAACAGAAATTTATATAAACTATTGTAATTGTTTGACTGTATATATTTTTAACAGTAGAAGCTAGAACACCATGTCCCAGGACCCCCATTCTGCATTTCTGGAAAGACTGGAAAGTATAAAGGTCCTATCAAACACCCTAATATTGGGTGATTTCAATTACCCAAACATTAACTGGGAGAACTACTCAAGTGCTAACTCCCTTGACCAACATTTCCTAGAATTTATAAACTCAAAAGCCCTGGATCAACTGGTCAACACTCCCACCAGAGGTGACAACATATTGGACCTGGTCATCACCAACATGGACAACCAGTGTTCCACACCTGAGGTCAACCTCTCGCTGGTTAGATCTGACCATAAACAAATCACTTTGGATATCCACATTCCGCCCCCACCCCCGGACAAGGAAACCACAGTGAAAAACTTTTCAAAAGCAAACTTCACATTACTTAAAACCAAGGTGGAAAGTTTCAAAGCCCCCATGCTAAAGGATAACTCTGTCCAAGCTTCAAAATCCTTTACTAATGCATTCTACGGGCACCTACAAGAAAACATGGATCATACTATCCCAAGGAAAACCAAGACTCACTCCTCCAAGAAAAGGAAACCAATCTGGTGGACTCCTGCCATAAACAAGCTATACAATAGAAGGAGGAAACTAGAACAGAAAAGAGTAAAATCCCAAGAAGGGAAGACATCCCTGATCAGTATCAGCAAGAAACTATGATCCCTCATAAAATCATCCAAGGCGAGCTTCGAAGGAAAAATTGCCAAGGATTTCAAATATAACCACAAGGCATTCTTTAGCTATGTCAAGAATCTAAGTGGCAATGCACAGATCTGCTTGTAGTTAGTGCAGAATGGCACAAAATACACTGAACCGACCGATATCACCAACATTCTGGCAGACAGGTTCAGTGCAAACTTTACCCCCCTCTCACCCCCAGAAGGGCCCATAACCAAACCAGAAGAATGTAAAGCCCTTGAAATCACAGACACTCAGGTTAAAACAGCCCTCTCCAAAGCCAAAAACACAGCATCAATGGGACTGGACGGTGCCCCAGGCTGTGTCTTACACAAGCTCAAAGACGAACTAACCCCTCACCTAAACACACTGTTAAAACTCAGCCTCTCCACAGGCTATGAACCCATAGAGTGGTGCACAGCAATGGTTATTCTGCTCCACAAAGGTGGAGCCATAACAGACCCCCAGGAATTATCGCCCTATAAGCCTGACTAGCTTGGTCTGCAAGGCTATGGAGAGCATAATCATGGATCTCATTAACAGAGACATTGGCAACCTCCAAACACTGGACCCTACCCAGTTTTGCTTTGATAAGGGCAGATCATGCCTCCTAAACCTGGTCAACTTCTTTGAGACAGTTACCAAGGCTATAGACGAGGGAAAGGTGTCACACACAGCCTACCTAGACCTCACAAAGGCCTTCGACACCATTCCACATTCTGGTATTATAGACAAGCTCACCAGCCTGAACATAAACCCCTATGTCACAAGATGGATTGCCAACTGGCTCACGGACAGAGCCCACATGGTGAGAATTGTGGGAGCTAGGTCCGACTTTAAACCGGTTACAAGTGGCGTTCCCCAGGGCTCAGTCCTGGGACCCCTCCTGTTCAGCATATACTTCTCAGAGGTACAGGCAAGCACAGGAGGACTATGGCTGACTAAGTTTGCAGATGACTGCAAACTAGGGGCTATAATTGATTCTCCGGCTGACACAGACATCCTCCAAAAGGGTCTCACTGAGACGGATACCTGGTGTCAAAATCATGGCCTCAAGCTAAATGCCAAAACATGCATAGCCATCCCCTTTGGAAAAAACAAAGTACCCACAAACTATCACATAGGTGGTAGTCCCCTAAATATGGAAGATGTAATAAGGGATCTGGGGACCCAAGTAGATAGTAATCTGTCCTTTGATAATCACATTGCCAAAGTGGTTAGAAAATCCTTCTATGTGGCCCACCTAATCACAAAAGGGTTTGCATCCAGATTAAAAGAGGTCATTGTGCCCCTCTACTCATCACTCATCAGACCCATCATAGAGTACAACACCCCGTTTGGGATGTACCTTACAAGACACCTGCAACAGCTAGAAGGACCACAGAAGTACCTCACCAAGAGGATCACTGGCCTCAAACAGATGCCCTATGCAGCTCGACTGAAGAAACTCCAGCTGTACTAAGTCGCATACCGCCTACTCAGAGGTGATCTCTGCCTGACATACAAGGCCATGTCCAACCCAGAATTGATGGAGATGCTCCACCTAAAGAAAACCTTATTCCCTCAAGCCACATGCTCTAGGTATCTAAACCTCATCACAACAATAAATAGGACATGCTGGAGGGATAGATTCCTGTCCCAGAGACTTCCCATGCTTTGGAACAAAATTCCAGTCTACATTAGGCAGTGCTCTGCGCTAACACTCTTCAAGAGAAACCTTGATGAGTGGATGGGAAACAGAAAGTTTACCCCAGGGATCACTTCATTGACAGCCGGACAGAGGCACAGGGAATTAATCTAAAAATAAATAAATAAATAAAATATATACATATTTTATTCAGCTGCTCTTACTGTAACTGTCTTAGTTGCTGTTCTGCATGCTGCTATCTGTTCAGTCGCTCTTACTCGGCACTTATTACTGCTTGTTAGGAGCCTTCTAATTTACTGCCTTCTGCACTTGTTTTTTAGTCATTTGTTAATTTAATTTAATTTATTTACACTGTATTTGTCGTAATATTGCTACACACTCAAGTGTGCTAGCCTGCACTGCAATTGGAATTGTATTTACTGCTGTTTTAGCTGCTTTTCCATAAAAAAAAAATTGTAAGCTTGTTTCCTGCCTTTCCTGTAACTAGTCTAGTCCAGATACAGAGTTGCTGTATCCAGGACTGTTGGTAAGCTTCTAAGCCCCACAAGCCTTTCTGTGTTGGAGGAAAGCCTTCTAGCTTATCAGTGGGAGTGGTAAGCATTAGGTAGCCTATCTACCACAAGAGGAGTGGTCCCTGGCCCAGAAATTGTAGCTAATGGCTGTTTGAGCAGTTTTTTTCCATCTCCTTCAATTTTCTGGTTTGAAAGCCGGACTTGTGCCTGTTTCCCACCTTTCCTGTAACTAGCCTAGTCCAGATACTGAGTTGCTGTATCCAGGACTGTTGGTAAGCTTCTGAGCCCCACAAGCCTTTCTGTGTTGGAGGAAAGCCTTCTAGCTTATCAGTGGGAGTGGTAAGCATTAGGTAGCATATCTACCACATGAGTAGTGGTTCCTGGCCCAGAAATTGTAGCTATTGGCTATTTGGGAAGTTTTTCCCATCTCTTTCAACTTTCTGGTTTAAAAGCCCCACTTGCACTTGTTTCCCACCTTTCCTGTAACTAGCCTAGTCCAGATACAGAGTTGCTGTATCCAGGACTGTTGGTAAGCTTCTGAGCCCCTCAAGCCTTTCTGTGTTGGAGGAAAGCCTTCTAGCTTATCAGTGGTTCTTGTACCAGAAATTGTAGTTTATTGACCATTTGGACAGTTTGTGCATATCTTTCAACTTTCTGGTTTTAAAAGACCACATCTGCGTTTGTTTCCCATCTTTCCTGTAACTAACCTACTGGGAAGCACTAGAAAGCCTTAAACTGATACAAGCCTTCTAGCTTAGAAGAGAGACTTTGGAGTGATTAAGTATCAGTTTTATGTACTTTCTTGCTGTACTTAACTGTTTTCCACCTAAACGTTGATTTACCAGCATTTATTGTGATTCAAAAGCTTGTTTTTTTTTCACATATTGTACTTATTTGACTGCCTGCACTTTTAAAAATCATTTTTTTTGTTTAAATAATTTAACTGTTGTAGGCTACACATTAAAGTGCGATAGCCTTTTCTGATCGTTTGTAGTCCTTTAAAGCTGTTTTAAGTGTACTTTTTGCTGTTTTTGCCTTATCTTTTCAAAAAAAAAAATTGTTTCCCACCTTTCTAAACTAGTATAGTCCAGTTTTCAGGCTAGTGCTGAATTCAGGGCTGTGTTACAAGTTTCTGAGTTGCCCATACCTTACTTGGATATAAGGAAGTTTCACTGTTCACCTGTGAGAGAGGGGAGCTTTGAGCAGTCTATCTGTCCCTGGAGAAGTGGTTGCAGCCCAGAAGTTAGTAGTTTATTGGCCATTTCGGGCTAATTTCTATCTCTTTCATTTCCCTGATATAAAAAATGTGTTTGCATGGTTTTGTTCACAGGGCAGTGCCGGTTAGCTAGGGTTAAATTATTCCTGGCTCCACTAAGTCTCCTCTTCAGTTTTTCCCTTGAAACTAATCTATCTCTCAACCTAAGCACTCAAAAAGCATCCTACAGCCCAGCACTTGCTCAGACCTAATAGCAAACACTAATATACCCTGATACTTGATTGCCCAGCAAGGCAAGGCTCTTTATTCACCCCTTCACCAACCAAGCGACTAAGCAGCTCACCCTACTATTCAGGCATGACCAAAGGGCAATTTCAGGTGTACTCTCCAGTCCAGCTGGTGAATCTGGGTATCCTGAGGCAATGTTATAACTGCCTCATGTACACAGACAACCCTCTCCTACCACAAAACACTAACATATGCGAGAGATGCAATTATACAGCCAAACAGGAGGCTAAGCTGTCTCCACCCAAGAGTGGAACAGACAGTCAAGAGGAGAAGGTTAACACATGCACCACACCTCCAGCCACACATAGACCTACTAAACCAGCAGTGGCAAAAAATACACATAAATACACAAAATCATACTCAGAGGCTCTAAATAAAAACCTGGAAAAGCATCAGAGACCTCCAAAGCAAAGACCCAAACAACCTGCACCTCCCATCACAAACCAGACAACACATAAAACATAAAATCAGTCTGCTGCACAATCACAGCCCTTAAGGCGAAATAACATACCTAACACACTAGCAATAGGTGACTCTATAGTCAGGCACACTGACATCCCACTCACTAGGCTGGACAAGCAGAAGGTTACTGTTAGCTGTCCGTCGGGAGCCAGAATCCGCCACATAACACAAGCACTCAGGTCACTCCAGAACAAGTACAAATATGACTCTGTCATTGTTCATGTTGGTGTGAATGACCTGAGACATACCTCCCTGGACTACATGAAAAGAGACATGGAAGAGCTCTCTGATCAGGTAGCCCAGGCTGGTATGACCCTGACCCTGAGTAGCATCCTGCCCTTACCAAGAATGATACCTCAGTATAAAGAAAAATTATGAATTTCAACAAATGGCTAAACTTCTGGTGTCATTCAAAGGGGATCCAGTGTCTGTCAGCCTGGGATGACATGCTCGACAAGCCGCGTTGCTTCACAAGAGACGGCTTGCACCTGTCACCCCTAGCCTTTCAAACACTGCCCAAGGCTCTTGCTACCCCCATAATGCCTTTTTTAGGCAAGGCTCAAAAGTCAAACCCACCTTCGTAAACAGCACAATTAATTAAAAACTGAGGGTTATGCTACTCAACGCCAGGAGTTTAAATCTCAAAATCCACATGCTCAAAGCACTCCTCAGTATGGAGAACGTCGACATCTGTGCAGTAACTGAAACCTGGTTCAAGGCTCCAGAGAGCACCCCAGCACTACCGGGCTACAACTCGTACCACATGTTTCAGCCACAGAACATGGACCAAAACACAAAAGGAAGGGATGTATCCATATTCATCAATGATACCTACACCTCCAGGTTAGTGGCTCAGCATGCTACCTCTGAGATCATCCATGTGCAACTAACATCGGGCAAATGTGCAATGCAAATTGCGTCCTGCTAGAGATCACCCTCCATGACCCAGGACCACCACTCCACCTTTCTGGAGACACTGGAAAACATGAAAGTCCTACCAAACACCCTGATATTGGGCGATTTCAATTACCCTACCATTAACTTGAAAAACTACTCGAGTACAAACTCCCAGGCCCAGCGCTTCCTGGAATTCATCAACAAAAATGCCCTGGATCATCTAGTAAACTCCCCTACCAGAGGTGAAAACATATTGGACCTGGTCATTACAAACATGGGCGACAGGTGTTCCACACTGGGGGTCAACCCGTCACTGGTTAGATCAGACCATAAACTAATCACTCTGGATGTCCACACCCCACCACCACCCGCAAATAAGGAAATCACAGTAAAAAACTTTTCTAAAGCAAACATCACCTTACTTAAGACAGAGGCGGTAAGTTTCACAGCCCCCACGCTGAAGGATAACGCTGCCCAAGATGCAGAAACCTTTACAAATGCACTCTGTGAGCACCTACATGGATGCATGGATCGTGCCATCCCTAGCAAATACAAGACTCACTCCTCTAAGAGAAGGAAACCAGTCTGGTGGACCTCTGCCATAAACAGGCTATACAATAGAAGGAGGAAACTAGTTTAGAAAAAAAGCAAATCCCAAGAAGGAATGACATCCCTGATCAGTATCAGTAAGAAACTAAGGTCCTTCATAAAATCATCCAAGGCTAACTTCGAAAGAAAAATAGCCAAGGATTCAAAAGATAACCACAAAGCCTTCTTTAGCTATGTTATGAATCTAAGTGGCAATTCGCAGATATGCACTGAACTAGTGCAAAATAGCACAAAATATACTGAACCTACTGATATTGCCAACATCCTGGCAGATAGATTCAGTGCAAACTTCACCCCCCCCCTCACCCCCAAAAGGGCCCACAACAATACCATAAAAGTGTAGTGTCCCAGAAATCACAGACGCACAGGTGAAAATTGCCCTTTCAAAAGCCAAAACCACAGCGTCAGTGGGGCCAGATGGTGTCGCAGGTTGCATCTTGCACGAACTACAGAAAAAACTAACCCCCCCCACCTAAACACGCTGTTCAACCTCAGCCTCCCCACAAGCTATGTGCCCATAGAGTGGCGCACAGCAATGGTTATTCCACTCCACAAAGGAGTGGCCACAACTGACCCTGGTAACTATTGCCCCATAAGCCTGACTAGCCTGGTCTGCAAGGCTATGGAGCGCATCGTCATGGAACTCATTAACAAAGACATTGGGAACCTCCAAATACTTGACCCGACCCAGTTTGGCTTTGTTAAGGGCAGATCATGCCTACTAAACCTGGTTGACTTCTTTGAGATAGTCACCAAGGCCATAGACGAGGGAAAGGTGGTTCACACAGCCTACCTTGACCTCGCCAAGGCTTTTGACACCACTCCCCACTAGGGTATTACAGAAAAACTCACCAGCCTGAACATAAACCCCTACGTCATGAGATGGGTTGCCAACTGGCTTACAGACAGAACTCACACGGTAAGAATAGCAGGCTTCAGGTCCGACTCTAAACCAGTCACAAGTGGTGTCCCGCAAGACTCAGTCCTGGGACTCCTACTGTTCGACATATACTTCTCAGAAGTACAGGCAAACACAGGAGGACTATGGCTAACGAAGTTCACCAATGACTGCAAACTGGGAGCCATAATTGACTCTCCGGCTGACATGGACATCCTCCAAAAGGGCCTTACTGAGACAGACACATGGTGTCAAAGTCATGGCCTCAAGCTAAATGCCAAAAAATGCATAGTCATCCCATTTGGGAAAAACAAAACACCCACAAATTTCCAAATAGGTGGCAGCCCCCTTAATACAGAAGAGGTAATAAGAGATCTGGGGACCCAGGTAGATAGTAATCTCTCCTTTGACAATCATATTGCCAAAGTATTTAGGAAATCCTTCTGTGTAGCCCATCTAATTACTAAAGGGTTCGCATCTAGAAATAAAGAGGTTATAGTGCCCCTCTACTCATTACTCATCAGACCCATCATAGAGTACAATGCCCCATTTGGGATGTACCTCACAAGACACTTCCAACAGCTGGAGAGACCACAAAAGGTCCTCACCAAGAGGATTACTGGCCTCAAACATATGTCCTATGCAGCCCAACTGAAAAAACTCTGGCTGCACTCAGTGGCATATCGCTAACTCAGAGGTGATCTCTGCCTAACTTACAAAGCCATGTCTGACTCAGAATTGATGGACATGCTCCACCTAAAGAAATCCAAGTCACTGTGAGCCACTCTCTCTAGTGAGCTAAACCTCACCACAATAATAAATAGAGCATGCTGGAGGGATAGATTCCTGTCACAGAGACTCCCCATGCTTTGGAACAAAATTTGAAACTACATTAGGCAGAGCCCCTCACTATCACTCTTCAAGAGAAACCTTGATGAGTAGATGGGTAACAGAGAATACACCTCTGGGATCACTTCATTGGCTCTGCTTTACAGAGGATCGGTTAAGTAATCAATGGGGTGGCAAAAGCTGACACACTCTGGCTAGGCTTATAAATGCCCTCGGGCAGATAGCCTAGTACCTACCTATGAATCTATACAGAGTTAACTTGCAAAACATCAAGAAAATAAGTTGAAATTAAATTGTTGTATGATTGTGCTATAAAGTTATCTCTCAGTTTCAGTTAAGTACCAAACACAATGTCTAGAGCTAGAAGTTTTTGTATTGTCTTGAAAGAGAAGTAATTGCTAGGCTTGGGATGTGGAAGTGTTTTATTGCTTTATAACTTTCTAGCAACTGCAAAGATCTGACAGATATGTATTTTTTCATACAGAGATGTTAAATTTTGTTAGTTTCTGACAAAAGGGAGTTTAGTCTGTAAACTGAAGTCCGGTAAAAAAGTGATGTCATCCAAGCTAACCCAGCAGTAATATTTGATATTAATTTAAGTACTGTCTCAGAGAGAGACTGGGCATTTGGTATTTTGTCTTGGACCTAGCAAAAATATCCACTCATCATCACCATCTGCACTTGCCTTGCTGGAAGTAAGTTTCTAGGGCTTAGTAGCTCTTTTAGATATAGATAGGAATATAGTAAAGATTAGTTTAGATGTTTTCTATATTTATTTGGGACTGTTTTGGAATGTTATTTTAAATATTTCCTGTGATTTTGAAGTCTGAAGTTACTGTGTTGATTTACTGAGTATTGTCTTGTTCTCTTATTATTTATTATTAAATATATTTAAACCTATGTTTGTGGCTGATATTTGTGAGACATATTTAAGCTCTTAGAGTACTTGCATATGTATTTGGTGAGACTGTACAGGCCACTCCTAAATAACCTTGTTCTTGGTTAGACTACCATTTGAATTATTAGTAACATTACACAGTAGGATTGGACACCCTTTGTTAAGGGCCTCAAGTAGCTGATAATGAGTTAGCTGGTGGCAGCCAGAACTACCTTATAGTCTGGGCAAGAGGGGGGCATAGCTAGTAAACCTGTGCTAGCCTTCCCCAGGTGTGTGTATGTGCTTGTATATAAATCAAATCCCAAAGTGTGTGTGTGTGTGTGTGTGTGTGTGTGTGTGTGTGTGTGTGTGTGTGTTAGCTACTTGGGCAAGGACACAAAGCACTGGTTGGACAGAGAGGGTTCTGGAGGTTTTGGCCACTCGGCTGAGATCTCACCCTATAGCTGTGCTAGTGGGAGTCTTACTGGGGATCTGGAGAAAGAGAGAGAAACCATCCATAGACTAACTGTGATCTCTGTGTGCTGCTAAGGGAAATTGTACTTTACTGTGTGTGTACTTGTCATCCTCCTGGTGTGTACGTCCCCCATTGTTGCCAGTGGTGAGGATTGAGGCTCCTTAATTACTGTGCCAGTGCAGGGCCATCACATATTAATTGATTGACAATGGTGGAGTAGCCACATCCCATATTACTTGGCTTGTAGTGGTGTGGATATTGAATTCCTGTATCCTGTGTACAGTGGTCACTGAAGGTGTTTGTACTCTCAATCAGCCATGCAGTGAACATTCAGACTTTCATATCACAATTGTTTTATTATTTTTTGTTAGCTTAGTTAGTCAAGGAGAGCAGGCAAGCATGTCAGCAGAAGAGTATGGCAAGCTGACAAAAAGCCAGTTGGCTGAGATGTGCCAGGCTAAAGGACTGGCGCATGTCAACCTGACTAAGGCAGAAATGGTTGCAGCTTTGGGCACAGACCAACATTCAGGAGGACAACCAGGCTGGCCTTGGAGATGTACAACTTCATTCCCCAGAGGACTTAAAAATCTGTCTGGAGAGACTTGAGCTGGAGGCTGAGGAAGATGAGGACCTGCAAAATCTAGAAGCTGAGGAAAATGAGAAACTGTGACACCTTGAAGCTGAGGCGAATGAGAGGCAGAGGCAACATGAAAAGGAGATGCTGACTCTTCACAGGGTCATGGAGGTAATGGGGAAGGTAGTAACTGAACACCAGAAGCAATAAAGGTCAGTAAATTTCTTCCACAATTTACAGAGGGGGATAATTTTGATAGTTTCATTCATATGTTTGAAAGGGTATGTAAATAGTATAATGTTGAGCAAGGACTCTCAGTACAGTTCCTGACCCCCTTACACCATGGTAAAGCTGCAACTGTTATTTCTAAATTGTCTGATACTGATTGCTTAAATTATAATACAATCAAGAATTGTTTGTTAGAATGTTTTAAGTTAACACCTGAAGCTTATAGAAAAAAGTTTCATGAGCATAGATGCAAGGCAGATGAAAGTGTGTGAGAATATATTGCTGAACTAAACAGTTATTTTCATAGGTGGGTGTTTGAATGTCAGGTCATAACTTCTGAAGGGCTGGCAGACATTTTGGTGAGAAAACAAGCACTTAGCACTTTGCCTGAGGACATGAGAATCTGGTTGGCAGATAGAGAATGCAATACCGCAGATGAGTTAGGGAAGAAGGGAGACCTATACCTAGCAAGCAGGTCATCACTTTACAGGAAAGAGACTCCCAGTGCTGCTCATGGGTCTAAGGAAACCCATGGTGGGCAGCACAGTCCACTCCAACAGAGTCTGACAGTAGCAGGGGAAGCCACTAGTCCAGGTACATGTCCAGGACCAAGTATTAAATGTTTTAAATGGAACCAGTGGGGCCATGTAGCATATAGATGTCCATGGAAGCAAGGTGGGGAACAAAAGGTGGGAGAGCCAGTAAGTGGAAATGACAGAATGCCAGCAGTAAGTGGTCTCCAGACAAGAAGGGTACCAAACTACCACAAGAGGTTGTATCCTATCTTAGTAAATGTGAAAGAGGCCATTGCTAAGAGAGACACAGTCTCTGACCTAACAATTATGAAGCCTGCAATGGTTAAAGAGGAGCACTACTTGCTTGGGCAGTCTACTCCAGTCAGTGCTTTAGGAGGGGCCCATTCCAAATACCTTTGGCTGAGGTTCACCTTGGCTGGGAGGGTGGAAAAGTAAGCCAGCAAGTAGGTGTGTTTGAGGATATCCCTACAGATGTCCTGATAGGGAATGATTTTGATAATGCAGTACTGTGTGTGCATGCTGTTACAAGCAGTCAGGCATGGAGACAAGCATGTGGGTCTGGTAGCCTGGGGGAGACCTAGACAGACTGCAGACTTGCAGCCAAGACTAGTGAGGTGGTCACTTAAGGGAGGGAGCTACCTTGTAGCAGTGAGACTGAAGGTGAGACACAGCTGCTGGTTGGTACTGATGTTCCCTTGGACAGAGTGACTGCAAGGGCAGAGGTGAGTAGTAGTACCCAGGCTGACAGTTAGGCACCGCTGTCAGAGAATGCCAGACTTTCTGTGGAAGGGGAACTGGGAAGGGTTACAAAGAGAGAGTTGAGACAGGCCCAGCTGTCAGACCCTACATTACAAGCCCTGAGGGAGGTAGCCAGTGAGGCACCTGATTCTGAAGAGAAAGGGGAATCTGTATACTGGGACAAAGGGTTACTGTATAGAGAATGGACTCCTGAGGGAGAGCTAGAGGGTGAGATAATACAGCAGTTGGTAGTGCCCAGAGCCTACTGTCTGGCACTTCTAGCCATAGCCCATGATATTCTTTTTGTCGGTCATATGGGCATAAAATGTACAAAGATACATATTATACATAACTTTTATTGGCCTGGGATTTCCAGAGATGTAACAGGATACTGCAGGACCTGTGAGCAGTGCCAAAAGGTAGGCAAGGCAGGAGACAAGGTGAAAGATCTTTTGATGCCTTTGCCTGTGATTGAGGAGCCATTTCAGAGGACAGCTATGGATAATGTGAGGCCTCTGAGTACCCCAAGTTCAAAAGGGAAAAGTATGTCCTAGTGGTAGTATATTATGCTACCAGATACCTTGAAACAGTGGCCCTATCCTCCATCTAGGCAGAAAAGGTGGCAAATGCTTTGTTAGAGATTTTCATCAGGGTAGGTTTCCCCAAAAGAAATACTGACAGACCGAGATGCCAATTTCATATCAGACCTGCTGGCTTGTCTGTGGAAGTACTGTGGGGTGAAGCACCTAAAATCCACCCCCTACCATCCCCAGTCTAATGGTCTTGTTGATGGTTTAACCTCTACACTCAAGATGACACGACAGGCATTTGCAGACCAGTTTAAGAGGAAGTGGGACAAGTATTTTCCCCATTTGTTGTTTGCTTACAGAGAGGTGCCCCAGGAATCCACATGTTTTTCACCCTTTGAGTTGCTGAATGGGCACAGGGTGAGGAGAACTCTAGATTTGAATTGAGATGAGTTGGAGGGTGAGTGTGAATTCCACAAGGAGTCTGTTGTGACATATGTCCTAAACCTCAGGACAAGGCTCAAAGAACTCATGGGCTTGGCTCAGGAGAATCTAGCAGAAACCCAACAGCAGAAAAAGTTCTGGTATGACAGGAATACTCGAGCTAGAGAGTATGCTGTAGGGCAGCAGTTAATGGTTCTCATTCCTGTCAGACACAACAAGCTGCAGGCAGCTTGGGAGGGACCCTACAAGGTGGTAAGGAAGGTCAGTGATGTTAACTACATGGTAGAACTGCTAGGCAGGAGGAAGGGGCAGCAATTGTACCATGTTAGCATGATGAAACCTTATCATGAAAGGGAGGCCCTTGGGCTGAGTATTTGCAGTGGATGACTGGAGAAGTCTGAGGGGGATCTGGTGACTATCTCCTCAGTGAGGCTTGAACTGACACTCAGTGGAAGGGGTAGCAATGCCCCAACAGCTATCCCCTACCCAGGTTCGAGAAATCTGAGCAGTGTTACAGGAGTTTGAGGACATGTTCACTGGGATACCAGAGTGCACCCACCTGGTGCAGCACCATGTGGATACAAGACCCCTAGGCCTATTAAGCAGGCCCCTTATAGGATGCCTGAGAGAGTTAAACAGACTTTGAGGGAGGAGATACAGGAACTGTTGGAACTACGGGTAATCCAGGAGTCCAGCAGTCCCTGGATCTCCCCATTGGTGCTGGTACCAAAGAAAGATGGCAGCAGCAGGTTCTGTGTGGACTACAGGAAATAAGTCACACATAGTCAGATGTTTACCCCATGCCTAAGACAGATGAAGCCCTAGAGCAGCTGGGTGGGGCTAAGTATCTTACCACCATTGATCTTACCAATGGTTACTAGCAGATGCCCTTGACTCCCAGTGCTAGAGAGAAGTCAGCCTTTTTTTACTCCTTTTGGCTTGTATAAGTGCATGAAGATGCCCTCTGGGATGAAAGATTCCCCAGTGACTTTCCAGAGGTTGGTAGAGCATATCCTATCAGGATCAGGAGATTTTTCCCTTGCATACCTAGATGATATTGCTATCTACAGTCTTCCTGGCAAGAGCACCTTCAGCATGTCAGGGAGGTGCTGAGTAGACTACAAATGGCAGGGTAGACCATTAAGCCCAGCAAATGTCAGGTTGGTATGGCAGAGGTCTCCTACTTGGGACATAGAGTGGAAAGTGGTAAGGTCAGACCAGAACCTGCCAAAGTGGAAGCCATTCAGGCATGGCCTGCCCCTGTTACCAAAAGGCAAGTGTAGGCATTCTTAGGGACAGCAGGGTACTACAGAATGTTTGTCCCCAATTATAGTACCATAGCTTTCCTCCTCACAAATCTGACAAGGAAAAACAGGCCAGGTAAGGTAGTGTGGACCCCAGCATATGAGCAGGCATTCCAAAAGCTTAAAGGAGCTTTGGGAGGACCCCCTGTGTTAGTCAGTCCAGATTACAGCAAAGAATTTGTTGTGCAGGAAGATGCTTCAAGCCATGGGTGGGGGCTGTACTTAGCCAGGTCTCCTCAGAGGGAGAGGAGCACCCAGTGGTATACCTCGGTCATAGACTCCAACCCAGGGAGGAATGCTATGCAGCTGTAGAAAAGGAATGCCTAACCATAGTGTGGACACTGCAGAAAGTTCAGCCTTATCTGTATGGAAGGAAATTCACTCTAGTTACAAATCACAATCCCCTAACATGGTTACATTGAGCCAGCCAGCAAATTGGCAAGGTACTAAGGTGGAGCCTATGGTTGCAAGCTTATGATATGACAGTGCAGCACTGCAGTGGGGTTTGCAATGCCAGTGCAGATGGGCTCTTAAGACAAGGAATTGGGTAAGGTATTCCCAGGTAGGCTCAACCCTCTCAAGCAACGTTTTTCAAGGGTCACTTGAAAAACTAGCTTGAGTTTTTTTTTTTGGGGGGGGGGTGGAAGAAATGTCACAGTGCCAACCCAGCTATCTGGAATTTTGTAAATAGTTCTATGTAATTTCTGAATATTGATATGATTTATACAGAAGTATGTATTGTACAGAGTTTGTACAGTACTGAGCTTCAAATATGTAACCACAGCATGCCCTGCTGGCTTAGAACAGAAATGTACACAAACTATTGTAATTGTGTGACTGTATATATTTTTAACAGTAGAAACTACAACATACAGAGTTAACTTGCAAAACTTCAAGAAAATAAGTTGAAATTAAATTGTTTTACAATTGTGCTAAAAAGTTATCTCTCAGTTTAAGTTCAGTAGCAGACACAATGTCTAGAGCTAGAAGTTTTTCTATTGTCTTGAACAAGAAGTAGTTGCTAGGCTTGAGATGTGGAAGTGTTTTATTGCTTTATGACTTCCTAGAAGCTGCAAAGATCTGAGAGATACATATTTTTCACATAGAGATGTTAAATTCTGTTAGTTTCTGACTAAAGGGGGTTTAGCCTGGGAACTGAAGTTAGGTGACAAAAAGTGATGTCATCCAAGCTAACCCAACAGTAATATTTGATATTAATTTAAGAACTCTCTTAGAGAGAGACTGGGCTTTTTGTATTTTGTCTTGGACCTAGCAGGAACATCCACTCATCATCACCATCTGCACTTGCCTTGCTGAAAGTAAGTTTCTAGGGCTTAGTAACTTTTTTAGATATAGATATGAACATAGTAAAGATTAGTTTAGATGTTTTCTGTATTTATTTGAGACTCTCTTGCAATGCTGATTTAAATATTTCCTGTGATTTCTGAAGTCTGAAGTCACTGTGTTGATTTACTGAGTATTGTCTTGTTCTTTTATTATTTATTATTTAATATATTTAAACCTGTCTTTGTGGCTATTTATGAGACATATTTAAGCTCTTATAGTATTTGCATATATATTTGGTGACCCTGTACAGGCCACTCCTAAATAGCTTTGCTGTTGGTCAGACTACCACTTGGATTATTAGTAACATTAAGTTAAGGGCCTTAAGTAACTGACAAAGAGTTGCCTGGTGGCAGCTGGAACTACCTTATAGTCTGGGCAAGAGGGGGGGCATAGCTGGTAAACCTGGTAAGCCTTCCCCAGGTTTGTGTGTGTGTGTGTGTGTGTGTGTGTGTGTGTGTGTGTGTGTGTGTGTGTGTGCTTGTTTATAAATCAAATCTTAAAGTGTGTATGTGTCAGCTACTTGGGCAGGGACACAAAGCACTGGCTGGACAGAGAGGGTGACAGAGGTCTTAGCTTGGCCACTCAGCTGAGATTTCAACCCTATAACTGTGCCAGTGGGGAGTCTTATTGGGGATCTGGAGAAAGAGAGAGAGAAACCAGCACCAGACTGACCGTGATCTTTGTGTGTTCTTAAAGGAAATTGCACCTTACTGTGTGTGTACTTGTCATCCTCCCAGTGTGTACGTCCCCCACTGTTGCCAGTGTTAAGGATTGAGGCTCCTTGATTACTGGGCCACTACAGGGGCATCACACACTGCACAAAATTTTGATACTCAGGCTCGTACCACATAAATGACAATTTACAGAAGGAAGGCAGATTAAATTAATAAACATTTTAAATTAAATTAAAATAAAAATAAAAAAATAAGATGCAAAAAGTAAATAAAGTAAAACAAATTTCAAAGATCTATTTGCACCATAAACACAACAAATACAACAGCAGGAATAGGCTGAGTAGAAATATAAGGATATAGGATATGCAAAGAACAGTGCTATAATAAATGAGAACGGCACACATGTAAACTTACCCACCACCAATATATACCATAAACTTACAGTTCACAGTTTTTCTAGTGCAGAGAGAGAGAGAGAGAGAGAGACAGAGAGAGACAGAGAGAGAGATGTATGAAGTGAGCTATTCAGAGAGTTTATGTAAACAACAATGACATATTGCACACAAATGTCTGATAGCATGTGGGAAGTAGCTAATATGGAATCTGGATGTCCTGCAGCTAATGCTTCTGTAGCACTTCCTTGTTGGCAGGAGTTTGAATAGTCCATGAGCCAGATGATGTATATTCCTCAATAGTTTTTGGACTCTGCCATAGCATCTGTTTGAATATATGTCCTGCAAGGATTGAAGGTTGGAGCCAATGATTTTTGTGGTGTGTTTAACAATCTTAGCCAGTGCCTTCTGATCAGCTTGAGAGCAATTTCTGTACCAGACAATGATATTATTTGTCAGTACACTCTCAATAGTGGCTCTGTATGAGGTGAGAAGGACCAGTGGGGGGAGGTTAGCTCTATGAAGTCTCTTAAGTAAGTGGAGATGTTGTTGGGTTCTCTTTATAAGGTAGGAAGTGTTTGTACTCCAATGTAGGTCTTGCGGGATATATACCCCTAAGAATTTGGTGCTATGTACTCTTTCCACTGTGGCACCATTGACTATGATAGGAGTGTGGGGGGTTTTCTTCTTCTGAAAATTGATGATGATTTCCTTGGTTTTCCCAACATTTAGTGCTAAGTTGTTGTCAGTGCACCAGTGTATGAGTTGGTTCACTTCTTCCCTGTAGGCCCCCTCATCTTCCTTCTGATAAGGCCAATTATTGTGGTGTCATCTGCAAATCTGATGTTTCTAATTGACTGATGCATAGCTGTGTAGTCATGTGTTAGAACTGTGAAAAGAAGTGGACAGAGTACACAACCTTGTGGGACCCTGGTGTTTATGGTGATGCTGTTTGAGTGATGCTTTCCAGCTTGAACTATTTGTGGCCTTTTATTTATGAAATTGAGGATCCAGTTGCATATTGTGTTTTCTATGCACAGTTTACTCAGCTTAGACAGCAGTTGTAGAATAACTGTGTTGAAGGCCAAGCTGAAGTCTGCGAGCAGCATGCATGCATGACAGTTCTTATTTTCCAGATGGTCCAATGTGTGATGAAGTGTTAAGGCTATGGCATCTGCTGTAGAATGATTTGGCCTGTATGCAAATTGTAAAGGATCAAATGTAGCAGGCAGGCAGGATGTTATATGATCCTTGACCATTTTTACAAAACACTTCATCACTACTGAGGTAAGTACAATTGATGCAATTCATGGAGGGGGTCCTGTAGCTTATAATGATTTGAATAGGTGTCCTATCAACAGTTAATTGCACCTGAAGTATCTCCAGGGAATCATACTGTTTAACTAATGTGGAGGTGTATTTATCTTTAATGAATATTGATACACCGCCTCCTTTAGTTTTCACACTTTCAATTTGTGGTCTGATCTTGTGGAAGGAGGTGTGACCCGGTATGCCTGGGATGCTCTCCACAGCCTTGAACAAGGTCTCTATGACTGCACAACTGACTGCGTCTTCCAAGGTGAGGACTGCTTCTGGTCAGTGCAGTTTCATGTTGAGACTCCTAGTGTTTAGCAGCATAACCTTGAGGTTATTTTTAGATGGAGTTTTTATATCGGGAATTGTGTCCTTCAGACACTGCCTAAAAAGGCACTATGGAGGTGGAAAGAGCCTTATCCAGTAGCCAAAATCCCAGGTGTGACAGATGAAGACAATCTGTGGCAAAGTATTGAGGTCTGTTGACCATGTCATTCCAGGCTGACAGATACTGTATCCCCTTAGAATGATAGAATGACACCAGAAACTAAGGCAATTATTGAAGTCAATCATTTTCTGTTTGTATTGAGGCATCATCCTTAAGGCTAGGGACATACCTGCCTAAGACACCTAACCTGAGAGCTCAGTTATGTCTCTCTTCATATAGTCTAGAAAAGTACATCTCAAGTCATTTCCACCAACATGGACTATGATGGAGTCATAACAGTACCTGTTGTTGAGAGACTTGAGTGCATGAGTGATATGGCAGATCCTTGCACCTGACAGACAGCTGACCGTGACCTTTTCCTTATCTAGCCTGACAAGAGGGACATCTATGTGTCTCACAATGAAATCACTTATGACTAATATGTTTGGTTTTGTGTTTTGCCTTAAGGGCTGAAAGGTGAGACACTGGTGTGTGTGAGCTATTATGTGTATTGTGTTTTGCAGAGGAATTTTTATGTGTACCATACTTGTGTTTGTGTTTGGGTGGTCTCTGGTGTTTAGGTATGTTTCTGTTGAGGACCTCAGCATATGTAGGTTTGTGTGATGTGTGTTTGAGTGGAGTAGAAAGTGAGGTGTACATGCTGACAACCCGTTCATTGTCATATGTACTGACTGGTGTGTGAGAAAGCATGGATTCAAAGTTCTTAATAAAGTTGCATCTCTAACATGTTGAATTATTGTGGACTAGGAGTAGAGGGTTGCCAGTGAACATGAGACAGCAGCTACACTGCCTCAGGATGTCTATGTCAACAAAGCTGGTTGGAGAAACTGTGGGAAATTGTCTGTCCATAGTGTTAGGTAAATTTATATGGTCAGGAAAAGAGGTCACACTTAAGAATGGCTAGTGGGTGAGAGGTGTGTTGGTACCTTTGAGGCTTGGCTTAGTGTTCCACCTGACAGTAGAGCACAGCCACGAAAAGCCTCTGGAGGACCACAAGCAAAGTGTTAAGGGAAAATTTAACAAGCAAAACGTTTGTGTCTATAACCACCAACAGTAACCAATGCTACGCAACAGTGCACAATGGTGCACTACACACAAACAAGCTCAAATGCAGGGCTTAAATAAAACAAGAAATAACCCTTTTAACTCAAACTACCAATAAGGACACTGTCTCTGAACTCTAGTCCAATCACCCTTGATTAGATGGGACACAGGCAGCATTCCCCTCCCACAAGGGTACAGAAGGGCCTTCACCCACAAAGATGGCTTGAATGTTCTGCTCAGAAGTTACAAAACAGACCCAGAAACTGCAAACATTGAACTGGGTTATGCTACAACTGAACTAGTACAGTACACAGTAAAATGTGGCAAAAAACAGTTCAGACAATTCACACAGACAATAGAATGCAAATAAAAATTCAAAGTGCAGTATAAGAGCAAAAGCAGGCACTTATAGTTAGTTGGAAGCAACAGATGCCTCAGATCTTTCAGTAGCTCAGTTAAGAGCTGGTTTTAATGCTCAAGTGATACAAAATAGGGCTCTATATCAGATTATTGAACTCTGAAACCACTGAACACGTCTTCATTGACCCATCTTAATTGAAACCTAACATCCTCGAATGATTGTTACATCAAAAATTTTCCCATGTTAAGTAGCTGGTGGGCCACAATCAAGAATTTGCCCTTTTCCCCACTGTAGTATGATATCATAGTTGGTATATTTAGTTAGGGGAGTGTGGGGGGTACAGTCCTCCACATTGGGGGTGTGGGGGGGTAGCCCACCCACCATGGTGGGTTTTAAATTTTTGTGGTTTTATGTGATCGCTACGTTGGCCCACTGGTTACTTACCATGGGAAAATGTTCGATGTAACTATCATTTGAGAAGTTTGGTTTCAATTAAAATGGGTCTATGAAGAGGTGTTTGGTGGATTCAGATTTCAATAATCTGATATAGACCCCCCCAAACAGTCTAGATTCAGCAAGTCTGAATCTGGCCTATGCTATAAAATGCAGAAGTATTAGAAATTTAAAGTGCATAAAGTCACAGTCACAACAGGAAAAACAGTTTAAATAAAGCAGCAATTCACCAGTAATTCACAGTTTAGAATTGTGTAGGCCACACTGGTTTTGCAGCCCAAGTGCTTAGGTGAGAACCAAGACACTTCAGAATAACAGACACAATGAGCCTTTAACCGGCAATTCCCAGCATAGAAGGGTGTAGGCTATCCTCTCCTTTCGCAAAAGTTTAGACCACAAATCTTCCTAATGCAAAATAACTGGTTTGGAACCCAAGTACTTAAAATGGAACAAAGACACTTAGAACAACAGGAAAAATAAGCCTTCATCCAGCAGTTTCCAGGACAGAAGGGAAGAGGCTACCTTCTCCTCTCACAAAAATGTAGACCACATACCTTCTTAATGTAAAATAACTGGGCCGAAGCCCAAGTATTTAAACCAAAACTAAGAGGCTTAGAATAACAATTACAATTTAATCAGGCTACTAACAAGCAGTAACAAATGCAGCAGAATAAATGCAATTGAACATTTTTAAGAATAAACATCAAAAGCAAAATAAAGTAATAAGGTAGGAAGAGACACAAATACAGTAAAAGAAGCTGAATATAGTGTATTTTCTGTTAAGTAGTAATGGAGGAAACAGAAGATAATTCAAGGTTAAGAAACTAAGGGGGTGGGCCTTCCCAAATGTTCTCACTGTACTGAGTAGAATGAGATGATGCGATAGGACTGGGAGGAGTGTTCATTATCAAATTTGTAGTACAGGTAGGCAATTCAAAAGCCACCAAGTTTTAAGAATACAACAACAGCTGGGCGTGTGCATGGAAAAAGTAAAATGGAGACAGATATCAGAACAGAAGTAAGACTTCCTGCAATATCAAGAATCATTGGAAATAAGTTCACTAACCCTGATAAATGTTCATAACACACAAAACATTGCAAAACTTAGAAATATTTTTGCAAACTCAGAACAGCTTTTACCGAATACTGTTAAAACAATAACCTAAGATCAGCACAATAACAAGCAGCTGGAGTTTCTTTAACAATGCAGGCTGAAAAACAGTGCTAAAATCAACAAAATAAATAAATGCAGCACAGAGTTATTAAATATCACTGAAACAGTTAGAGCAAGTGCAAAAAAGTATATCAGCTTTGGATTTCCAGCTGGTTTTAGAAGCAATCAAAATCTTGTAGCCACAGGCACGAGGAGGCTCTGAACCAGAACTTCCTAGGCATATTCTAGACATAATCTCAAGCTATTGGTTAGAATAATGTTGTGTTGTCTGCTTAAAAGCTAAAAATACAATCTGACATTTTGAGTTGTGACAGTTCAGGAACTCAATATTTTGAAAAGGACTACATGTGAATTGATAGGCATGATTCAGTGAATCCATAGTGTACATATGAATGAGTACTACACTAGAGGGTGTAGCAAGCACAGAGACATTGATCTGCACAATTGCAGTGATTTGGCAGAAACATAAAGTAAATGATCCACATATTTGCAGAGTCAGTGATTCAGATGTATACAGACAGATATTAATTCATATATTTCAACAGTGAGTAGAATTAAGGCTCAGGAACAGAAGGCAGTATGCAGTGATGCTGGATTGCAAACATAAATTGCATGACTGAAGATGTATCAGCTAATCTCCTCAAAGAGTATGTTGGCCTGTTCACAGTCTTAGATTGCATACTAGGATAGTATCAAATAAAAACAGATCCACAAGTGTTATTCATGCACATGCACCCAGAAAATCCTTAGCAGGAATTAAGGAAATACTATGAATGGAAGACATGGGAGTAATAGCCAATTAGACTGAGCCAACACCTTGGATCACTTGTATGGTGACTGGGATGAAACCTGAGCAGATTAGAACTTGCACTGACCAGCAATACCATAGTAAAGTAATACTAAGGGAGAACTGTCCATTAGAAACTGTGTAATAAGTAGTTTTCTGGCTAGCAAGGGCATTTTTGATAGTCCTTGGTGACAACTAGGAAATCTGGCATTGAAATTACACTAGGACACTTCCATACTGTGTACATTTAGCACCCGACTTGGAAGGTGCTGGTTTCTAAGAATGCCTTTTCCGATTTCTTTTCTTCCAGAGGTTTTCTAACAGGTTAGTTTCTTACATTACTGAAGATTTAAAAGGTGTTGTTTTGCTTAATCATGGACATTTTGGTCTAGGATGAAACTGATAATATTAAATAAGCTTTAAATGATCATCAGATGATTTATGGCTCAGTAATCTGAAGCAGTATAAAGACAAGTTTAAAATCTGTTTCTCAAACACCAGATACAAAGGACATGCATTGAATAGCCATGGAACTCAACAGATCCTGAAAAAGTAAGAGTAGTGGTGCAAAATCCAGAAACTAACTGACAAGCAATCAGCATTAAGGTTTCTAGGCATTATATAGTCTTTATCAACATTTATTCCAAACTTTTCAAAAATAACTCTGTAAGGCAACTTCTGGAAGTGGATGTTGCATATCATTGACAGCATTCTAAGAAAAAAGTCTACTGCTCCTAAAATAGTTACAAACTGTGGCCTCCTTGTTCATTGTTATGATTATGCCAGCTTGCCCGCTGCTCGTGTGTTCAACCCTACCCACTACTGTCCAAGAAACCACCCCTAAAGGACATCCATCATGGGATACTGCTAAAACCTTCTGTGGAGCTTCCAATATAAAGCCCCACTCAGGATATAATTTAAAGTCTGCTCATGTGTTCAGCCCTATCCACTACTGTCCAAGAAACCACCCCTAAAGGACATCCATCACGGGACACTACTAAAACCTTCTGAGGAGCTTCCAAAATAAAGCTCCCCTCAGGATATAATTTAAAGTGTATGTAATGCAATCTTTACAAGTGTTCACTACCGTGGTGCCTGTGCTTTTTCCCACACTTGCCAAACAGCCTACAGCGGTATCTTTATTTGTTCCTTACTCCCTTACCCCCTAAGCTATATTTTATATATTTTTACCACTAGGTAGCACTGCTCAACTACTTACTAGGTAAGATCACTTAGATCAATTTTCATTTCTGTGCCAATCTATCCCCCACTCTCATATCATACGTACCCCACTGGCCTGCTTTGACTTGTGCTTTATTTCACCACCTTATTCCCCTCAACCTAGTTTTTCCCTGCTGTTCCTGTACTTCATCTACAAGCATACATTTCTGCTACAGACAGCGAATTGGTTTCAGCCAGCAACCTTCTCTCTAGCTCATCACGCTCTGTTCGCCCTACGGGCTCACTCCGCTCCCCTACCCTACCCTCAATTCCCACCCACCCCCACTACTACTAGCTTTATTTGAACACTAAACCACTCCCTCTCTCAATCAACCTTTCACCTCCCTCTACAACCCCTCCCCTCTTTTCCTCCACCTGCCTATCATAAGCACTCCTACTCAACCATCTAAGTCCCTATTTTATCTACTACAACTACATCTTAACACATATCTACCATGCCTAGACTTGTACCTCAAACCATTCTCATCCCATCTATCTGCATTTTATTCTTACTCCCTTTATACCATGCTACCTCCTACTCCTGTAACCTACTTCACCCACCCTTCCTATCCTACCCCCCCAACCTCCTTTCTTATCCCTCTAAAACACACTTCCATAATACATCCACATCACTAGTTCAACCCAACCCACTCCACTACTTCAAAATAAAACTTTTTCCCCTCTCAACTAAATACTACAAACCTAAGCTAATACCCTACTTCCCACAACTTTTAAAAACCAAATCAAAAACACTACTACCTTTCCTCAACTACCTCTGCTTAGCAGGAGACATACATCCTAATCCCGGACCAAACACTACCTGTAATGCTAACCTCCCCACCCCAAACAATAAAGCTAACCATAAATACCTCAAATTCTTCACCATCAATGCCCAAATTTTAAGAAATAAAGTAACCAAATTCCATGCCTGGTTAGACTACAACCTACTCGACATTGTAGCCATTTCAGAAACCTGGCTATAACCTCATATTTGTGACTCTGAAATCCCCCCTCCTGGATTCCAGTCCCTCAGACATGACCGCCTAAATAGAAAAGGTGGAGGGGCAGCCTTAATCTACTCTAACCTACTATTCATCACTCCATACCCCAATCGTATCCCCCCATTCAGTAATACAGAACCAGTAATAGGCCTGCTAAAAGTAAATAACCACAAAAGCATTTGTATCATTGCCCTCTACATCCCCCTGGTAACAACACCACTACTCTGGAAGAAATTTTCCTCTGGACCTCTACCAATATTAAGCATGAGACCTATATACTTGGAGACGTAAATATCAATTGGAATAAAATTAATAACCCTAATCCACCTTATCCATCAATCTATTTAACTATACACAACTTACTAACTCCATTACCAGACCCAATAAAACAAACCCCCCAGGTGCCACACTAGACTGAATCCTAGCATCCCATCCCAATAAAGTCTTAAACTCTGGCATCTCACCCAACCCTATAGGAGACCACTTGCCAGCTTTTATCCACTGAGCTACCTACTCCTCTCCTCACTTACACCAATTTATCCACCACGTAACCTCATAAACTTCAACCCAACTACCTTCTCTGACTCCCTGAAACAAACAAACTGGAACCCCCTAAAAACTCTTCCACTAGTTAAGGCCGTAAAATTTTTCAACTGCTCCTTCTGCAACATCCTCAACTCCCTAGCTCCACCAAGAACAAAAAGAGTAAAAACCAAAACCGCCCATCGGCTAACCAAAGATGCCAAAAAACTTGTGCTACAAAGAGATAAATCCTGGAAAACATACCATCAAAACAAGCAGCCTGAAACTTTTCTTAAATATAAACAACTCCACAACCTTGCTAAAAAACAAATCATGAGAGACAAAAAGTCCTACTATATCAGTCTAACCAATCAAAAAGCCCCAAACAGTTGTGGAATTCCATTAATTCTCTTCTCATCCCAGGTACCAAAAGCAACCCCTGCCCTGACACCAGCAAATCTAATCCTGAAATAACCTCTCTATTCAACTCCTTCTTCACCAACTCCATAGCAGAACTGACCAAAACCTTCCCTAACAATAACCCTTCCCCTCAGCCTACCATTTCTTCACTACAACCTAGAGCACCCTCTGCCCCCAATCCTCCTCCTACATTCAAGCTTAAACCCATCTCAACCTCCCATATAAAAAAATTAGTCTCTAAATTAAAACCTTGTTCCAATGCCCCTGATTATACCCCATCTTCCTTCCTAAAAATAGCCACAGATGGTAACACTCTTCCCATTAGCAACCTGATAAACAGATCCATGCAGGAATCTTATGTGCCCAAATTATGGCACGCTGCCTTTATTCTACCTCTCCATAAAGGAGGCAAAAACAATAACATCCCCAACTTCTACCCCATAGCCATCCTCTCCCCAATTTCCAAACTACTAGAAAAATGCATCCACATTTAGCTTATGCCATTCCTAGCCAATCACCAGCTAATCACTCCAACCCAACACGGCTTCCGTCTTGGCCATAGTACTACCACTGCACTTCTCTCCTTCTTAGATACAATAAATCTTTCCCATGACTCTGGAAAAATAGTTTCTACAGTTCTACTAGATCTGTCTAAGGCATTCGATACCATCTCCCACACCCATCTCTTAAACAATCTTTCTAACCTTAATCTCTCCCAGAATACCTTCTCCTGGTTTTCAAGCTACTTCTCTGATGGATCTCAAGCTGTAAAATGGGGGAAAGGTAACTCAACCTTCCTTCCTACCCCCATTGAGGTTCCCCAGGAATCCATACTCAGTCCAATGCTGTTTAACATCTTTATTAATGATTTCCACAAAGCCATACCCAATACCAAAACTGTAGAATACGCAGATGATTCCACTTCAGTCTGCATCACCTCTAACCTTCCAGAGCTTCAAACAATGACCCAAACTGCATTCTGCACCACTGAAAATTGGATGCTTCAGAACCACCTATCACTAAATGCCAATAAATCCAAAATACTATTATTCTCTCCCAGAAAAGCTTCCCCTCTTGATAAAAACTCATTCCAAATTATTAGCCAAAACAACTCCACTATAGAGGTTGTTCCCGTTGCCAAACTACTCTGTGTCACTATTGATGAACACCTAAAATTCGACACTCACATCCAGCTAAACATTAAGAAAACCCATATAAAACTTGGTATGCTATACAGGAACATCCACTTTCTCTTTCCTTCCACCAGACAAACGTTTGCTACTACCTATCTACTCCCCTCACTAATGTATGGCGCCCCTCTGTTAACAAACTTATCTGTCACTCTCACCTCAAAATTGAAAGTCTGTTATAATAAGATCTCTAAATTTACTACCAAAGCCAAGTACTCCTCCCATCATTGTATTGCCCTTAATTTGTTACATTGGCTTGAACTCTCCAACCATCTAGACTATCTTCAAATAACCACAGCCCACAAACTAATTGTTCAAACTATTAAGTGCCCTGCACTATCCAATATCCTTCTACCTTACACCCCTCAGAGAACACTCACCAAAACCTAATCATTGTCCGAAAACCCAGTCATCCTGCTGGTTAAATCCTGCTATCCTTTTCCTTAGCAAAAAAATGGAATTCTCTTGCTTCCTCTCTAAGGACTTGTGCAAACTTTGAAAACTTTAAATCTCAGCTACATTCCTACCTTTCCTCTAACAGGAAATGCAACTGCATTCTCCCCACCTAGTCCTATAATCTCTCTCTCCACCACTAAACCCCTGACTATGATCATTAGCTAACCAAACATAAATGTACATATTGTAAATATCTTAATTGTACTATGTACCAAAGAAATTATGCCTGTTCTCTAACATGAAATGTAATTGTAAATTGTGTATTTTTTATTAAGATTGTATCTGTAACTAAACTATGTAATGCAGAGCTTTTCTCCCTGGGCCTGCACTGAAAACGGGCTCCCTGAGCCCAGTGGACCTCCCTTGTCATCAAACTGGAAATAAATAAATAAAATACAACAACGTCTGTGGCATTAAAAATAGATGTCAGCAAACTGGTTATTGAAACAGTTTTAATGCAGGAGCCTGTGACATATGGATCAAAATTTATGAAAGCTGCACAGATGTTCAATGCCCAAATTGAGAAGGGACTTCTAGCAGTTGTGTATGGTTGTCATCAGTTTTATGAATGTATTTATGTTATGTCTGTTAGTCTAATCATAAACCATTACAATTTTTTTCATCAGTCTCTCTATGAAGTTCCATTGAGATTTCAGAGAATGCTTTTGCCATAGCAAATATTTGAAATAACAGTATTGTATAAACCAGGCAATGATATACTCATAGGTGATGCATTATTGAAGGCAAAGATCCAAGAGCACAAAAAGAAGCTGTTTCAATGGGTCTGTATCATTATTTTGAACATTCAGATACTCGAATCCCTAAAGGCCGACACCACAATATCGAACCGCAAGTACACCGAACGTGAAAAAGCGCGACATTCAAAATATCGAATTGCCATAGTTGGCCAACTCACCTCCTGCTGCATACTGCCTACCCATACAAAATAATCTACACTTCACCCATGTCAACACTTCACCCATGTATCCCCTAAATGTGCATAACACACAAATATATGTGAATGTAAACAAACAACACCCAAATACTGAAAAAGTTGAATTTGTACGGCAGGAGCGCTAGCCATTTCTGACAATGACACATAGCCGAACGTACACAACTTATATGTTACTGTCTTAATTTGTAGCAAAACCTGCAAACAGATACAACTTAAACAGATTTCTATTGGGCTACAGAAATATATTACTATATATGCACTTCACTTAACTCTACTTCTACCCCTAAGGTCAGTATCTATTGCACATGTACGTTAGTTTCCTATACAGGATAAGGTAATCTCCTACTGATGTTTTACCTCAGTAAACATGATGTAGCCAACTATGGAAATGTGATATTGTGAATTTTGCAGTTTTTAACGTTTGGTTAATTTGCGGTTCGATATTCTGGTGTTGGCCTTAAGGAATTCGACTATCTGGACGTTCGAAATAATGATATAGACCCGTTTCAACAGGATCCTGAATTCTTGTATGTATCAATTATTGACAGGTTTCATCCAAAAAATTATCAGAATTTCTTCAGCATACAAAAGGTGATTTAAAAATTGTAGTTGCTGAAAAATATCTGAAAAAAGTCTGGATGGCCAAATGACAAAAATACCATATCAGTACTGTTTCAAACTTAATACACTTATTGTGATGAAATGTATGATTGACAAAGACTGCAGTCCCAGTCTAACAAAGTTGTTGTCACTAATCAGGTTAGAAAAGTCATCTTTCATAAAGTACATGAAGTACATTGGGAATAATCAAGTGCAAAGAAAGAGTGTGTGATGTCTTAATTTCACTAGACATGTGAAATGACAGATAGTTGAAAGCCAAAAATGGTTACATTTCTAACTTGTATCACAAAAGTAACTCCAAAGATATCACAATTTCATTGAGATTCTAGAATGATCATAGAGGAAAATTGCTTCATGTTTTTTCCAGTTTAAGAGTCAGTCATATTTGTTTTTCCAAGTATCTTGAGGCGAGTAACTGAAAGACTACCACAGTCACATCAGTGTGGGAGATCATTTTTTCATGTTATGATATTCCAACCATACTTGTCACTGAAAATGGTATGCAATATGTGACAGAAGATTTCAGAAGAGTGGGAGTTCAACCATATTGCTTCATTGCCAGTTTATCATAATAAGTAATGGGAAGGCAACAAGAAATATTCAAAAGTGAAAGTAATATGAAAAAATGTTGCTAGCAGGGCATTGTAATATACCTTTTTGATCTTTAAGGCTTTTACCTTCTCACTTTTTGAAATGGAGGAGAATAAGAACACAGTTACTAGTATCAGTAACCTTATCATAGCCAGAATATTAGCAAAATATTGGCTGCATGGCAAACTGGCCAAAAAGAAAAACAGAAGTCTTATTATGAGAGAGTCCTGGAGAAATAGACATATATCCAGAATGCAAATGACAAGCTATCAGCGCAACAAGAAGCAGTTGTCATTAGAATGTGCAACAATACACCAAGGTACTATGCTGTCAGAACCAATAAAATGCCTATTATTAGGCAATAATCATAAACATCTGTATAATGCCAACACAGAAAAATTTAAAGCCCTCCAGCAAGCCCTGAGAACATTGTTTCTATGCAGAATTGTTCAAAAAGACCATGTACAATCATGTTAATAGATGCACAGAGACAGATGTGTACCAGGTTAAAAAATACACTAAAACAAACCACTCTGGTGGCATCCCAATTTGTTTGAAATATTTGTTTACTGGGGTAGTGCACAGATCAGCATTGAACAAGTTCAGGATGAGCCTGGATAAAATTCAAAACATTTCATAAGCAACAAAGACAGATATGTAAGCAATAACACAAGCAATTCAGATTAGACTATATACATCCATTCTAGTAAACACAGTGTAATGGTACAATATTGAGAGCAGCAGAGAGGTGGAAAGGACAGAGGGATAATGTACTATGTTATTTAAACATTTACTTTCATTGTAATAATTGACAAGGGAGCTTTAAAAACCATAAATGGTGGTATCTTGAAATTAAAAAAGGAAGGGGATAAATATATTTACATTAACACAATAAATAGTTATATGTGGGATGGATTTATAAAGAGGAATGAAAAATTGTAGTGACTGGAATCAGAAACAAAACAGTGAAGGGGGACTGTATACAGATTTATAATGTGTGAAAAATAAATTTGCGAAGATGCATTAACAATGATTTACTGGTTTAAGCAAATTACTGCAGGCAACATGGAAAAATCCTCCATGTTGCAAGAGACAAATTACAGGGAGTGAATACAGACAACAGTACTATAAGAGGTAAATGGCTCAGAGCCATACATCTCAAATATCCCTGATTTTGCAGAATGCTCATGATTTTTTTATCTTACTTTTGACCTATCCCTTATAACTTCTCAGGTAATCAGTGGTGATTACTGTTGTCAATAATGTGATAGTTTACACTCGCATTACTATTGTTTAGAAAATGCACGTTGATGCAAAAAGTCTTATTTTAAGTGCATCACAGTGCTAGATAAGAGCAAAATGTTTTATTTTTTACTGACTTTGTGACACAATCATTTAAAAATTTTGCTTTCTCAAGAATCATTGAAAAATTGACTTGGAAGGTTTACCAAACAATGCATTACTAATTAGTAGGTAGTAAGGATTAAAATTTGAGGAGAGAAAGATGCTATGGTGCAGCAAAAATAAGTGTCCCACTGTAAGTAGGTGGATAGTACAAGAGAACAGTACATGAACTTTCTCTCCTTCTGTGAGCTATCAATCACAGCAGCAAACAGCTTAAATTACTTTTGTCACTTTGACAAATACAAAGAGAAGATGTTTAGGGGAGGGGAGATGAGTTTAAAGACTGCAACTCAGGCATAACAAAAGAATGAATATTGGCCACTTTAGAAAGACAAAGAAGATTACCCATGGTTGTCTTTTAGGTAGTCATTGAAAAATAAGAAATGTTAATTAAACCTGACTTGACTAAAAGAAAGCAGGGTATATGTGTTAACATGTAAAGTCAATGCATTCACAAGAGCTTTGGGGCTTTGATGTAATATTCTAAAGTCAAACACTGCATTGTGGGATACCTAAAGGTAGACTAAAAATCAAGATGTCAAACCATATGTGGGCAGACTGGAATTACATTTAAAAATATAAAAAGGGACATAGAGTCCAAAAGTGGTGTTAACATGTAGGAAACGTCAAGACATGATGAAATAAACATGTTTTTTTTCAGTCTGTGGGTGTGGTTCTCCTATAATCGACAGTGGCAGCCTGTAAATGCTTGACCATCAAAGCCTTTGTCTACACATAGCCCCTTAGAATAATCTTAAAGGTTTCTAGACTTGCTAGATATGTTTTGGATGCCTGGCTAGGCTTAGAAAAGCTCCTGTGATTTTTAGCACAGTATATACCTAAGAACTTAGAAAAACAGTGAGCTGTTGTGGAAAACATTAGCTAGAGATAGTGTTATCAAAGAACTGTTGCAGAGTTTACATCTTTGGCCTGTTGTAGAGTACAGTTCACACTTGAATTCACACAAAGACTGTGTTCCAGCTGATGGTCCAAATGCCAGTCTGCTGATTGCTTCACTGATGGGCAGCTACCCGATGTGTCTACAGAACTAGCAATGACCTCTACCTCCCTTTGTAGTGACTACAGCCTTTT